>NC_137829.1:45239840-45429840 GCF_963921795.1 Nannobrachium achirus | reverse complement strand
GGCAGCCCCGGTGGCAACCGCGTACCGTGTGGAACCCCCTTAAAGGAGTAGTTCACCCCCAAAATGACTTTTTTTCTATTGATTAGTCATGCCATGGAGAGTAGAGTTCAATAATATTTTTGGGTTTTTGTCACATTCCTAAGACAAAAATTTGATTAGAGTAAATTTACCCCCATTGATTCCGGATGGTGACCCTTTTCGAAACGGGTCACCATCCGGAATGAATGGGGGTAAATTTATTGTTATCACATTTTTGTCTTAGGAATGCGACAAAAAACAAAACTAATTATTGAACTCTAGTCTCCATGGCATGACTAATCAATAGAAAGAAAGTCATTTTGGGGGTGAACTACTCCTTTAACGCAGGAGAACGGGAGACAGGGTCCCGTGGCGCCCAGTGTCTGCTGTGGATGTGCCTGACAGTGCTCTGCCAATCTTTTGTATTTCGGTTCAGGTGAAAATCCACACGCTTCTGTTTCAAATGGCCTCAGACAGTTCAATCAATGGTTGCTTCCGGTTTCCTCGATGATGGATTTGGTTCCTCCGATTCCTGATCCCAGCGCTAGTTAACTTGTGCACTACACTGCTAGAGCTTGCATATCTATGATCTGCATCTACATTTGTCCTGCAAATGGTAAATGGTGCATTTTATCCAAAGCGCTTTACATAGAATGTGCATTGCATTTCATTCGCACACACATTCATACACCGATAGCAGAGGAAACCATGCAAGGCATCAACCTGCTCACCGGGAGCAACTAGGGGTTCAGAGTCTTGCTCAAGGACACTTCAACACTAACTCTGGGGGAGACTGGGATCGAACTGGGAACCTCGTGGTACCCATCCGGCTGCTCTAACCGGCCACACTACCCCTGAGCCACCATCTCCCCCAAAGGCAGTAATTATTACCAAGAAGTATATAGGGTTTAACCCATTTAGAACGGGTACACATTATTGTGTATCATTATTTTATGCTTTAACTATTGAAAAATAGCAGATATACAAGCTCACAGCGCAGCACCGAGTGCCACGCTGCGAGCTTGTATATCTGTTATTTTTTTTTTATTGTGAAAATTTGAATTTGTGTATTTTGAATCCTTCTAAGGTTTTTTGAAAAACCTATGTTTCTATGTCAGCAATCTGGCTAGCCATCGTCAAAGAAAAGGTCCTTTTAACTTAACTGGAGCTCAGTTAGTCTGTTCTTGAGAGACTACTATGTCAGTGGTTCTCAAACCTTTTCATGTGAAGGACCCCCAAAATGATATGTATGTGGCCACGGACCCCCATCTCAAAATATTTAGTTCCAGGGACCTCCCAGAAGCAAAATTTGAGTTACAAATGTGCGCTTTAAAAACACATATATTCAAAGATTTGCACATATTTTCACAACTTTTCCAAAATAGCAGATCTACAAGCTCGCAGCGCGGCACTCGGTGCCGCGCTGTGAGCTTGTATATCTGCTATTTTTTAATAGTTAAAGCATCCACTGATTTTAGGCCTTAAATGGGTTAAGTGTTTAAGAAAATGTCTCTCCCCCGCCCCACTGTCTTTGATTACAAATCGAAACCCTGGTCTTTTCCATTAAGAGTCCATGGTGGACATCCGTGGTTCTGCTTAACATTCCTCGCCAGCATGCAGACTGGGAAATTGAAAACTTGGGGGAGCCGGGGCAGGGAGGGAGTATAGGGGGGATTAAACGTGCGCCGCTGAATCCCCCAACCACTACCAGCGCTATTGTTAAAGGCCGCTCTGCCATGGTAATTAGAGGGAGAAATGACTTTGGGGTTGAGAACAGCTTTGAAGGAACAGCTGGCCACACATACACACACACTCTCTCTCTCTCAGTGGCGTCAGTTCAGCAAAAGCTAGGGTATGGCAAAGACGGGAGTCCTCGTGGAAAAGATGCGTTACATTTTGTATAACACGGTTCTATTGTGAAAATAGCAGATCTACATGCTCATGCATGTAGATCGGCTATTTTTCACAATGTCTGAAGAAAACGAGTAGTGTCAGTTTTTTTTTTACACAGGTTTCTACGGTTTCTTGGGCTGGATATGGCAGCCTGGAATGGTTTTTCAAGTGCAGCTAAACTTGCCACAATTAACAATAATGCATTGCACCTGTGCAGCTGACCTGCGGAACCTGGGAATATACCGTCTTGTCAAGATCGGGACAATACAAGTGTGGAGAATATAATTATAATACCTTGTTGAAGTGACCATTTTGTTACATTTTGCATTTGTAGTTATTTTACTGTTTAACAACATATTAACCAGCACAGATAGACAAAGAGACATTCATGGATTTATTGTGACCGTCAGGTCGCATTTACTATCAAAACCTCGACCAGCTGTCTGTCTGTCTGTCAGTCTGTCACACGTCACACTTTTCCCCTGATCATATCTCCGCAACCGTTGCCCCGATCCATGCCAAATTTTGGCATGGATCTCACATAACCCTCGTCTAGCGCCACCATGAGGCTGGTTCTTGCAAAACACATTTATGGACACAGCTCCTACAATTTTTGGCCAAAAATCACGCAAATCGGTACACAGTATGTCTACACTCATGTCATCAACATGGATCTGTCCCATATAGCGCCACCATCAGGCCGTTTTTTTTAAAACACATTTTTGGACGCTACTCCTACACATTTTGCCCTAAAATCACGCTGCGACCTGACGGTCGCTTATCTCCCGATTAGGGAGTCTTACTGGTATTTAAAAATAACTTTTATTTTCCCCTGCCATACCCCATTGACGCCCCTGCTCTCTCTCAGCCACTCTGAGGGTTAAGACTGCGAGGCGGAGGATGTCATTGCAACAACAAACTGGCTTCTAACCCCAACCACCCCCGCTCTCTCACCTGGGGGGGGGGGGGGGGGTGGAGACATAATTACTCCCTTTGTTATTCCGACCAATGGAACGCCCGCCAGCCTGTGAGGCAGAAACCTTGTACCTCCACGTCGTCGCTGTCGAGCAGAAACCTCCCATCTCCATGTTTTAACTTTTTTCGTTTTTTTCGTAGGCTAACGCCCTGCTTCATTACTACAGCGTCAAACAAACGCATCGACAATAGCAGATCTACAAGCTCAACCTGCTATTTTTTTTTCATTTGAATCCTGAAAAGTAGCTGTTTTGGACACATATGACATGAGACTATATTTCATATTTTTCAAAGGTGCCTCTGTGTTTCATAGTGTGTTGAACGACAGTGCTACGCTGACAGTTACAAACTCAAAATGTTTCACAGTAGCCATGTTTCCATAAACGTATTCGAATTCAAGCGAATTATCAGAAATGCGTATTAAGACAAAGCGAATTTAGCCCGTTTCCATTAAACTGATGAAATTTTTGGGAGATCCTGCCTGGGTCCGTCTGACCGATGTGCTGTAAACACTTCCCGCGCGCGTGCAAGACACCAGTCATGTTGCCATAACTTAGCTTTTTCTGAACTGACGCCACTGCTAAAGAGTAGGAGGTTTTGGACATACAAGGTTTACTTGAAAGAAATTACTTGCAGCAGCAGCAGCAGGAGCAGGGTTATAATGTTGCACAGATCTCTTCATAGAAACCTTTAATTGACCTGTCATCCTGAACAGGAATAGTTGGGAGAAGTTACAGTGACTAAGTAGTTATTAGGACTTGGGCGATGATGAGCCACAACAGGTGGCTATTATATTACATTTTAATTCACGTTTCCCACTTTAGCGCCGTTGCCAGGAGAGGTGCAGTACGTAATTAGATAAAGAGCTTAAACTGTCTGTTCCTTTAACCTTACCCTGTTGCTGGGCAGAAAAAGAAAGAAAGAAAAAAGGGCTCACACTTGAAAATCTCGAAATGAACACATCTGACTGATTGATTGATTGACGACTTTATTAGAAGTTATCATAGAAAAAGGTACAGTTTCATGACGGTACAGTTCACTGGTACAAGGTCAACTAAAAGGAGATCCTAGGAAAGACTAAGCTTATTTCCATAGGAAACCATTGAAGTATCTCATATAACATTGAATGACAGACGGATAGAACAGTAAAAAAAAAAACGAAATAAAAAAAAATTAAACATTGCAAAAAATATATACAGTGGGTAAATACAGAGAAATGGGCTGAGCACTTAAAAATAGCAGATATACAAGCTCACAGCATGGCACAGAGTGTTTCTTTTTTTAGTTTTTTTCTTTGCAAATTTTGGAACATACATTTGTAACTCAAATATTTTCTTCTGTCGGGTCCCTGGAACAGCATATTTTGAGATGGGGGGGGGGGGTTGGCGGGTCAAATACATATAATTTTGGGGGTCCTTGACATGAAAGTTTGAGAACCACTGATTTAGAAGAAGAATTTATAAGACACTTATAGAATCGGGTCAAAATATTCAAAGACTTGCACACGAGTGCGAGAGTAGAACGAAGGCTCTAGTAGTCTGCGTCCTCCCGGCGGGGGCTCCTCACTGGCAGGTAGAGTCGGTAGGATACAACAGCAGTGACAACACACACACACACGCACGCATGTGGGAAGAATGAGCGCCGCGGTGGTGGAAGACAAGCTCGGCTCTAGTTCCCGTTTTCCGCGTGGAGCTCGCGCTGCCACGCCAAGATAACATTGTTGATGTTTGTTGGAGCTCCTCAACTCTGTCGGGAACTACCTGCTGTCTCTCAGGTGTGTGTGTGTGTGTGTGTGTGTGTGTGTGTGTGTGTGTGCGTGCGTGCGTACGTGCGTGTGTTTGGGAGGGTATTGAAATAGATCTCATGCCAACCACAAACGGTCCAAAACCACAAGTTGAGTGTGAGTGCGTTGTGTGCTTGTTGAGTTTTATTTAAAAAAAAAATCCTATGAGAACCAATGGTTTAGCACAGGGGTCTTCAACGTTTTCAGGCCAAGGACCCCTTAGTTGAGAGAGATGAAGCAGGGACCCCCCCACAACCTTTTCATTGATTCCATATAGTTTTTAGTTTCATTGTTTGACAGCACAATCATCAGTGTATTTTGGATTCATGTCAATTTGTGTTTTCAGATATTTAACCACTTGAACCGTCAATACTTATAAAACTTGATATTTCACTCTGTACTTAGTCTGCTCTTTTTCCCCTGTTCACCAAACCTCTTTGCCATAAATAGCCGAAAAAAAGGTTCACAACGCCTCGCAGCAGATCTGCTATTTGTGGCTACAGTTCTCAGAATAGGGACGCTATGGTTCAGGTGGTTAATTGCGACCGTAGGGAGCTACTTACTGTAGAAACCTCCACCGGCTGTCCGTAGCTGAGTCAGTGAGTCAGTCAGTCCGTCACACTTTTGCCCTGCTCATATCTCCACAACTGTTGCCCCCATCCATGCCAAATTTTGCACACACACTCCTTGACTGCCAAACTAAAACCTCCAAGGACCCCCGGAGCCCCAGGGACCTGACCCCCAGATGTAAAAAATGACCAAATGTGCTCACACGTCACACGTCACACTTTTTCCCTGCTTATATCTCCGCACCCGTTGACCCGATCCATGCCAGATTTTACACACACACACACACACACACACACACACACACACACACACACACACACACACACACACACACACACACACACACACACACACACACTCCTTGCCTGCCAAACTACCCGGAGCCCCAGGGACCTGGGGACCCCCAGATGTAAAAAATGACCAAATGTGCAAAAATGACCAAATGACCACCCCAACGGGGCTGCTCACGGGGAATTCCCGGGGACCACCGACTCCTGGTGCTCCAGAACGGATGCAAAAGTGGTGGCGCCCCCAGTGGAGGACCCCCTGCCACTGCAGCGCACATAAAATGCCGTAACTCGGGCTAGGAGCGTCCGGGAGAGCCGGGGCCGGTACCTATTCGTCCGCCAAGGCAACGCGGAGACCCCACCCCTCATTTCTCACATGGCCCTATTCTAGCGCCACCTTCAGGCCGATTTTTAAAACACATTTTTGGACACTGCTCCTACAGTTTTTGCCCTAAAATCACGAATATCACTACACAGCATGTCTACACTCATGTCATCAACATGGATCAGGAAGATTTTGGAAAAACACATTTTTGCCCTATTTGTGGAGATAAGCCACCTACGGTCGCTTATCTCCCGATTAGGGAGTCTTACTGGTATAAAAAATGTTTCTATCACACAAAGATTTGGAGGACCCCCTGTAGTAACTCTGAGGACCCCCTAGGGGTCCCGGACCCCCTGTTGAAGACCCCTGCCCCAGGGTGTGCTTGACACGTTATTTGGAATTGCACATGAGTTCTGGGCGGAGCCGTTTGTTTTCACATCCGTCGGCAGGTTAGTTACTCAGAGCGTTAGTTTCACTGAGGTTAAGGTTAGGGTTAGGGTTAGGCATAGTTTTACTGAGGTTAAGGTTAGGGTTAGGGTTAGGCATAGTTTTACTGAGGTTAAGGTTAAGGTTAGGGTTAGGGTTAGAGTTAGGGTTAGGTTTAAGTGATCGCACCTCCGTGCAGTCCAAGCGAACAAAAAGGAGCGCTCCCTAGCGCCAGTTCAGCCAATCTTGACGGGCTTTCAGGGGGTCCAGAACATCGGGAGAACAACAAAACAACAACAACGACGACGAGAAGCGCTTCCACGATTTCTATCTCCGCTGTATATACATTCCATCGTTCCATTAATATTTATATTCCTCCGTGGTTATATTAACCTTTTGCTTAATCTCTCTCTCTCTCTCTCTCTCTCTCTCTCTCTCTCTCTCTCTCTTCTCAATTACTTTTTCCATTTTATCTCTTGTTCACACAGTTGTGTGCATGTGCTCCGCCACCCCAGCAGCTCTGGCTCTTCCTCTGTGTCTTTGAACAAAGCCTGCGATAAGACTTTTCCCCTCCCCTCCCCTCCCCTCCCCTCCCCTCCCGCCTTAACATTGGCATGCTAACATTAGCGCCGCGTACATTCACAGCTGATTAGATAGCCAGCTTCAAGGATGAACCCCACCCCTAGTGGCCCTCGGCAGACTGCGCGTGCGCGCGAGTGTTTGTGTGTGCGTGCCGTGCGTGCATCCGTTTTCTTGTATTACTATACTTTTGAGGACCAAGCCAGTGTTGATTTTGACGGCAAATGTTGATGTCGTTTCTGATATATTTTAGTGTTAGTCTAGTTTTAGTTAAGACTAAATATCATGTGATTTTAGTCTACTAAAGCTACAGTTGATTTAGTCGTCAAAAATGTATTTTGGTGGCGCCTTGATGGCGTCATAATGCCCGATTTTACACTTGGTGGGCGGTGGCATGCTGAAAATAGCTGATCTACAAGCACTGCGACGTGTCATGAGCTTGGGAATCTGCTATTTTCAGAGTGCAACAACGACGTATTTTATTTCTAGTTATTTCACAATTTGGCCAATGTTTAATTTGTAATGTAATGTTTTAGAGGTATTAAAAAGTCCCTAAATTGTCACTTTAGAAATGTGCAGCCAGATACCCTCTATACACTTAAACTGTATGTCGGTTTGTTTACTGTTGAGTGAGAAAACAACATTGCACATTAAGTTAATCATCTGGGGACCCCCCAAAATAATATGGGGACGGGGTTGACGGGGTTGGGGACAGGTTGAGAACCACTAATTTAGAGTTTAGGTTTATTAGGTGTTGTGGTTTACATAGTTATTGTCAGCGCAGTCACAAGAACATTCTTATGTCCTCACAAGTGTAGTTATGCAAACGTACGCGTGCGTGCGTGCGTGCGTGCGTGCGTGCGTGCGTGCGTGCGTATGTGCGTGTGTGCGTGCGTGCATGCGTCCACTGGCACTCTCTCTGCCACATAAGTGCTAACTGCCACCTCCTCCTTCCTCCAGGTAATGGAGGCTGTCTGCTTCTAATTGGGAAGATAAGAATGTCTTCCCACACCGGGGCAGTCAGCGAGGCCCCACGCGCTCTAATGTGTGTCTCACACAATCAAGGAGAAAGCTCCTCACTTCTCCTCTCCTCCCGTCAGGGGCGTCACAAGGGGCGGGGGAAAGTGGGACTGAGTTACTATAGGGCCCAAGGTGGAGGAGGGGGGCCTTAATTATTTTACACTTTAGCTATTGAAAAATAGCAGATATACAAGCTCGCAGCGCGGCACTGAGTGCCGCGCTGCCAGCTCGAAGATCTGCTATTTTTGAAAAGTCGTGAAAATGTGTGCAAATCTTTGAATGTATGTATTTTTTTAAGCGAACATTTGTATCTAAAATTTTGCTTCTGGATGGTCCACTGGAACTAAATATTTTGAGATGGGGGCTCCGTGGCCAAATACGTATCAATTTGGGGGTCCTTCACGTGAAAAAGTTTGAGCACCACTGACAAAGAAACATAGGTTTTTCAAAAAACCTTAGAGGGATTTGAAACATTCAAAGACTTGCACACATTTTTTTTTTTCTTCAAAAAATAGATCTACAAGCTAAAATTTTGCTTCTGGGTGGTCCCTGGAATTAAATATCATTTTGGGGGTCCTTCATGTGAAAAGGTTTGAGAACCACTGATATAGAAACATAGGTTTTTCAAAAAACCTTAGAAGGATTTGAAACAACCAGAATTTGGGGGCACGGTGGCGCAGTGGTTAGCGCTTCGCCTCACAGCTAGAAGGTCCTGGGTTCGATTCCCGCCGGGGGACGCTCTGGGCACTGGGGGCTTGTTCCTCCCTCCGCGTCATCAGCGCCCACACCCTAGGTGGGGTTGGCGATAGGGCCTTTCTGTGGAGTTTGATAGATACCCTCACAAAAACATGCACGTAATCCTGGTCTCAATAATGCCTCCCCCTGGCCAGCCGGGGCGCCTGATGGAGGGGAAAGGAACTGGTTGGAATAACGTGTTCCTTCCATGCGCTACATCCAAACCAGGAAAAAATCCACAGTCAGGTGAAAAGAAGCAACTTGGACTACTCATGCATAGAAGGAAGCAGGAGGTCAGTCCGTTGTCTCCCCAGGCGCGGCAGAGGGAGAGCAGAGCCCAGGATTACATAGGCAATTGGCACTGGGTGAAAAAATGGGTAACAAAATTGTGGGATAAAAATTTAGAGGGGAAAAAAGAATTTGGTGCGACACCCCTGCCTCCCCTCCCCTGTCTGCTCTCCTCTCATTGGATAGCTGTGTGTGTGTGTGTGTGTGCGTGTGTAGTTCCGTGAACACAGAAGCGACCAATCGGAGCAGGCCGATAACCGCGGCCTTGTGGGCTTATACGGCGCGGAAACCATTCTCTTTTCCTCTCATCCTTCTCTATCTCCTCTTTTCTTTCATTTGGGAGCAGGTAGTCGTCGCCCGTCACGACTCTCTCTCTCTCCCTCTCTCTCTCTCTCTCTCTCTCTCTCTCTCTCTCTCTCCTTCTCTTTCAGTGGCGTCAGTTCAGCAAAAGCTATGGTATGGCAAAGATGGGAGTCCCCATGGAAAAGAGGCATTACATTATGTATAACACGGTGCGAAGCGTTGTGAGCATGTAAATCGTCTATTTTCACAATTTCTGAAAAAAAAAATATATATTTTTTTCAGTTTTTTACACAGGTTTCTACGGTTTCTAGGGCTGGATATGGCAGCCTGGAACGGTTGTTCAAGTGCAGCTAAATAACACTTGGCATGTTAGTAAACGTGCCACAATTAACAACTTGTCGAGATGGGGAGAATAGGAGTGTGGAGAATATAATCATAATACCTTGTTAAAGTGACCATTTTGTTAAATTTAGCATTTTGTAGTTATTTTACTGTAATTTAACAACATAATAACCAGCACAGCAGATAGACAAAGAGAAATTCATGGATTTATATTTCAAGTAACTTTTATTTTCCCCCCCTGGACCCAGGGTATGGCAGCTGCATACCCCTGCCATACCCAATTGACGCCCCTGCTCTCTCTCTCTCTCTCTCTCTCTCTCTCTCTCTCTCTCTCTCTCTCTCTCTCTCTCCCATTCTCTCGGCCCACCTACACCTCTCTCCACGCAGCTGTTGTCGTCGTCATGCATAACGAAGACGAAAGGTAGTTGTTATGCGAGGAGCGATGGCGGATTAACAAATAATATCGATGCACTGGCTGGGAGAAGAGGGAAAACACACACACACACACACACACACACACACACACACACACACACACACACACACACACACACACACACACACACACACACACACACACACACACACACACACACACACAGAACCAACAGCATTCTAATTCTGCGTCTGTATGTGACCCTTCATGCATCATTAATCACAGGCATAATAATTAGCTTTTCTCCGTTGTTTCGACGGTTACGTTGGAGCTGTGCCTCAGGCTACTTCAAACTGTCATTTTTATAGCGTCGCCGCTGGGCTGAATTCTCTTATTTCCACACTCTAACTTTTTTTTTCGTAAATTAACCTTCAAATACCGGGAACGTGCCCGAGTCGCGCTAGATTTTAACCACTTTATATTTTGTGCTTTAACTATTGAAAAACAGCAGATATACAAGCTCACAGCGCGGCACCGAGTGCCGCGCTGCGAGCTTGTAGATCTGCTATTTTTTAGAAAAATCGTGAAAATGCGTGCAAGTCTTTGAATCTCTTTGACCCGACTTCTAAATCCTTCCTCTAAAATCAGTGGTTCTCAATCTTTTTCATGTGAAGGACCCCCAAAATTACATGTATTTGGCCGCAGACCCCCCCATCTCAAAATATGTTGTTCCAGGGACCCCCCCCCAGAAGCAGAGATTTGAGTTACAAAAGCTTGCTTTGAAAAAAAATGTATTGAAAACTTTGCACACATTTTCACGATTTTTCAAAAATAGCAGATCTACAAGCTTGCAGCGCTGTGAGCTTGTATATCAGCTATTTTTCAATAGTTAAAGCGTTCAGTAATTCTGGGCCTAAAATGGGTTAACAAGCTCAAAACGCAGCACCAAGCGACGCTTTTCGAGCTTGTAGATCTGCTACTTATGCTATTCTTGGATTTTAATCCTGAAAAGTTTTTGACATGGTTTCCATTGTTGTTATATATATGTTTTGATTCATTTATCGGGGAGTGACATGCACGTCATCGGGATTAGAACTCAAAACCAGTTTGCTAGTTACTTTTTAGGGGGGGGGAAACGTATTACCCACTGTGCCCCCTAGATGGCAGCCTTGTCATGAAATCCCTTTTGAAGTGGAAGAGGCTCTTTGGTCATAATATATCTCTGCTGTCATGCAGAGATACAGTATACATAGTATGTCAGTTCTTTCCCCGTACATTAATGCCTTTATTTGTAGGGAGTGGAAATAGCAGATCTACAAGCTCACAACGGATCTGCTATTGTCACTATTTTGACCAACTTCCTCATGGTATTGTATTGGGTCATGCCTGTGGGAGGAACAAACCTCTATAGCCTCTGTTCATTCCACTATGAATACTATTCATTGAATAGTACAAAAAACTCTTATCTGTCTTTTTGTGTGAGAGACGATTTCCTTTGAGTATCTGTTCTTCTTCACTTGTATTTTGTACTTTCCCTCCAATACATTTCAAGGACTCAATTTTGTACTTTGCGTGATCAGAGCAGTGGTCACTGAGTAATTAAGTGTGTGTGTGTGTGTGTGTGTGTGTGTGTGTGTGTGTGTGTGTGTGTGTGTGTGTGTGTGTGTGTGTGTGTGTGTGTGTGTGTGTGTGTGTGTGTGTGTGTGTGTGTGTGTGTGTGTGTGTAAAGCCTGGGATTTCGAACCCAGTCTCTCCCACATGGAAAGCCAACATTGATTGATTGATTGAAGACGTTATTAGAAGTTTGCATAGGAAAAGGTACAGTTTCATGACGGTACAGTTCACTGGTACAAGGTCTACTAAAAGGAGATCCTAGAAAAGACTATAAGCTTATTTCCACAGGAAACCATTAAAGTATCTCATATAACATTGAATGACAGACGAATAGAACACAGTACTATGCAGTAGATATGTAAAGAAAAGAAAATGAAAGAACCAAAAAAAAGAAAACAGTAAGTCTAAACAAACAGTAAGTACAAAGAAGGGGCAGGGGAGGGTAGGGCTGGGCTAGGATTGTTTTTTTTACCAGTTGCGAACGGCTGCTGCCTGTAAGTGTTTTTTCAGGGCAATTTTAAAGGATGCTAGGGATCCACACTCCTTTATGGCCTTCGGTAAGGCGTTCCACATTTTGGTGGTATAGCAGAAGAATGAGTTTGACCCTTTGTTGGTTTTGACTCTGGGTTGAAAGTGATCTGTGGCGCTGCCTCTGGTGTTGACCACTAAAGGGATAGCTCTGTAATCCGGGGGAGATATTTGACTCTGTGGTGGGAAAAGTACTATTTTCTTTTTTTACTTGAGTAAAAGTATCAATACTGCAATGTAGAAATACTCTGTTAGGGTGCCCTCACACCAAAGTATGAGAGTGGAATCCGCATTCCGCCAATGCATTTCAAAGAGAGTGAAGCGGTTTCATGCCAGCAGAGGATTTCTGCAAAAAACGCTCCCTTCTCATTGAAATGCATTGGCGGAACGCGGATTCCACTCTCATAGGTATTTTGGTGTGAGGGCACCCTTACAAGCAAAAGTCCTGAATTAAAAATGTACTTGAGTAAAAGTACGAAAGTATCGTCATCAAAATGTAGGCCTACTTAAAGTACCAAAAGTAAAAGTACAAAATGTTTGAAAATAGCAGCAGATCTACAAACTCACAACGGTGCGACGCGTTGTGAGCTTGTAGATCGCCTATTTTCAAATATCCTTGGTACAGAATAAGGCTAAAGTGGTTCATGTATGTTTTATAATATCACAATTTATATCTGCAAAGTAACTAGTAACTAAAGTTTTCAAATAAATGTAGTGGAGTAAAAGTACAATATTTGGATGCGAGATGTAGTGGAGTAGAAGTAAAAGTATTGGAAATGGGAAATACTCAAATAAAGTACAAATACCTAAGACTTGTACTTAAGTACAATACTTAAGTAAATGTACTTGGTTACTTTACACCACTGATTAGACTTTAGACCATCAGGCTGAGGTTGTGAGCCAATCTGCTACATGTGCAATTTAGTTCTTTTGGTGTGTGTGATTTTCATGGCGGACCCCTGAACAACGTTTGTGCCAAGTTTAGTGAGAATTGGGGCAACGGTTTGTCTGTGGCCCGTCGCGGGCCCCTGATGTGGCCCCTGGTGTCAACATTCTCAGGTTGGCGAAAGGGCCTTTCTGTGTGGAGTTTGCATGTTCTCTCCGTGTCTCCTAGGGTAGATACCCTCACAAAAACATGCAGTAATCCTGGTCTCTATAATGCCTCCCCCCTGGCCAGCCAGGGCGCCTGATGGAGGGGAAAGGAACCGGTTGGAATAACGTGTTCCTTCCACGCGCTACGTCCAAACCGGGGAAATCCCCACTGTCAGGTGAAAAGAAGCAACTTGGACTCCTCATGCATAGACGGAAGCATGAGGTCAGTCCGTTGTCTCCCCAGGCGCGGCAGAGGGAGAGCAGAGCCCAGGATTACATAGGCAATTGGCACTGGGTGAAAATGGGTTACAAAATCGCGGGACAAAAATTAAGAGGAGAAAAATAACATTTTCATGTTCGACCCCTGAACATTGTGACTAGTTTGATGCTGATCGGT
Source organism: Nannobrachium achirus (assembly GCF_963921795.1). Classification (NCBI taxonomy): domain Eukaryota; kingdom Metazoa; phylum Chordata; class Actinopteri; order Myctophiformes; family Myctophidae; genus Nannobrachium; species Nannobrachium achirus. The sequence goes on along the minus strand of NC_137829.1, from coordinate 45,416,289 downwards.
GAAACGCTGCACCTGTGGCTCCCAGAGGCTACTGTACATGTGGCTAGGTCACACTGATTACATAATCGTCTAATAGCAATTATTTGACACCATCGCAATTATTTGACATAATCGCAATTATTTTGTCATAAGCGGCACAATCGTTTCCATGTTGAAAAATGTTCATATAGTTTCAAACATTTTCAAAAATAGTGGAAAAAGCATTGTGAGCTTGTAGATCGGCAATTTACACTATGTTGTCAAATTTCTTTGTATATTATTTAGGTTATGTGTCATATCTGCCATGTGCAACTTCAAAGCCTAAAAGCCAAACAGAAATGTAATTGTCAACGACAAAAACACAATTAAACCGTTAATCACGATTATTTTAGTGACAATTAATCATCATGTAAAATGTCTTAATGGTGACAGCCCTACAGTACATGTGGCCCTGACTGTTCTTATGGCAAAACAGTGTTTGTGTCAAGTTTGGTGCGAATTGCAGCAACGGTGCGCCTCGCAGTTCTGGATGTTACGTTTGTGACCACAGTCTACAGTCCATGGTCGGTCCACCCACCCTCTAGGCCAGATTAACTCAAATTCCTTAGCCATAACTATCTATTTTCACAAGTTTATTTTCTGTAAAAAGCCAGTTGTGTTGTCATAAGTCATAAATAAAGTCATAAATAACACTGAGCAATTGAAAGAGAGATGTGCTCATGCTATCTTTATTGTTATCCCACTTGATAGCAGGCAGACAGATAGACAACAATCCAGATAAATAGCAGACAAATGTACATTAGTTTGTTTTAGTGTTTGTGTGGAATATGTTAATTGCATAGAATTATTATTAAAAAAGACAAAATGTAACAAATCACTTTGATTTCGAATTGTATCATTGACAGAATATGAATGGAATTCCAAGCCGTAACATATTGCACATCGCACTTGTCTTACGTTATGTGGAAATAAAGCAAATAAAAGAGAGAAGTTATCAAGTAATGTCCTTTTATCAACTGGCCCGTGGCCCCTTGATATTTTTGTAATGTGGCCCACAGGTTCAGAAGTTTGAATCAACGGGGTTACATTTATTGAAATCACATTGTCTTAGAAATGCGACAAATACAAAGAAATATACATGAATTCAAGTCATTTTGGGTGTGAACTACTCCTTTAAGTACTGTACTTTAGTACAATTTTGAGGTATTTGTACTTTACACATTGTGAGCTTGTAGATCTGCTATTTTAGGTACTTTAAGTACAGTACATGCCAATACTTTTGTACTTTACTCAAGTGAATTTTGAATCCCAGACTTTTACTTGTAACAGAGTATTTCTATTTTGCAGTAGACCTATTGATACTTTTACATAAATAACTAGGGGTGTAACGATATAGTAACTGCATCGAAAAATCGTTTTTAACTTAAATCGAAGTATATCGAAATGAAAACAGCTAAAATCGAATCATAACGTTTGATTTTGTATCGTATCGAATCGGCAGTGCAAAGAATCGATTGTATCGATACTACCTACTTGTGCATGCATTGTATTTAGCATTTTTAAGAAGAAAAAATGAAAAGGAGGGGTTTAATTACTTTTCCTTTCCATATAGCTACACTGGTCTTATCGATAAATATGTGTAATCTCTGGGTTCATGTCAAGGTGCAGGTTTGTCCATATGTGTCCAAATAAAATGTCTTTGACAGATAATCACTGTGTTTACTTATTTATATCCCTAAAAAACATGCACTATCCACACCTTTCACGCAGATTTAATTTCTTTGCTAAATAGTTACTATATCGCTTTTAAATCATTGAATCGAATCGTATCTTATCGCCATGAATGAACCAATATCGTCCATGTATCGTATCGTCAACCATGTATCGTGATATGTATCGAATCGCTATTAAAATGGATCGTTGCACCCCTATAAATAACCCGTGTGAGTACTGTTTTCCATGGCTGTGAACTCAACTCTACGGTCATCCTTCCTTCCAGGCTCCCATGTTCTCCTGGCCCCGGCTGACGGATGCAGACCCCGTGCTGCGATGCGAGATGGCCTCTACCGGAGAGGTAAAAACCCTCTCCACTATTGTTCTGCCTTAACCCATTTAGACCTAGAATTATTGAATGCTTTAACTACCGAAAAATAGCAGATATACAAGCTCACAGCGCGGCACCGAGTGCCGCGCTGCGAGCTTGTATATCTGCTATTTTTGAAAAATCAAGATTTTTCTTTGCAAGTCTTTGAATATGTCTATTTAAAAGCGAACATTTGTAACTCAAATATTTGCTTCTGGTGGTCCCTGGAACAACATATTTTGAGATGAGAGTCCGTGGCAAAATACCTGCAATTTCGGGGGTCCTCGACAAGAAAAGGTTTGAGAACCACAGATTTAGAGGAAGGATTTGGAAGTCGGGTCAAAGATCGGGTCAAAGATATTCAAAGACGTGCACATAATTTCACGTTTTTTTTCAAAAATAGCAGATCTACAAGCACTCGGTGCCGCGCTGTGAGCTTGTATATCTGCTATTTTTCAATAGTTAAGGCATAAAATAATGGTTAAAATTAGTGCTGTCCGAGTTAACTAAATTAATCGCAATTAACTCACCGTTATGTTAATCGCGATTAAGTATTTTAATCGCAATTAATCGCATATTTACAAACATTACTACAATATCGGCTATATTGGCTACAAGGTCCATCCCTGTCGATGTAATAAAAAATACAAAGTATAATTAAAGCATAAAGGTGGACACAACAGTAATCATTTAGCAGATCCTTATACCCATCAGCTGAAGTATGTTTAATGCAATACCATTATGATTTATTCAGGTTTTTAATTGATTTAGAATAAAAGATTAACATACTTTTGCATAAATCCTGCAAATATTTACACTCCCAAGTTAATAGGGCCACAAAAGACTTGAAAGTTATCCCTCTAAGTTACATTGTGACCTGATAAAAGCTGATGACTTATTTGCGATTAATCGCGCGATTAACTACATAAATCATGCGATTAATCGCGATTAAAATATTTAATCGTTGGACACCACTAGTTAAAATCGAACGTGACTCGGGCGCGTTCCCGGTCTTTGAGTTTTAAAGTCCTTTTGTTATGTCTCTCTTTATTCCAAGGCAACACACAACGGTAAACATTGTACATTGTGTGTGTGTGTGCGTGTGTGTGTGTGTGTGTGTGCGTGCGTGCGTGTGTGTGCGTGCGTGCGCGTGCAGGTAGCCTGTTTTGGACCGAACATCTATTCAGCCTTCCTGAAGGCCATGCTCTCCACGGGCTTCAAGCTGCCACAGAAAGGCATCCTGATTGGAATTCAGGTGAGGCAGCCAACCACAGGGTCCCCAAGGCTGTGTGTGTGTGTGTGTGTGTGTGTGTGTGTGTGTGTGTGTGTGTGTGTGTGTGTGTGTGTGTGTGTGTGTGTGTATGTGTGTGTGTGTGTGTGTGTGTGTGTGTGTGTGTGTGTGTGTGTGTGTGTGTGTGTGTGTGTGTGTGTGTGTGTGTGTGTGTGTGTGTGTGTGTGTGTGTGTGCTTGCACGTGCAGCTCGCATCTCAGCATGCGTTTGTGTGTGTGTGTGTGCACAAAACAAAAGAGATGAAACACAGATATGGCTCACATCTTTTTTCTTTGATTAGATGTTTATCTTTTTCGACATTGAAGATTCACAAGTTCACAAAATAGCTCAATAGATCCCCCCTCCCTCCCCCCCTCTCTGCCCCCCAAAAAACATTATTTTACGCTCGGTTGATGTGGAAAAGTTTTTGGTCGCCGAATGGAATTAATGCGATAAACAGCGACGGAAACACTTTTGTTGAATGAATAATAACACGGCCACTTCTTTAACCCATTTAGGCCTAGAATTATTGAATGCTTTAACCAGTGAAAAATAGCAGATATACAAGCTCACAGCGCGGCACCGAGTGCCGCGCTGCGAGCTTGTAGATCTGCTATTTTTGAAAAAAGTCGTGAAAATGTGTGCAAATCTTTGAATATATGTATTTTTAAAGCGAACGTGTGTAACAAAAATTTTGCTTCTGGGTGGTCCCTGGAACTAAATATTTTGAGATGGGAGTCCGTGGCCAAATTCATATCATTTTTAGGGTCCTTCACATGAAAAGGTTTGAGAACCACTGACATAGTAGTCTCTCAAGAACAGACCAACTGAGCTCCATTTAAGTGAAAAGGACCTTTTCTTTGATGATGGCTGGCCAGATTGCTGACATAGAAACATAGGTTTTTCAAAAAATCTTAGAAGGATTCAAAAGACACTTATAGAATCGGGTAAAAATTCTATTTTTCACGATTTTTCAAAAATAGCAGATCTACAAGCTCGCACGAGTGCCGCGCTGCGAGCTTGTATATCTGCTATTTTTCAATAGTTAAAGCATAAAATAATAATACACTATAATGTGTACCCGCTTTGAATGGATTAACCGCTGTCGCCTTGATCAATTGAAAGCATTTTTTGCTGCCGATGAATGTGTTTGTTGTTGTTTCTGGGAGGGGAGGTTCTACGTTCAAGAGGCCCATTCATCTGCAAGTCTATTATGTGGAGGAGGGGTCATTTGCATATTTCTTTTTTTTTGTGGCGTTGCAAAAAAGTGTGCATGAAAATTTGCTATACTTTAGGGCAGCGGTTTTCAACCTTTTCCGACCGCGACCCCCAAAATACTAATATTTTAACTGGGGGCCCCCCACCCTGACGAACACTAAGAGTTGAGGCATTACATTTTGTGTAACACGGTTCTATTGTGAAAATAACAGATCTACATGCTCACAACGCCTCGCTTTGCAAGGCGTTGTGAGCATATGGATCTACTATTTTTAAATTTCTGCCTCTAATATTTGAGAATTTGGACAATGTTTATTTTGTCATTTTAGAAGTATTACAAAGTTCTTATATTGTCACTTTAGAAATGTGCAGACACCCTCTATACACTTAAACCTTATGTTGGTTTGTTTACTGTTGTGTGAGAAAACACATGCACATTAAGTTAATCATCTGGGGACCCTCCAAAATAATTTGGGGACCCCCCTGGGGGTCCCAACCCTCAGGTTGAGAACCACTGCTTTAGGGTACAAACCGTTTAAAAAACAAACATCAATGAACGCCCGTTTCCCTCAAACACCAAATCACTCTGCCCATCGAATCGATCATGTTCCCATAAAAAAATAAATGATACATTCTACCACTTTTTGTGGTCACATGTTCAGATACTGGATTCTGATTTGCTTAAAACGGTGGTAAATCAGTCAACAACCTTGAGTTGGCTCATGGACCCCGCCCACGGTTGTGTTGCAGTTGTATAACTAAATAACCTTGCAAGTTACAACTGTGTTTTCTTTCATTTATATGGTAGAAGTGGTAGAAAAGCAATTTACATTACCATTCGAGGGTCGTGGGTTGTGGTAAATGAGCCAACAACCCACTCCATCTCATGGTAAATGGCTTACTTTTATTCTTCTGCATGCACGCCATGCAGGCGCCAACCATTGACTGAGGTAATTGCCTGATCGCAATTATTTTAGATAATCGCAATAGTTGCATACCCGTATTTTCCGGACTATAAGGCGCACTTAAAAGCCTTTAATTTTCTCAAAAAACGACAGTGCGCCTAAAGCCGGCATCATAGTCGCCTGGGCGGTGGAAGGCTTTACACCGCGGTGTAGTCTTTTCGAGTCTTTTTGAGTCATGAAACTACAACGTTACATCATTCCTCGCGGTGGAGAGCTTTACACCGCAAGTCCCAACACATCTCTCTGTTTTTACTATCAGACAGACAGGCTCTACACCCCGTTCACTGATTGGTCGATCTAAACCAGTCAGTCACGGTGTACAGGACTCCACCGTGAGTGACTATGATGTCCTGCACTTATTTTCTGACTTGAGGTGGAAAGCTTTCCACCTCAAATTTGCGGTGGATAGCTCTCCACCGTACACTCTGATATGGGCTTTATAGTCCAGTGCGCCTTATATATGGATCATTCATTGACATTGACATTCCCTTTAGCACAGCTCCATCTGTTGGATGCATAACGCAACGGTAGCGTCTATTATGTGAGCCTTTTAGTCCGGTGCGCCTTATATATGAAAACAGTTCAAAAATAGACCATTCATTGACAGTGCGCCTTATAGTCCGGTGCGCCTTACAGGGGTTAAAGTTCTCCGTCCTGGGGACGGATTTCCGTCTTGAGGATTCCCTAGGGGCTATTTATGAGATCAGAGAAGTTTCGGAAAAAAAGAAAAAAAGCTGAACCGTCTGCGCTAATTATAATAGCATCAGTTACTTACTACTGTGGTGCGTAGACTTGCTGGTGTGTCATGTAGTTCTAATTTAGATCAACTACTTCCTGTAAGTAGACTTAAAAATAAAACCAGTTGACGTGACTTGACTTGATCGGATTACGTTAGGCTCTTATTTTGAAATCCGCCCTACACTGAGAGGAAATGCCTCTGTAGCTACTTGTTGCTGCTGTAAGCTAACTGCGACGATGCATGCTGTTGGATAAACAAAACATCACTTGGATTACAATAGTTTGGCTAAAGTTCATATTTATGATAGAAAACCATGCTCCTGTGGCTTAAACGATGTACACCGTTTGGAAGTTTGTTAAACTTTTTGGACCTACGCTGAATTCCAATAGATGAGTGGTGGTGTTATATCACGCTGCAAAGGAATGAGATGAGATGAAGTCACTGGAGTTTTACATGTAACCAAACAGCAGGTAGGCTATACTATCTAAATATGTGTTTACAGGGGGCAGCAGTAATTGACAATACGCGTTTGCTTCCTACAGTCTATGGTTTGCTTACGTTCTCTGCATTAAAATAAGCAACGGAACACTTGTTATGTTTGCAAATCAGAGATTCGAGGGGATTTATTTGTCACTCACAAAAGTGATCCATACAGATGCTAATGAAATACTTCGGGGTGGTGTTTCATTGGTACCGATTAGCAACGTATCATGAATGATTGGTGTTCATGGCAATAGGCGGAGATTTCTCCACTGCATCGCAGTGTTTCTCTCATAACATTACCCACGTGTGGCATCGGTTCAGTCAGCGACGCGTTATTTGGAATTGCACATGACTTCTGGGTGGAGCCAGCGACAATAAAGCTCGGTTGACGGGAAAGCCGTTCAGGTCCTGGTGTCAAACGGTGAGAGAACCAGGAGCCTGTTTCTGTGCAACAGAAATTTGTTATATGGCAGCAACGATAAACAGACGCTTTTCAAGCGGGCGGGGGGGGGGGGGGGGGTAAAATACATTTCCGTCTCGGGATTTTTTTTTGCTTTAACCCCTGGCCTTATAGTCCGGAAAATACGGTAATTGTTAGAATAACTGTTAGAATTGTTTCCGTTCATGTGTATAAAAAACAGCTGGATGAAGTTAACAGACTATGATATTTTCATCATTGTTTTCCTCAATGCAAACCTGGTTATTTTGGGCCAACATTTTCAAAAACGTTGAATATCTTCATGATACTAAGTAAATGCAATTTGTGGTTATAATGTTACGATTTTCTATACCAAAAGTGGTACCCAACCCATAAAAAAAAATGTCGGCAATCAAAGGAACCCTAGAGTCCTGATCCATTGTTTGGGAAACAGCATTTGATTGCGTAGAGAGTAGGGGTGTAACGATAGATTTTAACTGCGATACGATACAAGGTTAACGATACGATACATGGACGATATTGGTTTGATTGATTGATTGATTGATTGATTGATTGATTGATTGATTGAAGACTTTATTAGAAGTTTGCATAGGAAAAGGTACAGTTTCATGACGGTACAGTTCACTGGTACAAGGTCAACTAAAAGGAGATCCTAGAAAAGACTTATTTCCATAGTAAACCATTGAAGTACAGTATCTCATATAACATTGAAAGACAGACGGATAGAACACAGTACTATGCAGTAGATATAGTACAAAAAAAAAAGTTAATAAAAAAAATATATACAGTAGGTAAATACAGGGAGGCTGGGCTAGGTTTGTTATTGCCAGTTGCGAATGGCTGCCGCCTGTAAGTGGTAAGTGTGGTAAGTGGCCTTCGGTAGGGCGTTACACATTTTGGTTGTATAGCAGAAGAACGAGTTTGACCGCTTTGTTTGAGTTGACTTTGGGTTGAATGTGATCTGTGGCGCTGCCTCTGGTGTTGTAATTGTGGACGTCCTTAACGTTTATAAAGTATTTTGCCAGGTACATGGGTATCTTAGTGGTGTAGTGTAGCTTGTACACCAGGCCCATTGCAAGTTGCTGTACTCATCTACTCTGAGCCACCCCACTCTTAACACATTTCCTGCCATTTAACAATACCTTCGTACTCTCATATGCCCCTGTCTCCATAGACTTCCATGTAATTCATAGTGCACGGATCATGCACACCCATGCCTAGATAATGCACCACGTGTGTCCACATTGCTCACAGCTTTCAAACAAAAAAATCCGAATGGAAATCCGTTCAGGCATTCATGAGATAGCAGCCATTATGTTTTCCTAAAATGTAAACAAAGATGGCTGCCATGTTTGAAAGATGGGGTTGCTATGGGGGTTAAACATGCAATTTCGCGATTGCTATCATGCCTACTACATTTTTTTTTTTTTTTTTTGTTTGTTTTTTAACGGGAAATTCTCAATTAATTAACAATAATGCATTGCACCTGTGCAGCTGACCTGGGAACTTGGGAATATACCATTTTTGTCAAGATGGGGAGAATTAAAGTGTAGAGAATATAATTATAATATATTGTCAAAGTGACCATGTTGTGAACATTTTCATTTGTAGTTATTTTACTGTAATTTAACAACATAATAGCCAGCACAGATAGACAAAGAGACATTCATGGTTTATATATTTAAAAGTAACTTTTATTTCCCCCAGGGGTATGGCAGCTGCATACCCCTGCCAAATTGACGCTCCTGCTCTCTCTCTCTCTCTCTCTCTCTCTCTCTCTCTCTCTCTCTTGCGCTTCTCCTCACTTTGATTGTCTCTGTCTGTCTGTCTGTCTGTCTGTCTGTCTGCCTGCCTGTCTGTCTGTCTGTCTGTCTGTCTGTCTGTCTGTCTGCCTGTATGTCAGTCAGTCAGTCAGTTAGTCTTTCAGTCTGTCCTGCTCCACGGTTCTGCTTGTTAAATCTGTGCGCTTGCAGATGGGATCTGACAGCTTTTATTTCCCATCATGTCGTATGCCATCTACATGTCAGAGGCACTCAGCACACACACACACACACACACACACACACACACACACACACACACACACACACACACACACACACACACACACACACACACAGACACACGCACGCACAACATGGGAGGGGGCTACGATCATTGTTGAAAGCGTGGCGAGGAAAGGCCTACACGTTGTGATAAAGAAGGACTTTTATACGGTCATATACGATGCGGGCAGAGAGACATTATTGTTGCTGTCGGGTAGAAAGCTCCTATCTCCATATTTGAACTTTTTTGTGTTTTGTCTTCTCTGTTAATCAATGCCCTACGTGATCATACTATTGCAGTGGTCTTCAACGTTTTCAGGCCAAGGACCCCTTAGTTGAGAGAGAGATGAAGCAGGGACCCCCCACTACCTTTTCAAAGACCCCATATGGTTTCATTGTTTGACAGCAACGATCATCAGTGTATTTTGGATTCATGTCAATGTGTGTTTTCAGATATTTAACCACTTGAACTGTCAATACTTAATAAACTCCACCATTCACTCTGTACTTAGTTTGCTCCTTTTCCCCTCTACACCAAAACCTCTTTGCCGAAAATAGCCGATCTACAAGCTCACAACGCCTTTATAAGAAAAAAATAAATAAAAATGAAAAATTGTGAAAATGTTTTGAATATTTGCGAAACATTTTAACAACCCTAACCCTGGTTGCAAAATCTTTTCATATGGTGGGGGGTCCTCGGACAAATACACATTAATCTGGTGCATCCTATACGCCATGAAAACGTTTGAGATCCACTGCTTTTCTTTTTCTTCTTCAGAATGAACCGTTATTTTTCCTGTGTGTACAGTCAGCTACCTCGTTCTCCTTCGCTCCCCGCCTGGGCGCCCAATCATTGCTCAGCATTCGCACACGGGGGGGAAAAAAAATTATTCGGCGAGACTGGCAAGTCATCCCAGGAAAAAACAAATAGTTTGCCGAGCTGAAGGATGCACAGTGTGAGTCTAATCAGTTGCAAATCAGCAGCAAACACTCACAGAGGAGTGTTCAGCACCTCTCAATATGCTAGATGGAATTCCATTAAGTGGGTCATTTGATGCCGAAAGTGCATTAAAACCCAGACGCTTTTGGGGATTTTTGCTTGAGCTGGAATACGCTCAATTATAAAGACTTTTTGGTTCAGACTGTTTTTTTCCTGTCACGGAGAGGAGTCTATGTGAGAACATTCAACCCATCACACATCTTGAAGGAAGGCTCTGTAAAGCTGGCAATCCTGGAACTTATTTTAGCGAATAAAACACTATTTTAACCAATCTGTATGGATAGTATTACGGTGTGTATGTATACGGTATGACCTTATATTCATCAAAATTATGTTAACACTTTCACAGCCTGGCCAGAATGGCTGTCGGTGGACTAGCCGGAAATTTCTATTATTGTATTATGATCTGAGACAGCATTCATTTTATAAGACCATTAGCAAGATCCCATGTAACATCATTCTTTTTACTGCATCATGATCGGCCGTTGTTTACTCACCAGCGAATTGTCTTGATCTGCATTGGCATATAGTGGGGATTTTTCTACCCCCCCGTGGGCGCTTCGCGTGCACGATCTGTGCACATTTTACATGAATGCTTGTCAGCCATAAAGGCCTGGTTATCGGAAAACTTCCTCCAGTTAAAGGTGATACACCATGCATTTAAAAAGTATTTATGTCATATTGTTTATGTCCCAAAAACGTTTTTCAAAAGGTTTGAGGCTAAATTACCACTCCTGAATAGAGAGCTTCTCTCATTTTTGAATGGCTCTCAGAGCATTTCAGCTGCAGTACCACCTTTGGCCTGAACTGCGCCACCCCCCCAAAATCTTTTTGGGAAAAAAAAAAAAAAAAAAAAATGAAAAAAAGATTAAAAAAAAACATTTTTTTTTATGATGACGTCACAATCGGCAGCAAATCTGGACAGCCTGTTTCGAGAACCCGTGGGATACTTTTAACCTTCGCCTTCTCAAAACCAGAGAAAGACACAACGGTCAGAAATGGGACTTTGTGAGGATAGAAGGTGCTAGTGGGACCCCAAAAAAAGGGTTTAAAATAGGAAAAGTGAAATTTCATGGTGTATCAACTTTAAATGAGGCCAAGACAGAGGTGCTTATTGTTGCTCCAGAAAGCATTTTTCTAAAGTAATTGACTGTATCGGCCCCCTCAAAGATAATGTTCGCCCTAACCTCAGAAACCTTGGTGTTAATTTTAATCAATCCATGCATCTCGATACCCATATCTGTTCAATATCCCGGTCATGTTTTTTCCACCTTAGGAACATTGCTAAACTTAGATCAATTGTCACGTACCCCGAACTGGAAATGATCATTCATGCTTTTGTTTCATCTCGGCTTGACTACTGTAACTCACTTTTCACCTGCCTCAGCAAAACCTCCATGGATCGCCTACATGCCTGTACAGCACTTTGTGAGATCTCTCTGTAAAAGGTGCTATATAAATACAATTTACTTACTTACATTACTTACTTACATCGAGGTAAGCAAATGTAATCCACTCCGTATGCAGCGCCCATGTCAACTTTTTTCTGATCGAAAACATCACGGACAGATGCTATGCTAACGCCTCCTCCTACAATGAAAGTGAACAGTACTTTGGCTATAGAGTACAAAAAGCTACCAGAAGTACTTCCGGTTCAAAGAATGATCCTTTTAGATCAGTCGAAGAAGAGACGGAGAAGAGCTGCTGATCGTTTTTTTTTTTTTTTTTTTTTTGAGTACTAAAGAAGTACGGTTTAATCCGGTTTTAATATTAAGTGGCTCCCCGTGGCTGAGAAAGAGTTAATCAATCATCTATAATCAGTGCGAGCAAATCATACTACTGTATATATAGAAATGCTGAAAAGACCTTGTGACTGAGCCAGGGGTCTAAAGTGGGACTGAGTTACTAGGGCCCAAGGTGGACTAACTTTAGCTATTGGAAAATGGCAGATCTAAGCTCAAGCTTGTAGATTTACTATGTTTGAAAAGTCATGAAAATTTGTGCAAATCTTTTGAATTATTCAAAAGATTTGCAGACATTTTCAATTTGAATTACAAAGTTAAAAAAATACATATATATTCAAATTGAATATATGTCTTTTTTTTTTACTTTGTAACTCAAATTTTGCTTCTGGGGGGGGTCCCTGGAACTAAATATTTTGAGATGGGTGTCCGTGGCCAAATATCATCATCAGCACCACTGACATGGAAACATATAGGTTTCTTGCACACATTTTCACTATGTTTTAAAAAATAGCAGATCTACAAGCTCGCAGCGCGGCACTCGGTGCCGCGCTGTGAGCTTGTATATCTGCTATTTTTCAATAGTTAACGTTCATGGGGGGGCCCGCAGTGAATCCTTGTACCCAGGGCCCAGAATTTGGTGTGACACCCCTGGGTACAGGTATAGGCCACACGACGCTGTGAAATCTCCATTTGTCACCCAGGCTGCTTGGCTGCCGCTCGCCTCGCCCCGGACCGCTAGCAGCGCTGGAGAGTAGCCAAGTACATTTACTCAAGTACTACAATTTAACCCATTTAGGGCCTAGAATTATTGAATGCTTTAACCAGTGAAAAATAGCAGATATACAAGCTCACAGCGCGGCACCGAGTGCCGCGCTGCGAGCTTGTAGATCTGCTATTTTTGAAAAAGTCGTGAAAATGTGTGCAAATCTTTGAATAATATGTATTTTCAAAGCGAACGTTTGTAACTCAAGTTTTGCTTCTGGGGGGGGGGTCCCTGGAACTAAATATTTTGAGATGGGGGGTCCGTGGCCAAATACATATCATTTTGGGGGTCCTTCACATGAAAAGGTTTGAGAACCACTGACATGGTAGTCTCTCAAGAACAGACTAACTGAGCTCCAGTTAAGTGAAAAGGACCTTTTCTTTGACGATGGCTGGCCAGATTGCTGACATAATAGAAACATAGGTTTTTCAAAAAAACCTTAGAAGGATTCAAAAGACACTTATAGAATCGGGTCAAAATTCAAGTTTCACGATTTATCAAAAATAGCAGATCTACAAGCTCGCAGCGCGGCACTCGGTGCCGCGCTGTGAGCTTGTATATCTGCTATTTTTCAAGAGTTAAAGCATAAAATAATGATACCCAATAATGCGCACCCGTCCCCAGTAGTCTTGGAGAACTAGACTTGAGTTCTAACAGTAACTAAGACGGCGGGGGAAGCTTTGATCTGCAGCTGATATGTGAACGATATAGTGGTATTGCTACTTTTACTGAAGTACCGTACAAACATCGGACTTCTTCTGGAGGAGGAGTTGTTCCTCCACTGCCGCCGCTGACTGCACAGCGGGCCTATTGATGTGGTCAGTGTGGACGTAATTGAGAGAGAGAGGGGAAGGGAAGCCTCGCAGTGAGCTGGAAGAGGATCTGGAGGCGGTGGTCAGTGGGTGATGGACCGTGTCCCCCCCCCCCCCACACACCACCCTCTGACTGTGAGATAAGAAAGCTCCACATAAATGGCTTTCTCTGTGTTTGTCTCTCTTTCAGTCATACTGCTTCTGTGTAGAACTGACTGAATGATGCCAGATTTTTGGTTCCGATGTTTTTCTATTTTTTTTTCTAACCCGCCGTCTGACCCATATTAAAAAAAAAAAAAAAAAAAAAAAGCAAAGTCACTTTTAATCAATTAGAAAAAAAAAATGGATTAAAGTTCTAAGTCACCACGACTGCTTTCAGTGATTTGGCCAGAAGCCTGTTGCACAGCAAGGAGGCGCAGATGGCAATTTAGAACTGCAGGCGAATTCCACCGACTGTGGTGCATATTCGGCTTTAATTGTGGGATGTGTATATATGAACGCAACTGGCCCGTGTTCGGGGGACGGAAGCCGGGCGGGGAGGCTGATATTTGTCACTGCACGTTAGGCATTCACCAAATATTCGAATATTAGAATATCAAAGTCACTAATCACTAATAACGTTTTTTTTTTTTTATTGTTTTCTCTTTTAAAAATATATAGTTTATAAAGCTTGGCTAGGTAGGAAGTCATAAGAATGAGTTGTCATTCAATGCTCCTGGTGGATGAATTTGTTAATGCTCTATAGTATACCAGGGGTTCTCAAACCTTTTTAGGCCGTGACCCCCAAAATAAACATGTTTGAACTGGGGACCATCACCCTGACAAGCACTTGGAATTGTAGGTATTACATTTAATGTCACTTGGTTCCGCAGATAAATATTGTAAAAATAGCTGATCTACAGTTGCGAGGCGTTGTGAGCATGTAGATTGGCTATTTTCACAATGTTCGCCTCTTGCTTACTTAATATTTGACAGTTTGGCCAGTCCTGTCGAATATTAGACTATTCGAATACTTTGAGAAAAAGGGGTTTGATTGATTGATTTAATTGATTGATTGAAGACTTTATTAGAAGTTTGCATAGAAAAGGGTACAGTTTCATGACGGTACAGTTCACTGGTCAAGAGATCCTAGTATGCTTTTCTGCTTATTTACACAAGAAACCATTTAAGTATCTCATAACATTGAATGAGAGACGGATAGAACACAGTACTATGCAGTAGACAGTCAGAAAAAAAATGTGCAAAAATTATATACCTATACAGTAGATATATTTCTAATAGAAGGGTCATGGGAGGCTGGAATATAGTTTGTTTTTAGCAGTTATGAGCGGCTGCCGCCTGTAAGTGGTTTTTCAGGGCGATTTTAAAGGATGTTAGGGATCCACACTCCTTTAAGGCCTTCGGTAAGGCCTTCCACATTTTGGTGTTATAGTAGGAGAACGAGTTTGACCCCTTTGTTTGAGTTGACTATGGGGTTGAACGTGATCTGTGGCGCTGCCTATGGTGTTGTAATTGTGGACATCCTTAGCGTTTTTCAAAGTATTTTGTCAGGTACATGGGTATCTTAGAGGGTAAAAAGCACACACACACACACACACACACACACACACACACACACACACACACACACACACACACACACACACACACACACACACACACACACACACACACACACACACACACACAAAACAAAAAAAAAACATATCAGCCCAGGACACATCACTGTAAAAGTGTCTATGCCTTTGTCATTAGAAAAGTCAAATAATGGCCAATACATTCAGTATAGTCTCTCTTGTTCCGTCAGTCACTTTCCTGTATCCTTCCTTCCAGCAATCGTTCCGGCCTAACTTCCTGGCCACGGCCCACCAGCTGAAGGAGGAGGGCTTCAAGGTGAGTACTGCCCCCCTGTGGTGGCCTCCCAAAGAGTACCGTCCTCGTGGTGGGCCTCCGGAAGTCACACTCTTGTCTGTCTGTTTCATCTACGCTTCTTTCACATTATTGCTGTGGGGCAGAAACCTCCTAGCTTACATGTTTTACGTTTTTTGCGTAAATAACGCCCTACTTGATCATACTACTGCAGCGTTACACCCGGCCAAAAGCATCAGATCTGCAATCTCGAGGCGCATTTCAAGCTTGTAGATCTGCTACCTTGGCTAATGTTTTAATGTGAATCCTAAAGGGTTTTGGACATACAGTATGAGAGACGATATAACCCGGCGTAGGGGGTCCTCAGAGTTACTACAGGGGGCTCACCAAATAGTTATCATAGTAATACATTAATACTTTATAGTGTGTTATAATCACAGTTATAATCCATTATAGTGTATTATAATTAGGATAGTTGTAATACAAATGTATATTGTATTATAATCACAGATGGGTCAATTTGTTTCTTACCGTTAGGGGTACTTTTGTGTAATGGAAAATGTAGATATTTTTATGTGGTGTGGAGTGGTGCGGTGCAGTTTAGTGTGGTGCTAAAGCTGCAGTCAAAAAGGGGCTTTTGTTATCTTATTGTTCTCTTTTGCTCTCCATCCCCAGCTCTATGCCACGGAGGCCACCTCAGCCTGGCTGTGTGCCAACGACGTGCCCGCCCTGCCCGTGGCCTGGCCCAGCCACAAGGGAGAGACCAGCCTACCCAGCATCATCAGGTGGGTCTGTTGTGTGTGAAAGGGTTAAATCTCTTATGTTATGATAGTAATGGATTGCTATAGACTCAGTGTTTGTTCAGAAACAGGTGTCTCTGTCTCTACAACTCTTTAGTACAAGGGTCTTCAACAGGGGGTCCGGGACCCCTAGTCTACACTACTTTTATTTTTGTATTGTCAACGTGCAGTACGTGACTGACCAGAGCTAGTAACTGACGCTACATTTGTAATAAAAAAAGGTACCGGCGGCAGTGCGCAAGAGCGCTTCATGTTGTTTGATCAGGCACGCAACATTTATTTTGACCACACATTTCTGTGCACCCCTGAATATAAATAAGTATAAACTAGAACTGTACTGTCGAGGTGCCAACTTGCGCCTAGCGCTCAAGCAGGCCACACATCTTCGCCCGTTAATGAAGACATTACCAAGAGCGCTTCTATACCAAACTCTGTTGACATCATCACCAGAAATGCTGGTACCTCATTGGCTCTTCATCACCAGAAATGCTGGTACCTCATTGGCAGTAGGGGGACAACCTCCTACCTACCTACCCCCCGCCCCCCCCCCCCTCCCTCCCAAGAATCCCAGCCATCTACGGTCTTCAACAGTCCTAGTCACCTACATACATACCAAACCGATTACAGTACTTGCGCGCTCTGCTTGCACAAATAATAATAATAATAGTATGCCTTTATTTCGCATCTCACTCCGTCCCCATCCCCCCCCCCCCCCCCCCCCGTCATCAACTTGTTTTCTTGTTCATGTGACAAAAATGTACTGCCTTATTCACAGGTTGTAGCGAAACATGGTGACAGCGTTGCCTTCATAAACATCATCATGACAAGCGTGCCTTAATAAACAAGTCATCATCACGGCAAAGTGAAACGATCTGCACCAAATGTTGGAAATGTGTAACAGGGAAAAATAATAACGCAGATGGAATTAAATAGGCCTTGGAAAGCGCGCGCACACGCACGCACACACACACACACACACACACACACACACACACACAGACACACACACACACACACACACACACACACACACACACACACACACACACACCACACACACACACACACACACACACACACACACACACAGCAGCGCAGAAGCCTCTCACATCGAGCATCTTGTTGACAGAGGGTTTAAATCACTTTAGTTGTCGTCCTAGTCTCCCTGTTGGATCAGCTTTCAAATACATTTACTTAAAGGAGTATTTCACCCCCAAAATGACTTTTTTTCTATTGATTAGTCATGCCATGGAGACTAGAGTTCAATAATATTTTTAGTTTTAGTCGCATTCCTAAGACAAAAATGTGATAACAATAAATTTACCCCCATTCGCTCCGGATGGGGACCAGTTTCGAAACGGGTCACCATCCGGAATCAAATTTACTCGAATCAAAATTTTGTCTTAGGAATGTGACAAAAAACAAAAAATATTATTGAACTCTAGTCTCCATGGCATGACTAATCAATAGAAAAAAAAGTCATTTTGGGGGTGAACTACTCCTTTAAGTACTGGACTGAAGTACAATTTTGAGCTATTAGTCCACTTGCCAGAATCTGAACCCTGGCATATTGAGTACAGTAAGGTTTTAT
The DNA here is from genome assembly GCF_963921795.1 of Nannobrachium achirus. Lineage (NCBI taxonomy): Eukaryota > Metazoa > Chordata > Actinopteri > Myctophiformes > Myctophidae > Nannobrachium > Nannobrachium achirus. Next base: position 45,398,488 of record NC_137829.1, on the reverse strand, counting down.
GTTAGAAATGTTGAGTATGGGTTCCCAGCATTTAGAAACTGCCGGATGCTAACTTGCATATGTTGAGCAATTTTCATAATTTGCATAATTCGATTCATTTAGCATAATCCCCCATAATAATGGATAATATGTCAAAAACTGATTGGCTGATTTGAACAATATTGGAGTGGTTTTGGGGGTTATTGAGAATGCTGAATCCATTTCTGACATTTTCTATATTCAAAATGGCCGTTTTAAACCGGAAATGGCCAATATACCAACTTAAATCAACAAAAAAGTATCAAAATCACCCCACTTTAAGTTGGTATAAGGCCATTTCCGGTTTTAAACTGCCATTTTTAATTTAGAAAATGGATTCAGCATCCTCAATAACCCCCAAAACCACTACATTATTGTTCAAATCGGTCAATCAGTTTTTGACATATTATCCATTATTATAGGGGATTGTGCTAATTAAAGCTAATTATGCAAATTATGAAAATTGCTCAACATATGCAAGTTAGCATCCGGCAGTTTCTACATGCTGGGGACCCTTACTCAACATTTATAACATAAAACCTTGGTGTACTCAATATGTCCGGGTTCACAATGGGGCTCTATGGGCTGGCAAGTAGACTATATTTATACTTTACTTGAGTATTTCCAATTTCCCATACTTTAACTTTTACTCCACTACATCTCGGATCCAATTATTGTACTTTTACTCCGCTACATTTATTTGAAAAGTGTAGTTACAGTAACTACACTTTTCTGGAGGGTCTAGTTACTAGCTACTTTGCAGATAATATTACAGAACACACATACAGACACATACAAACAACTTTAGCCCAACTTTTTTAGCCCAACTTTAGACCGGCTATTTAATGGCCGGTCTACAAGCTCAAAACGCGTTGCATTGCGAGCTTGTAGATCTGCTATTTTAAAATATTTTCTACTTTTACTTTTGGTACTTTAAGTACATTTTCATACTTTACTCAAGTAGGCTACATTTTGAATTCCGGACTTTTACTTGTAACACAAAAAATAGTATTTTTCCACCACTGAGCTACTCATATATATCATATGTAGTTTTAGGATGTCTAAGTGTTGCTGATAACTTGACTTGTGATCAGCATTTACCATTGTTTACTTTACTCCCGTTCTGTGGTCTAAATTAATCATGCAGATTAACTGACCAATAAACCGAAGCAATAATAAGACAGATTTATAAATGAAGAAAAATTGTCTTAGATTGCAGCGCTAGAGGGTGTACATGTACATGTACATGTTGTGTGTATGACGATTATACACAATACATACATTTGTTTCTGCTTCAGTGAAAGGCATTCATCTTGTTTAACAATTTTGCTGCCATTTTAAACATAGCTGTAGTAAGCAGCTGCCAAATTGTCCTTACCTTTTAACGTGGGCATGCGCACGCATCGTGCACAATCTGTGCGCGACTCATCTAGTAGACATGTAGACTCGGTGACAAGCTTTCGAATAAAAAAAAAAACATTGAAAAAGACATATCCGTTGCCACGCTGTATCCCTGCTTATCCGCCAGTGTTTACATGAAAAAACATTGAAAAAAGCCAACTGTGCGCTATGGTAACACGTGGACACGTTCACCTAAAAAACGCACGATATGTGCGGGGATCATAATCCAGGCGTGTAGAGACTGGATCAAAGTTTCCAAACGCAAAAATCCGATTGAAAAACGAGCGTTCCATCGCCGAGTAGCTTTCTCTTCTGTTACAATGTAAACCAACGGAGGCGGGACTATGGCCCAGGCTCAGACCGGATACGGAAAGCTAGATCCGGTCCAGACCGGAAATGACCGGATACAGTTAGGGGGGCGGGCCTAAAGAGCCAGAATCAGCGAAAATCAGCGATAATACTTTTAATCCTTTCATAATGATTAAAGCTAATTAAACTTCCGGGATCTACGGGCATGGCACCGCGGTACAGCGGGAAATCTACGGTTTCGACGGGGATCGCGGAGTATGAGTTAACCATGTATTCTTTTTCATCTCGGTGGGCAGTCGTGTGCGTGTGTGCATGCGTGCGTGCGTGTGTGTGTAGGCTTTTGATATTTGGCAGCTTAGGGCATGTACATTATACGATGTGTGTGCGAGGACTACAAATTGTCCGACTGGCTACATTATACATATCAGTTGATATGGAAAAGACCCTGTCGCCTATACCCATAAATCGTAGCCTGCTTATGTCTACAGTCAATTGTGATTATGAACTTGCATTGCATTTTGACTTCTGGTATCTTTGGATTTTGACATTGATTTATGTCTTTAAAGGACAACTTTGTTTTTTTACAGCAAGGGTTCATATTTTAGATTGTAATTAGAGAAAAGAAATGTGTTGCTTTCTATCGTTTTAGCCATTTTAACCTATTTAGGCCTGAACACATTATGACGCAATATTTTATGCTTTAAATATAAAAAAATAGCAGATCTACAAGCTCACAGCGCGACACCGAGTGCCGCGCTGCGAGCTTGTAGATCTGCTATTTTTGAAAAATCTTGAAAATTAGAATTTTGACCCGATTCTATAAGTGTCTTTTGAATCCTTCTAAAGTTTTTTTGAAAAACCCTATGTTTCTATGTCAGCAATCTGGCCAGCCATCGTCAAAGAAAAGGTCCTTTTCACTTAACTGGAGCTCAGTTAGTCTGTTCTTGAGAGACTACTATGTCAGTGGTGCTCAAACCTTTTCATGTGAAGGACCCCCAAAATGACATGTATTTGGCCACGGACCCCCATTCAACATATTTAGTTCCAGGGACCACCCAGAAGCAAAATTTGAGTTACAAACGTTCGCTTTGAAAATACATATATTCAAAGATTTGCAAAGAATTTCATTTTTTTTTTTCAAAAATAGCAGATCTACAAGCTCGCAGCGCGGCACTCGGTATATTTGCTATTTTTCACTGGTTAAAACATTCAACAATCCTAGGCCTAAATGGGTTAAAGACTTTGATTTCAGTGGTTGGGGGCCACGCGTGCAAGTGGCTAAATATATATTTTTAGGCACAATAAGCCCATGTCCAAGATGCACCACATTCTTTCATGGGCAGATGTGACTTATGGGGGCTAGTAGTGTTACTGTAAATAAATTGCCAGCTTATGTCTAAAAAGACATTTAGCCACTTGCATGCATGCCCCCATGCACTGAAATCAAGGCCATTACAATTGCTAAAACTATAGAAAGAAGTAAATGAAAACATTTTAACACTCATCTTTTCTTTTCTCTAATAACAATCTAAAATATGAACCCTTTTTGTAAAAACAAAACAAAGTTGTCCTTTAATTGAAAACCCAAAAAGAGAAATTAAAAGTGTGTGTGTGCAGTGATGTTAATAGGTTTTTAATGTAATGAGTCCCGGGACCCAAGACGGGTCTTTCGGATGAGTCCCAGGGATATTTTATGGGTCCCACAAAAATTCAACGCGTCATGTCATTTTTGACAAAGTGCAGCATTTAACTTGAATTGGTTATTATATGGTTATTTACATTGTTTATCTTACAAAATACATACAAAAACGAATGAAACAATTAAACTATAATAGTACCTTGAGATGAAGAAGCACTATGGATGGAGCTCGTTAATTTTTATTGATAATGAGCACTTTATCGCTGTTGCTTATCGAGCCGGGCTTTTATCGAGCCCACTATTGAGCTTTTTTCTGTTATTTTGTGGAAAGACATGAGACACTAATATATATATATATATAATTACAGTACTATTCATGAATTAATAATAATAGCCTACTGTAAAACTATACTATAAACTATAGGCTAACATTTCCATGTCTCTCCTTTTTTTTTTTTTTTTTTTTTACAGTAAATGCATATCTATTTTTTCCATTAAATACATTTGACCAGGGCCTTCAAATACAGTACTTTAACAGACAGAAGGCAAGTCAACCTTTTTATTTTTGGAAAATATTTGAAGAAACTAAATGTGTACCGTCTCTTTAACAGTGTAATTTATAATGCATAGTAAGACGGTGTCACGCAACAAAAAAATACCCAATCAACAAGCTCAAACCGTGTCTGCTCGCACCGCGTTGTGATCTTGTACATCTGCTATTTTCGGTAGACTCAGAAGTCGCGCTGGCAACGCTACGGATTCATTCGCACGGAGCGATACATTATAACTCTATGGCAGTGATTTTGAGTGTCCCAAACGGATTATTATCGATGGAATCATTCATATTTTCAAGCACCACATACTGTGGGTAGAGAACGGGTGTCGCGCTGCTTCAACAGCCCGCGTTGGAGTTGTTTCAACTCGTCTCAGACTAGCTCTGGTCCATAGCGTTAGTGGAGGAGAACTCCACTAACGCTATGGACCAGAGCTAGTCGCAGACGTGCAAAGTTATTGATTGCACTTGGGTCTTATGTGATGCACTATGGACAAGTGCCTGGCTCCGTCTGCATTGTCGAAGACAGTGTTCCCTCCCGAGCATGATGTAACAACCGTGCTGCATATAGCCATTGTATTTAGCTCTCCCCTTGTCTTTTCCAAAAGGTAACCAAACTGTTTAGTGTTTCACGCGTTCCACCGTTGTTCCGCGGCACGCATGCACTTCCAAAGCACACAACTATCGATGACACATTGTACCTCCCGGCCCCCGGCCGCTATAGCAGCCCATGACGTGACGCTTACCCGATAACAGGCTCGACAAGCCAAACCCACGTTCGGTGGGGGAACCCTTCTTGGTGTATCACCTAACACGCTGTGCCACTATGGTCAGAGAGCGGCCCGGTGCTACGCTAAAACTAAGGCACCCATTGAATTCTGTGACCATGCAAGGAGCACACAATAGCGTCGGTGGATTCCAAACACACACTGTCGTTAGTTCTATCGTCTGTTTTAAGACTTTCTACGCGGATTTCATTTGTGTTAACGTAGGGTACAGTAGCATGCCTTCACCCATGAACAATGGTGGCGTCTGTGGACTTTTTAAAATATATTTCTTTTCGCGACGTGGTAAATTATTTTCACGTGGACTCCAATGGAGGCGATGCGTCCGTGGGACCCCAGAACAGACGTGAATGCGTCTCTAGGCAACGTGAATGCGTCAGAGACGCGGGATGCGCACGTACTGACGTCACTGTGTGTGTGTGTGTGTGTGTGTGTGTGTGTGTGTGTGTGTGTGTGTGTGTGTGTGTGTGTGTGTGTGTGTGTGTGTGTGTGTGTGTGTGTGTGTGTGTGTGTGTAGGCTAATCAACGAGGGTCATATTGACCTGGTGGTCAACCTGCCCAATAACAACAGCCAGCATCTCCGGGACAACTTCCTGATTCGCAGGATGGCTGTGGACCACGGCGTCCCCCTCATCACCAACTACCAGGTACTCACACTACCCGCGTTGGAACGAATGTGTTTGCGATTATTAGTATTATTATTATTATTTATTTTTTTTCAGTTCGGTAACGCGCTATAGTTAATGACATTTTAATGGCCACGTTACTCGTTACTTTGTGAAACAAGCTGGCAACAAATACGTCACCACTCCTCAAAATGGACAGATCTACAAGCTTACAACACACCGGGACGCATCCACTTACAACTTGTAGATCAGCGCAAGCGAACATTAAAGTAAATAGCTGAGTAAGCCGACTCTCACATCGATGAGAATAAGAAGTTTGTTTACAAAGTTTAACCTCACGACCAAAGGCTAATAAAACTTGGAATGGATATTATATATAGTAAGCCCTTTGTACTGAGCGGTATCTGTCCTTTGGACGAAACCTCCACTGTCCTACATCGCAATTGCAAAAGGAGGAATGGACACAGCTAGATTTCATCTATACTGTATCCTCATCAGAAGACTGTGTTCATGTGATGTGGTCAATGTTATAAATTAATAGAGCAATATTTCAGTTGGCATGAAAGCCCAATAGGCACACAAAGGGATCTAATAATTTCGCTCTAAATGCATCAACTGAAAATAAATACAAATCCGTTGTGTCACAGTGATGTGGACATCAGGGTAGCCCTAACCCTAACCCTAACCCTAACCCTTGGGCTAAAAACAGACCCATAAACTATGGGTTAGTGATGAGACTTTTCACAGTCTTTTGGAGGGCTGAGGTGGGGTATGAAATGTGGTATAGGTTTTTTTTTATTGGCCTAAAATATTGTCTATATAGAGCATCGCAGTGAGGTGTCGGAAGTCCATTTTCCATTCATTTTCACCATAGGGTTTTTCATTATCAGCCACAAAGTCGTAGCAATTCAATGTACACTTACCACTAGGCTGGTGGTTGTAAAATGGTTCTATATGCTCCTGTAGAACCCCCGAGTATGTATGCAATCACTCTAGTTTTAGTAAAAACACGTTTTAATCAAGATCGCACGGAGAAGAACTGCATTTCCCATACTGCTAAACATGTACATCTCGTGAAATTGACGTCTGTGATTGGTCTAGCTTCTTCTTCTTTCACATATCTTGCGGTTACCGCGGAAGTAGCTACTGCCCCCTGTCTTCCCGGCGGATTATTGCACTTCAGCAGAACTCCGTGAGCGATCGTCTTTCTTTTACAAATATGATGCACTATGTTAAGGATGACGATAAGAGCGTCCACAGAGATGACAATCACTACATTTCAGGCCATATGCTGGCCTGGATAACTAAACTGAGCGTGATTTAAGGGCTATATTTCAGGAAACAAGTGTCATTCGCAATGCATTCTGGGAGTGTAGTTTCAGCAATTTAAAAAATAATGATGTACACAGTCTTGTACCCTGCCCTTTTTTCAGCTTTCTAATTAATCTTTGCATTAAAAAAAATGGGAATATTGTCATGATTCCTCTCCAGCCGAGGTGGCTTTGTCCAAGGCTTAAAAACGTTTAAATAAATACTTTATGAAATGTCTATGGAAGAAATGAATGCGGAAAACGCTTCCGACACCAGAGTGAGGACGGGGTGGGGCTTCAACTGCGATGCTCTATACATACAGTCATGAATCCACCTGCTGACCGCCTATCAGCATTGAGCAATTTATTTTATGGGGGTAAGAGTGTGGGGCCCATCACTTACTATACACTATACTATAAAGGAAGGAAATACCCCCAAAAATCTACTTTTAAGTAGCATGTGAGGTCATGAGGGGTCAAACTAGGGTTTTGTTTAATGATTCTGAATCCATTGCAAGCATTTGTTTGGCTGGAAAAATAAAAACAGCCCAAGAGAACTATGGTTTAGTGATGAGTCTGCCCAAGGAATGTTTTTCATGCAAAACAAATGCTTTCAATGTATTCAGAATAATTTAAAAACCCTAGTTTGACCCCTTACATGCTACTTAAAGCATATTTTTTGGGGGTATTTCTTTTCCCTTTATAGTATAGTGCAGGGGTCTTCAACGTTTTCAGGCCAAGGACCCCTTAGCTTAGAGAGAGATGAAGCAGGGACCCCCACCACTTATTGTATAAATGTGTGATGCAGATTTTCATCGATTTCATAGATAGATTCAGTCTGACAGCGCTGTCATCAGTCTATGTTGGATTTATTTTAAAGTGTATGCTCAGACATTTAACCACTTAAATCGTCAATATTTTGTAAACTTAACCTTTCACTATGTACTTGGTCTGCTCTTTTTTACCTCTACACCAAACCTATTTGCCGAAAATAGCCGATCTACAAGCTCACAGCGCTTCGCAGTGCGAGGCGTTGAGAGCTTGTAGATCGGCTATCTTTGGCTAAAGTTCTCCTCGGAATAGGGATGTGAGGGTTCATGTTGTTAATTTAAAAGAATTATCCTATAACACAAGGATTTGGCGGCCCCCCCTGTAGTAACTCTGAGGACCCCCTAGGTGTCCTGGACCCCCTGTTGAAGACACCTGGTATAGTGTATAGTAAGTGAATAGGCCCAAACTTTTACCCCCTATAAAAGAAATTGCTCGATGCTGACAGGCGGTCAGCAGGTGGTTTCATGAATGTATATAGACAACATGTCATACTTAAGCCAGTAAAGGCCTGTTGGAGGCCTGTTGGCAGCCGGACTATAAGGGGTCCTTGGTCTGAAAAAACACTGGAGACCTCTGCTATAGAGTGTTTGTTCCAATAACTTATCGTCAGCTCTTTAACCAGTGAAAAATAGCAGATATACAAGCTCACAGCGCGGCTGCGAGCTTGTAGATCTGCTATTTTTGAAAAAGTCGTGAAAATGTGTGCAAATCTTTGAATATATGTATTTTCAAAGCGCACGTTTGTAACTTAAATTTTGCTTCTGGGTGGTCCCTGGAACGAAATATTTTGAGATGGGGGTCCGTGGCAAAATACATCTCATTTTGGGGGTCCTTCACATGAAAAGGTTTGAGCACCACTGACATAGTAGTCTCTCAAGAACAGACTAACTGAGCTCCATTTAAGTGAAAAGGACCTTTTCTTTGACGATGGCTGGCCAGATTGCTGACATAGAAGCATAGGTTTTTTCCAAAAATCTTAGAAGGATTCAAAAGACACTTCGGGTCAAAATTCAAATGTTCACGATTTTTCAAAAATAGCAGATCTACAAGCTCGCAGCTGTGAGCTTGTATATCTGCTATTTTTCAATATTTAAAGCATAAAATATTGCGTCATAATATGTTCAGGCCTAAATGGGTTAATAAACAGAAAAGGTTTCAGGTCGGTATACCTACAGTAGTTTTGATGTCTAACAAAGCAGCAAACATCAAACCTATCCATTTCTAAACGATATGCTAGCTAATTAATATTCTTAACATTTGGGGTCAAGGTGACAAGAGATGCAAGGAGAGAGGAGAATCTGCCTCATCCATATGCTGCTTATTTATTTGCATATATGTACTTGTTGCTTATTTATATAGATGTTAGTTACAGTATGTCACGTTTACCTGTTCACAGTGGATATGCTAATGTTATGCATAATTTAGATGTATGCTTGTTTGCTTGTCCACAGATATGTTTGTCGTATGATTTCAACAGATGCTGGGTTTTGTGTCGGCCTGCTATCCTAGTTGTGTGCTCGCTGAAAGCGAGCACACATATGTTATCTTCATTATTTATCTATCAGTCAAGTTCTCCTCGACAGTACAAAGGCAGGGCCCTTAGCCAATGAGGTGCAGCCAAAGGGTAGATCTTTGTGCCCATACAAGGTGTTACATGCTAGCCCACACTGTTTCGTAGGAACAGTACATTGTTACTTACTCAATTCAATTCAAAGGTGCTTTATCGGCATGAGAAAACATACATTTAAAAAATTCTAAACTTGAAAATGGGGAATGTGTATAGGCTGGAGGGGTTATAGCATTGCATAAACAGAGCTATGTCACATTGCGTCGTTAATATATACATGTTATATGGGTATAAAGCTTTTTGAAACAAATAGCAGCAATCTTTTGCTGTCATTTTTCTCAAAAATATTTAAATTGTATACAAATCTACTCAGTACAGATAGTGCGGGACACTCAATAGGGTACTCACCTGTTTTCTTTGCACCGTATTATTTACCCGGCCACTTGCCCTGTTGTTGGTTGACTGGGGTTCAAGCCGCTTACTCCAAACTTGCTTTGTAAGCCGCTCTATGTACCATCTGCTAAATGGTATCGTAAAGTGAATCCCGGCCGGATCGCCGCAACCTGCGTGATTGGAGAAAACGTATTGACAACGCGTGTGTGTGCGCAGGGGTGTCGCACCAAATTCTGGGCCCTGGGTACAAGGATTCATTGTGGGCCCCCGCACAATTATTTTGTGCTTTAACTATTGAATAATAGCAGATATACAAGCAAGCTTGTAGATCTGCTATTTAAAAAAAAAAAAAAAAAAAAAAAAGTTGTGCAAGTCTTTGAATATTTCAAAAACCTAGAAGCAAAATTTGAGTTACAAATGTTCGCTTAAAAAATAAAGATTTGTACACATTTTCACAACTTTTTCAAAAATAGCAGATCCACAAGCCCGCAGCTAGTAAGATCTACAAGCTGTAAGCTTGTAGATCTGCTATTTTTCAATAGCTAAATAATAGAATAATTAAGGCCCCTCCACCTTGGGCCCTAGTAACTCAGTCCCACTCCCCCCCCTTGTGACGCCCCTGTGTGTGCGTGTCTCAGGTGGTGAAGCTGTTTGCAGAGGCGGTCCACTACGCCGGAGAGCTGGACACCACCAGCCTCTTCCACTACCGCCAGAGAGAGAGCCAGAAGAGAGAGAGCTCCAAGCAGAAGGTGTAGAAGCCCCACTCCCACCACCACCACCACCACCACCACCCAACCACCGTACCCCCACCCACCATGCCTCCCTCACCCCCACCTCGTGCCACAAGCAGCGTGCAGGGGACCCGGTCTCGTCACCACCTCAACAGATAAATGCTTTCTGCCACCGAAGCGCCGATAGAATAATCCTGATGATTCAAACGATTATTCCACACCTGCCGGAGAACCTTCCGCGTGGGGGTTTCTGCGATTCGGGAAAACCACCGAATTGCTGCGTTGCTGTGGCCTTTTGGGTTTCCGATGCCAAACCCGATTTTTGGAGACTCCTAGAGAGAGTGATGAGGAGTTATCGTTCATTGCAGTTGACTTGAGTCGTTACGTTCCTGTTCGCTAAAAAAACAAAAACAAAGTTTAGTTCCAATAATTCGTTCACGTTGTTCGCTCCAATGACAGGAGATGAACGCCAATGTTGCGTTTTGACTGCCGATTATCGATGTTTTGATAGATTTTCTTTTTCGTTCTTTTTTGCTGTCAGTTTGAAAAATTCACTAGCAAACAAAAAAAGTTAAATGACGAGTGATATATTTGGCAGGGCCCTACTTTGCCACCGGGCTCTACAAACCCCAGCATTTGTGTTCTGGGAACACAATGCGTCGGCCGGTCGGCTATTCTCAGCAACTGTGTTTTATGTCGGGCGTAAACAGAAAAGACACTAGTATAGAGCCCTGTGGGACTCCGCTCAACAACGTATAGCAAGGGTCTTCAACAGGGGGTCCGAGACCCCTAGGGGGTCCTCAGAGTTACTACAGGGGGTCCTCAGAATCTTTGTGTGAGTTTTTTGTTCTCCTTTTTTATATTAACCACTCGATCCCTAGCGTCAATATTCGGAGAACTTTAGCCCCAAAAAAAGCAGATCAACGCGTCGCGTTGTGAGCTTGTAGATCGGCTATTTTCAGCACGCAACCAAGTGTAAGATCAGTAATGACGATGCCAACCAAGCCTGCCAAAATACATTGAAAAGACTATGACTAAAACTAAATCAAAATTTGTTGTCAAAAACAACACTGCCAGGGATGCCCCCGCCCAGGAGCAAAGATTTACAAAAAATATCTATATTTAAAGATTTGCACAAATGTTCACGATTTTTCAAAAATAGCAGATCTACAAGCTCGACTCTGTGGTATAATGAAGTAGTAGGGTATAAATTTACAAAAAAGAAATTAATAAGAAATATGGAGATACCAGGTTTCTGACCAACAGCAGCAATATGCTTAATTTATACATATCGTACGCCTGTGTTGTGCCACAAATCTACAAGCTCACAACATGTCGCATTGTGACGTGTCGGGGAGCTTGTATATCGGCTATCTCCTCGTCAGTTAGCCGCCCAGACTTTTTTTTGCCAAACCCATGCCTAAACAATGTCTCGAAAAACAACCATTTATACGTCATTTCTTGAATGAAATTTCAGCGTCGCACACACCAAGCTGTTCACGCAATGCATCGTGGGTAAGATCCCACCGGTTCAGGTCGTTGTATCGCGTGAGGGCAGCCGTTTTCCAAAGAGCTCAAAGTCTTAAAACATCAATGTTTACAATGTTTACAGTTTTTTTTTTTCTTTTTTTTTTTTTGGATTTTTACGTGTATATTTGTGAGAAACGGAGACTGCGTATCACACCGCTCTTCATTTGAAGACATCTTGCATTCTCTTTTCTGCATCCAAACATTAAAGTATTCACAAGGGTTTGAACAGTTTGGGATTTATTTGATTGTGTGTGTGCGCGTGCGTGCGTGCGTGCGTCTCGACCTATGTACCTCAATGTGTGTTACAGTAGAGGTTCTCAACCTGTGGGTCGGAACCCCCAGGGGGGTCCCCAAATTATTTTGAGGGGTCCCCAGATGATTAGCTTAATGTGTAAAAAATGTTTCTCACTCAACAGTAAACAAACCAAAATAAAGTTTAATCTTTCAAAATGGCAGCCATGTTTGTTTACATTTGAAGAAAACAATGGCTTCTATCTCATGAATGCCTGAACGGATTTCCAAGTGGATCTTTTTGTTTGAAAGCTGTGAACAGCGTGCACACATATGGTGCATGATCTAGGCATGGGCGTGCACGATCTGTGCACTAAAAATTGATCCGTGCACTAAAAATTACAATTATTGGCAGTGAGGAACTTGGTGGCCATTTTGAAAAGGCAATGAATGAGTTGATACCTCTAAAATGGCAAATTAAACATGGCCAAATTGTTAAATATTAGAGGCAGAGATTGTGAAAATAGAAGATCTACATGCTCACAACACCTCGCAACGCGAGGCGTTGTGAGCATGTAGATCGGCTATTTTCACAGTAGAACCGTAAATGTAATGCCTCAACTCTTAGTGCTCGTCAGTGTGTGTGTGTGTGTGAGAGAGAGAGAGTCCGAGTGTTTGTGTGTTATGTTTGTGTATGTGTGTTAGGGATGCGTTACAAACAGGCAGGTGTTCTTCCACCCACACCAAAAACCCTGAGCACGGCGTTAATGTAACTCTGAGAAAAGAAATCATTAACACACTCTGGGAGTTCAATGAGCACCCGGGGGTTTCCAGTGCACTCAGGCTGTGTGAATGTGAACTGGTCAGGCATGTGTACACATAGACATCGAAGCCCCTGCCCTTTTATCCACCTGTAAAAAGTGCCCTCTTTAGACCATGAATGCAGTTTTTACTCTTGGTGAAAGAAATGCAAATGCCCCCCTTTCCATGCCATACCTGAAGGCAGCATTCAAGAGAATTGCCTTGTCCAAACTCTCCTGACCATGAATGCAGCATCTTATGTTGAAATAATATTGCCCTCTCTGTGTAGAAAGCCATGCTGTATGCCACATCGCCAGTAACGCCTTGATTATACTTAGTTGAGTGTGGTATCAAGCACTGAAAATAGCCGACCTCCAAACTCACAACGCATCGCAGCGCGGCACGTTTTGAGTTGGAGGTCTGCTATTTTCAATATTTTCACCAAAAGGCCCTTTCAGAAATTTGAGCCCCTGCCTCTTTAAAATTATCTGCACGTCCCTGGAGCTGGTGCTGTGTCACTATAAACCAGACCAATCTGCCATTAAAAAAAAAACAAAAAACTAAATTGCCCCCCCTCCGCAGCACTTGGCTGGGTGAAGCTGAAAACTGAAGTTCTTCCGTTGGATAAGATGTAAAACAAGATTTAGCTGGGGCCATAATTCTGCTTCATTTGGGCTACTGTAAACACATTGCTGGGTTGCTTTTGCTGGGTCATAATTCTGGGTTATTTGGTGTACTGTAAACACACTGGTGGGTTGTTCATGCTGGGTCAAAGGGCTTAAAAGAGCTACAGTTGCAGGTTATTTGAACCCAGATGCTTGCTTCATTCATTTTCTCCATTGTTGTTGAACTATGTCTGGATTATGCTGAAGCCATCCAGGATATTATGGTAAGTCTATATGAATACTTGAGCTATTTTAACACTCGTTCACTGCCAGACATGTCTCCCCACATCTTTTTTCGAGTGCCCAGACCACCAGACATATCTTTTTTTTTTTTTTTTTTATCACAGCGGAAACGGAGCATCGTATAGTAGGCCTATACTGTAACTGAGGCTTTCAGAAGGTTAGTACCAGACTAGTCTGTAACATTCAACTATTGTGGAAGAGTTCCTCTGAATTGAGAGACTGTAGTGGCGAGAGTGTTGCATTTCTGGATCCACTAGAGTTATTCTTTTATCGAGAACAAGACCTGTTTATCAAAGGCTACCTTGATCCTCAGGGCAATGTTTCAATCTTTTGTGTGTGTGTGTGTGTGTGTGTGTGTGTGTGCGTGCGTGCTTGTGCGTGCGCGTATGTGTCTCAGAGAGTGAAGAAGAGCTAGACAGCAGCAGTGGCGTCAGTTGAGAAAAAGCTAAGGTATGGCAACATGACTGGTGTCTTGAAGACACCAGTCATGTTGCCATACCTTAGCAGCAGGCATGATACATTTATTTTAAGAACTACATTTTATTTTTTACCCCGTTTCTACGGCTTCTTGGGCTGGATATGGCAGCCTGGAACGGTTGTTCAAGTGCAGCTAAACTTGGCATGTTAGTAAACGTGCCACAATTAACAATAACGCATTGCACCTGTGCAGCTGACCTGCGGAACCTGGGAATATAACATGTTGTCAAGGTGGGGAGAATATAATTATAACACCTTGTTAAAGAGACCATTTTGTAAAATGTTGCATTTGTAGTTATTGTACTGTAATTTAACAACCAGCACAGAGAAGAGACAAAGAGACATTCATGGATTTATATTTAAAAGTAACTTTTATTTTCCCCCCTGGACCCAGGGTATGGCAGCTGCATACCCCTACCATACCCAATTGACGCCCCTGGACTGCAGTGTGTTTTGGCAGGCAGGTGTCAGATGTTCTTTCCCCCCCAAAAGACAGAAAAGCCCACAGTTCTCTGTTTCCTTGTGGTTTGGCTGTTGGTGGTTTTTGTGAAGACGCCATGGGAGTGACAATACCCCGTCTTTGTGATGCGCCAGTATATACGGGGGCGACCCTTATTTTTATTTATTTATTTTCTTGTTCTTTTTAATTATAAATCAGTCGCTGGGACTCCAGAGTGTCTAGAAAGGCCCTCTTCCTTCAACACAGCCTAGTTTGTCTCAGCAGCTGTCTGCTCTGTTTTGCTGCTGCTGTTCAGCAGCAGCCTTCTATCTCAATTTTTTAATGTTTTTTTCTTTCTTTCTTTTTTTTTTTTTGTAAATAAATGCCCTGGATTGTCTGTCCCACAAAAGTAGCGAAAATCAGGGTTCGAGTTATGTGGGGGCCAATGGGGGCTTAGCTCCCATAGTTAAAGTCTGGGACCCCATAGTCAACAACCCCTGTGGGGTCTCTTTTTTTCTAAGTGTGTTTTTTTTTTTCCCCTCTAATTTTATTATTATCAGGCGCATTTAATGTGGGGTGTGAGTCTTCCTTTACCGTCCGGGTTATAACACACTCGCTGCAATGGTTCCTACCTTTCCCCCAGGGCCGAGGAGGCCCTGGATGCAGACCTACCCAGCTGCGTGGTCTCGCCATGGCCTGGGCATGGGGTAAGCTAGGAACCACTGCATCGAGTGTTTGTTCTAGCCACGGCCCGGACGGCAAAGGAAGGCGGACAGCAACAAGCAACCAAACCGCTGTCTTGTGAGCAAGACTGTAGCCTGTGCCCGTGACATTGTTTTTTTTAGTAAATAAATATGAACCCGACCCGCCTTGTTTTGAGAAAGAAAAATACCCATTTTAGCCGACTTTATGCTACCAGAACGGGAACTTTTGGCTGGATGGCTCAGAGCTCAGATGGAGGAATTGGGAATATACTGGAGGCTGAGCAATAATGGTGAGTTAATATGAACAGAAAAGACTGCCTGGAGTTGTCAACATAGCCAATGTGAAGCCCCAAAGACACCCGAATTAATATTGTGAAAGGAAACATATGATTTAATATAGGAAAATACCCGTTTTAGCCGACTTTATACCCGAAAAATATCCGATTTAATATGATTTAATATAGGAAAGTACCCGTTTTAGCCGACTTTATACCCGAAAAATAACCGATTTTTTTTCTGCCGCCGCCTTCGGCCCCAGAACTATGGGGGCCCTATTCTGGCGGCGCCTTTGCCGCCGCCAGAATAGGGCCCCCATAGTTCTGGGAGTATAACTCGAACACTGGCGAAAATAGCCGATTTACAAGCACGTTGCGAGCTTGTACATCTGCTATTTTCACTATTCATAACAAGTTTATAAGTGGTTAAAAGGATCCCTGGCTAATATGACAAATATGCCTTGATACATTATAATTGTCCTCTATAACTACAATGTAAAATGTAAAACACCTTAAATATTTTATTTCTTCTAGAAATAGCTAATCTTTCACTCAATAGGGGAAATAAATGCCTGTCGCAAGTTGATGATGTCATAAAACCATGTGATATGGAATTTATGGCATGCATGTGGAAAAAAAAACACTTTTAAAATATTGATTTGATGCTCATATTAACCATAGGAAGTATTACGTTTGTTTTTATTTTCACATGCATGCCATAAATTCTATAGGGATAGATCACACATGGTTTTATGACATGGTTTTTAATTTTAAATTGAAGTTATCTCCATATGGGGTGAGTAATCAATAGATTTTTATTTTTGTTGGGTGAACTATCCCTTTTAAATAGTGAAAATAGACGATCTACAAGCTCACAACACGTGTTGTGAGCTTGTAGATCTGCTATTTCCGCTACTTTGGCGCGACACTCTTGCGTGCTGAAGCAGTTGGGCATTAATTAAAACAAAAACATAAAAAAAGTTGTCATGTGGAGATGGGAGGTTTCCACCCTACTGCGGCGACGATTTCTTACCAAAGACCACCAGGCAGAGGCAGGATTTACTGCAGGCACAGTAACTAAGCAACAGGGTGGGTACTGGTGCTCCCAGCGCCGATGAGTGCTCCAAGGAAGGCTCACGCACATCGTACCGTACCGGCGCTGGAGTCGGGCAAATCCCACTTTGATTAAAGTGCGGGATCGTTAAGTTTAACCTTAGCCTGTTATCTTGAAAAATTGCTTTTCAAATTAACGGCGTATTTTTGCATTCTAGTGTTCTTAGCTTTGAAAAGTGTGCTCTCTCTCCCATGGGGCTTGGAACAAATTAAATCCATAAGTGCAACCTGATTACCAATAAAAACAACTTCATGAAAGGTGTTAGTAGAGGTAGAGTTTGTATTGGCTTTGACAAAACGGCTGTGGTTCGAATACAAGAGCGCTCGCCTCAAAACATGCTCGCCCCCCGGACAAATGCGGACACACCAGGTATTCCTAAACTTAACCGAAGTAAAACAATGCCTTACCTTATTCCTAAACGTAACCTCAATAAAACTACCGTATATGCCTTCACAACGCGTCTCATTGCAATACGTTGTGAGCTTGTAGATCTAACTATTTTAAAATGTGTAATTACAAATTACAAATAGGACAGTTTTGGGACATAGAACAAGGTTTCCACCAGACAGCAACGATTTAAAAACCTCTTTTACCAATACTGTACTTCTGTATTTACATGATTCACCACATTCATAGCCTACTTCATACTCATTTAACTTTTTACTCCACTAGAATTATTTGAAAACTGTAGTTACAAGTTAGGCTGCTTTGTAGATTTAGATTATTATTGGCTACACAAAATAGCCTATTTTCAAGCTTGTTTATTAGAAAATAGCACATGTACAAGTTCGCAACTTGAATTATTTTGAAAAAGTTTGATTACTTTTACCTACTGTAACTAAGTCATTTATATGCTTGTGCTAATACTTTTGTTCGAAATACGGGACTTTCACCCGTAACAGGCATTTCTACTTTTACCGTACTTTTAAGTAAAACATCTTCTCTATGTACAAATGAATTCATCTCGGAATATGAGTTGAATTATTTGGGATAGAAAGAAACGTTTATTTTTTTTGGCAAACGGCGTCCTGGTGTCATTCTGTTCTCTGTTTAGTTTTTCTTTGTTACCAGGCAGGGCCATTAATTGCTTGCAAAGTGGATTGGTTTTCAAAAGACGAGGTCGTGATGCATTGAGCAGGAGGGGAGGGCTTGTGAAGAACAATGAAGACCAAATGTTAATCACGCACTGTGGCAGGCAGCTTACTGTAGTGTAGGCGGACTGGAGCCCTCCCTCCAGTCACACACAAGTATAGAGTCTCCATTTAGAAACAAAGGGTGAGGTCGCGTCAATTCTTCATGGCCATCTGGCCAGTGATGTATATTGGACGCCTGGTACCCAGGCGCGGTTCTAGCCCTGAGCAGTAGGTGGTGCTACAGGGAGCTTTTGCCGCGTGCACGTCTCGCGCGCGCGCTGTAAAATTGGCGGTTTTTCGCGGATTTGATCGCGTTTTATTCGCGTTTCCGCGGTTTATTTCTTTGCTAAACAATCGGGAGAGGCACATTACTCTTTCCCTTTGCCTCTCCACATGCAACAGCCAGCAAGATAGACTATAGTAGATGGAATTCTTGTCCAACACTCCAACAGACAGACAACACCAGTGTCATATAATCATTCAGTTCCACTTCCAAAAGCTTTTCAGTTAATCTACTTAATTTTACACCACTCTGTCTACTACAGCACGCATGGTGGTATTGCTTCCCAAACATTTTAGCCCGTGAACAAAGAGAAACTAAACGCAAACAAGTAAAAGTGAAAATAGCCAATCAAGCTCACAACGAGTCGCTTCGCGCTGCGTTGTGAACTTCTAGATCTGCTATTTTTGTTTTAATTAACATTTGTCTCAGCGGACAACTTTTGACATCAAGAAAAGAGTTCGGCATAGGCAAGCTGCAGCAGCAGTCAAGTGTACTAGTACTCACCATCCAGAACAATTATATTCCAAAACCAGTTGACAACAATCAACAGCAGATCGAGCAGCATATTTTGTCCTGTTTGTGTTTATCCATTTTCATACTGGACCAGTCAGTGAGCATTGCAAGATGACGCTGAAATGGACTGCAGACTGCGCCCCCGTTCGCAAAGTAATGTGTAGGCTAAACTGTTCTGATAATACAAATTGTTTTGGCTGTCCATTCATTCATCATGTATAACTTAAACTGCGCGCTAGTAGGCTTCCAAACCGATGCAGCTTAACATAACAAACCGACAACTAGGGCCAACCCAGCAACAACTATCGTTTCCTGTCTTACTTTCACAATAAAGTGTCTCCGGCTTACTTCCCAATGCAGCTTATTTCACGCAGGTTATTATTAACAGGAAACAGTGTAGTGTAGCTTAACCCGTGTGTTTTTGTGCAACCAAGCATGCATGGGAGAGAGAGTGATGAGGGTGAGAGAGAGAGACATTGAGAAACAGAGAGAGAGAGAGAAGTGCCGTTTTTTCTCCGTCTGACCGTCTCTCTCCCGATTTTGCTAGCCAAGAATTACTGGTGCTAGTCCAGAGAATAGGGGTGCTTAAGCGGCCAAAGCACCCCCCTAGTACCGCCACTGCTGGTACCCATATATGGAGATCCATGTACCGTATATGGAGATATGCTGTGAGAACCCAAACATGCTACACAGTTATTGTCTCCACCAGCCCGAAGGCATGGGGGAGTGTATGTTTCCCCTTCGTCCGTCCGTCCGTCCGTCCGTCCGTCCGTCCGTCCGTCCGTGTGTGTGCGTGCGTGCGTGCGTGCGTGCGTGCGTGCGTCCTCACAGTTTGTTACCACCTAATCTCAGTCGCCATTGGCCCGGTGGCTGCCAAAATGAGCACACACACTCCCTGGATGCCAATTCAGAACCTCTGACCCACATTTTTCAAATGGGCCTGTTCTAGCGCCACCATGAGGCCGATGTTTGAAAAACACATTTCTGTACACTACTCTTACAGATTTTGTCCAAAAATCCTGCAAATCGGTAGGCAGTATCTCGACAGTCATGTGATCGACATGGATCAGTCCAGTTTTGCATATTCCATCCTGATTGGCTAAGATTGGCTTCCAAAGTTTGTAGGATTGAGCCGTTTTGAACAAAATGCCTCAAATCCCAAACGCAAAGTGCAATTATCATGAAATTGGGTACACACGTTCCCACTAGCTTGAGGAAGAAATACCACTTCAAATCTTTCAAATCAGCCTCATGGTGATTTGTGGTTTTACCTATAACTCCACCGATCAGTTTCAAACTTTGTAAGCGCACTCCCTAGAGGCCGAGGAAAAACCCAACTGACCATACCCACAAGGTCTCTGTATGATAGAAATGAGGCCTTATCTATACTGCCATGGAGCCTGTACCTAAAACAATGAGAATTGTTTTGGTTTATAAGGCTCAGCCTGGTGTCATGCAGACACCAGCCAAGGACATCTCTTCAGGAACCTATGAACTCTTTGTCTTGTCATTTGTGGAAACATCCTATGAACAGTTGAAACGTCATCCATTGACTGACCAAATGACCATACTTATACTCATGTCAAAACATCATTTGTCAGAGAGAGCACGAACCATTGAACCATTATTTCTGTACTGTACCTGTCTTGAATTCTCTCTCTCCATAGTAAACATTCCATTCTCACTCTGACTCACTCTCCTGTCTTATTTCTTTGTGATGTATTATTGTATCTCATAGGGGAATAAGAAGGTGTTGTTGTTTACAAATAATATATTTATCAGTCCCCAAATTTTTTGGGGGGTCCCCAGATGATTAACTTAATGTTTTGAAGCATTGTTTTCTCACTCAACAGTGAACAAACCAACATAAAGTTTAAGTGTATAGAGGGTATCTGCACATTTCTAAAGTGACAATTTAAGGACTTTTTAATATCTCTAAAATGACAAATTAAACATTTGTCAAATTGTCAAATATTAGAGGCTGTTGCGAGGCGTTGTGAGCATGTAGAACGTCTATTTTCGCAACAGAACCGTGTTACAAAATGTAATGCCTCAACTCTTAGTGCTCGTCAGGATGGGGGGGTCCCCAGTTAAAATATGATTATTTTGGGGGTTGCGGCCTGAAAAGGTTGAGGACCACTGCTCTAGATTAAGTTTAACATTGAGGTGCCCGCAATGTTTAGGCGCCCACTCTTCCAGTTTACAGACTATTTCCATCCCGCGGCGACGCAGCGGTACGACGGCAGCGTGAAGCAGGCTCACGGCTGGTGCTGCGCCTCAGCAGCTGCCTGCAGGAACGTTAAATAATGCACGGTGTCAGTGTGCTCCGACCGGCGTGGGGGCCGGCCTGCTGCTCACGAGGGGAGGACATCAACCTGGCTAATTGACATGCGTTTGTCACGCTGGGCCTACAATGAATTATCCATGGAGGAGCGGGGTCGGGGGGTTCGCCATAACTGACTCGGTGCTTCCCAAACTTTTTTCATGTCAAGAGGGTTAGCGTCTGACAATGTTTTGTGACGGCCAGGGACCCTCCAGAAGAGAAGATTTGTGTTAAAACATTTTTTTTTTATTAAGTGAACTGTAGAGCCTCTATTTTTGAACAGCCAACGTAAACATTTATAAAGTGGTTACATTGATTCTGATGCTGTATTAAAATCTTGCCAGGTTGCTATTACAAAGAGAGGCATTTTGGATCCACTATAATATATGAACACAGCGTTCCCTAAAGGTTTAAATGAAGAATTAATTCTATAACTGTATTTGTGTGATTTCTTTGCGGGATTTGTGGTTTGTTTTTTATTTTTATTTTCTATCTAGTGATGTCATTTAATAATGTGACACAGCTGTATTATATGTATAATCAACAAAGCAATGGACGTCCATAACTGTCTCAGTGGTTCTCAAACCTTTTTTTTTTTTCATGTCAAGGACCCCTAAATTAATATGTGGGCCTATCTGAGAATACTGTGTGGCAGGGACCTCCAAAGTGTGTGTGTGTGTGTGTGTGTGTGTGTGTGTGTGTGTGTGTGTGTGTGTGTGTGTGCGTGCGTGCGCGCGTGCGTGCGCGTTTTACGCGTGCATGTGCATGAGATGTTTGACACAGTGTCTTTGCTCCATTGCAAATGTCTACATTATTTCCCTGTTATTTTTCAGAGAAAGAATGTGTGTGTGTGTGTGTGTGTGTGTGTGTGTGTGTGTGTGTGTGTGTGTGTGTGTGTGTGTGTGTGTGTGTGTGTGTGTGTGTGTGTGTGTGCACGTGCGCGCGTGTTACGCGTGCATGAGATGTTTGACACAGTGTCTTCGCTACATTGCAAATGTCTACATTATTTCCCAGTTATTTTTCTGAGAGAGAACAGGTGTGTGTGTGTGTAGGAGTGCTGCTGTGGGATGCTGGTTCGTGACTACACATTAAAATGTAATTAGGGAGCTGCTTATGCATACATTATTATGAGTATGGATGAGACGCACTCCTCGCTACGCACACCAGAGCCCCCCCTCCCTCCCCCCCTTGACCCCTGCCAGCCTGCGGGTTGGAGCATCTCCTGGCAGCACATGCAGGGGCGTCACAACGGGGGAGGAGGGGAAGTGGGACTGAGGTACTGTACTAGGGCCCAAGGTGGAGGGGCCTGACATTATTTTATACTTTAGCTATATTGAAAAATAGCAGTTCAGTCAGGTAACTCATGATATATTGAACAATGTTTATTATTAACGAGTATACAAGTGTCAATGTCACATTTAATTTGGCGTTTGGCTCTGCTAAATTTTCTCCCTGCTCAGCAGCAGCACAGAAGAAGAACATCATTAACCATAATGAGCAGGGAGATATATAGATATAAACCCCCCCCCCCCCCCCCCCCCGGAACAGAATTAGCAGAGCCTACTGGTGGTGCTGGGGAGGCGGTGGGGGCAAACAAGCACGAGCAACAGTCTGGGCAAGAGCAGCAGGGAGAATGACAGACTGGGCGGGCTTAAGTAGTTGGCAAATGATCAGCTGACTGCCACGTCGGCCAATGACGTAGGGTCTGGCATAATAGTGTGTATTAGTGTCCTTATACAACTGCAATGCAATGTACCCTCTCGAGTATACCTGCCTGAACTAACCTCGCAGGCTACGTATCAAGCTCACAGAGCTTGTAGATCTGATATTTTTGAAAAGTCGTGAAAATGTGTGCAAATCTTTGAATATATAGTGAACATTTGTAACTCAAATTTAGCTTCTGTGGGGGAACTAAATATTTTGAGATGGGGTCTGTGGCCAAATACATATCATATTGGGGGTCCTTTCACATTAAAATGTTTGAGCACCACTGACATAGAAACGTAGGTTTTTCAAAAAACCTTCAAAGACTTTCAAGTTTTTTAAAAAATAGTTTACTCGGTGCCGCGCTGTGAGCTTGTAGATCTGCTATTTTTCAATAGTTAAAGCACAAAATAACACAGTGAGTCCTTGCACCCAGGGCCCAGAATTTGGTGTGACGCCCCTGAGCTCATGTAACACACATTAAACACCCACACTGAACGCTCCTGCTAGACTGAACACAATGCCAGCCTTCCTCTCCGTCACTGCCTGCCAATACTACTGTTCAGGAAATGTAGCATTATGTTAGTCACAAGTCTCTTGTTAATAATACTTTTCACTTTAAGTAAGTAAGTATTTATTATCAGTAAGCCGCCTCAGGGCGACAAGCGACCTCGCCCTAAAGGGTGAGGTCGCGCCATGTCTTGGCCATCTGACCAAAGGGATTTAGTTCCCCTGGCATCACAGGGATCTCCATATATGGCAATAAAAGGGATTTGGTTCCCCTGACATCAGAGTGAGTATATATATATTGGCATTCACAGATATGGGCTTAATAATGATGACATCAGGGATCTCCATATATGGGCATAAAAGGGACTAGGTTCCCCTGGCATCACAGGGATCTCCATATATGGCAATAAAAGGGATTTGGTTCCCATGACGTGATGTCAGAGCATGATGTCAGAGTCAATCAACAAAAAAGACAAGCGTTACTCAGACAGACAGACTCTCCCTTTTATGCCCATACATGGAGATCCATGTGATGCCAAGGGAACAAATCCCTTTTATGCTATTCCGGATTTTGCACGACACTTGAAGCAACAAAGTGGAGAATTCACCCAAATCATAAAAAATAAATATGGACATTACAAGCTTTCCGGCCAACAGCGACGCTGTGTGTGGTCGGCCCTTAATACTCTCTCTGCTAAATATCCATTCTAACGCTGCCTCCCCATTAGTCTTAATGGTCTTTCCGATGGCGACTGTTGTTCAGCTTAATGTGTTTCCCAAGCCGTCAAGAAGTTGTTCTATTGGTCATTTGTACTTGCTGTCTTACGTCCAACCCAGTCAGTGATTCTCTGAAGTGTCATGGGAATATCGTCTCTGTCAGTTGTTGGAAACCCCGTATGTCCAAATCTGCTACTTCATAAGATTCAAATTCACAATTGGCAAAAGTAGCAGATCTGTTACTTTTGATGCCTTTGTGTGACTCTGTAGTATGATCACGTGGGGGCGTTCATTAAAATATTCGAGATACAGGGTTTGTGCAAGAAATGTCCATAAATTAGTTGTGAGAGGCTTGCTGCAGATTGCAGGAATGCCCAAGCCAAGAGCTAAGGCATTGGCTAAATCAGGGGTTCCCAAACGTTTTTTTCTTTTTTGTCTCAGGGCACCCCTTAAATATTTTTTTAATCCGAGGCACCCCTACATTATAATTTTCACTCCCAGCATAGCATATCTTCGTTGTCGGGTGGAAACCTTGTATATCCAAAAAACGTTCGTTTTGTATTCATCATCCATAAAATGCACTAAACTAGTGAAAACAGCAGATCTACAAGCACACAACGCCTCACATCGCGAGGCGTTGTGTGCTTGTAGATCGGCTGTTTTCACTAGTTCTGTGCGACGGTCTTGTATGATGAAGCAGGGCAAACGACGTACACATTTGAAACTTGGAGATACAAGGTTTCTGCCTGACAGTGACGATATTTTAGTGATTGGAAAACATTGAGATAACAGCCATTTTGGTTAGAACTGAATGAAAATAACTTTGTACTTCCAAGTTTAAAATTATACTAAATAATATGTTTTCAAGTGTCCAATATAAATTTCAAATATTATCAAATGATCTCGCGGCACCCCTGGACTGCTCTGGACCGTCACCCACTTTGAAAACCCCTGGGCTAAATAAGTGAGTGTTAAGTGAGTGTGATAATTGGCAGTCGCCACATATGGAGGAGATGATGTTTCTTGCATCCGTGAACTGTATCCTGAAACACTTGTTGTTGAATTCCTCAAGTTTGTGCATCTTAATAAAAATTTGATCCCACGATTTTGTAACCCATTTTTCACCCGTTGTCAATTATCTAATCCTCGGCACTACACTCCCCCTCCCAACCTGGGGAGACAACGGACTGACCCTATGTTTCCTACTATGTTGCAAGTTGTTTCTTTTCACCTGACAAGGGGGGAGTTTCCCCGGTTGGACGTAGCGTGTGAAAGGAACCCGTTATTCAAACCACTTCCTTTCCCCTCCATCAGGCGCCACCGGCTGGCCAGGGGGAGGCATTATAGAGACCAGGATTACTGCATGTTTTTGTGAGGGTATATCTACCCTAGGAGACACCGGGAGAACATGCAAACTCCACACAGAAAGGCCCTATCGCCAACCCCACCTGGGCACTGAGGAGAGAACACGCCCACAGCGTCCCCAGCGGGAATCGAACCCAAACGTGAACCTTAAGTAAAGATGTAGAGTGTGTGTGTGTGTGTGTGTGTGTGTGTGTGTGTGTGTGTGTGTGTGTGTGTGTGTGTGTGTGTGTGTGTGAGACAGAGTTCATGTATACCATGTGCGTGCACTAACTTGAGTGTGTGTACGAGAGAGAATGAGTGTGCATGCATGCGTGTGTAGATGCATGCACGTAGCCATGCCTGCCAGGGAGTGTGGTCTGTATTTTAACGAGGGTAATAATGGATGAGAGGATCATTAAGGTGGTTTTCATCACTGTATGCTGCCAGAGCGGAGCACACTGCCTGCCTCTCTACAGCCATTGGTGACAATAAGTAACTAAGTACATTTACTCAAGTACTGTGCTTAATTACTATAGGTGTGTAACGATACATTTTAACACATACGTTGCAATGAAAAAATCTCTTTGAAGGTCCAAGATGCTGTGTCTCCATAGACTTCCATGTAATTCATAGTGCACGGATCATGCACGCCCATGCCTAGATCATGCACCACGTGTGTTCACAGCTTTCAAACAAACAAATCTGCTTGGAAATCCATTCTGGCATTCATGATATAGCAGCCATTACTGTATGTTTTCTTCAAATGTGAACAAACATGGCTGCCATGTTTGAAAGATGGGGTTGGTATGGGGGTTAAACATGCATTTCGCATATTTCTGAAGGTCCAAAAAACATTTTTGATTTTTTTTTTTCTTTTCTTTTTTTAACGGCCCAAACTCGGGAAACTCGGGGTTGGCACAGGTAGGTACCTATACAAACTCGGGAAACTCGGGGTTGGCAACAGATGTGTTAATATCAATTCGATAAATATCACGATACATGGTTGACGATACGATACATGGACGATATTGATTCATTCATGGCGATACGATTCGATTCAATGATTTAAAATTGATATAGTAGGCCTTAGTATTTAGCAAAGAAATTAAATCTGTGTGAACAGTGTGGATCGTGCAGGTTTTTCAATGGAAACGTATTATTATTATATAAGTAAACACAATGATTATCTGGCAAATACATGGACATTGTATTTGAACACACATGGACAAACCCACATTGACATGAACACATAGATTACACACATTTATCGATAGACCAGTGAAACTAAATGGAAAGGAAAAGTAATTAAACCCCTCCTTTTACATTTTTCTTCTTAAAAATGCTAAATACAATGCACAAGTAGGTAGTATCGATACAATCGATTATTTCCACTGCCGATTTGATACGATACAAAGTCAAACGATAGCTACGATTCAATTTTAGCTGTTTTCATTTCGATACTTTGATTTTTTTAAATTAAAAACTATATTTCTATGCAGTTACTATATCGTTACAGCCCTATTAATTACCATTTTCAAGGTACTTTTACTTTATTTTAGCATTTTCATTTTTCATTACTTGATGCTACTACTCCACTACACCTCAGAGTTAAATATTGTGCATTTTTTTTTATTCCACTACAATTATTTGAAATCTTTACTTAGGCCTACGAGTTACTTTGCAGATTTAGAATATTAATACAAAACTTACATTAACCACTTAAGCCCTATAGACCCAGTAAGAGCGGTAATCATAACGGCGGTCTCAAGCAGTATGGATTCGTCTGTAGTTAAGGTAACACCTGTAGGCTATTTGGAAATAGCAACGCGTTGCATGCTTGTAGATCAGCTATTTATTTACTTTAAGGGTCCACACTAAAGCTGAGATACCTGACCGAAAACCAACAGGGCCCGTCGGTACCCGAGGGTTCAGGTTCGGGGTGGACGCATTTTCATAATTAATGGTCGGACGTTGATTCGGGTCAGTCATATTTTTGATATAGCCTACTCTAAGGTAAACTCTATAGTAAACGTGTTGTTGTGATGAAGGGAGCTCGCAGCTAGACCTACTTCGTCGTCACGGCGTGTTCTGTGCCAAAAGTGTAATGATTTACAAGCTCTCAACGACCGTTATGTTTCAGGACTAAACGCCTCGCATCCGTGACGTGTTGTGAGCTGTGTGGCGCATTGTGAGCTTGCAGATCGGCTATTTTTCAGACCGAGAAACGTACAGAATGAGTGTCCTCTCCTGTGCAGCAGTCACATGTAGTCAGACCAAATTGCAGCGCAGTGCACATTACTATTTATATTATTTAATAATCAACTTAGGCCTACTATTAAAACACTTTCACAAGCCACAGTGTGGCTTAATTTTCCTATTAAGGGTAACAAGCAGGAAAGCTGCTTGGTAACAGTTTTGGACGTATGGCCAAACAGAGACGATTAAATAACAATTGTAATAAAGAAGAAAAAGTTCAACTTAAAAATAAATGCCTCTCAATTATCGATTAATGGGAAGAAGAAACTCATAGATAGTTACAGGCCCTAAAAACAAAACGGGAAAATGAAAAGACCCCATCAGGAACTGAAGGCCAAATTGAATAATGGCACCCGTTGTGCAATTTGAACCCGGCACCTTCCCGTGGCGGAGGAGGGGAGGATGGAGGGGCAGTAGTGCTGAGGGATCAGGACATAATACACTTAACCGTAGCCTATGGTGAAATATTTACTTGGCCCAGATTCATGCCTAATGAGTTCAAAGGAAGCGGTTGCATAACGGGGCCAGCGTTGAATGTTTAATGCCATCTGGAGTCGTTCCCGACGCACCGCCGAGACCCTCGGCTCGTCTTTCAAATGAGAGCCCGTCTCCCTCGGCCCTCATCCGGGCCATCGGTCCACCCAACCCCCCCCCCCCCCCCCTTTAGTTTAAACACTTAAGCCTGATTTCGTCCAGTGGCGTCAGTTCAGAAAAAGGTATGGTATGGCAACATGACTGGTGTCGCGCGCGTGCAAGACACCAGTCATGTTGCCCACTGCACCGCCATACCTTAGCAACAGGCAGGATACATTGATACATTTATTTTTAAATGTATCCGTTTATATGGTTTCTTGGGCTGGACATGGCAGCCTGGAACGGTTCAAGTGCATTGCACCTGTGCAGCTGACCTGCGGAACCTGGGAATTTACCATTTTGTCAAAATGGGGAGAATAAAAATGTGGAGAATATAATTATAATACCTTGGTTAAAGTGACCATTTTGTAACATTTTGCATTTGTAGATATTTTACTGTAATTTAACAACATAAGCACAGATATAGAGACATTCATGGATTTATATTTAAAAGTAACTTTTATTTTCCCCCCTGGACCCCAGGGCTGCATACCCCTGCCATACCTAATTGACGCCCCTGATTTTGTCTCTGTCAGGCAGAAACCTCCTATCTAAACATTTTAGCTTTTTGTGTTTACTTCTTTACGTAAATGAACGCCATATTTGATCATACCTCTGCGTCACACAAAAGCGTTGAAAGTAGCAGATCCACAAGCTCGAAACGCGGTGTGAAGCGACACGTTTTGAGCTTGTAGATCTGCTACTTATGCAGTTTTTTTTTATTTGAATCCTGAAAAGTAACTGTTTTGGACATAATGAGGTTTCCACCCGATAGAGACGGGTGGGAAACCACAGCGAAAACAGTCGATCTCCAAGTTCACAGTGTGACGCGGGCCGTGTGACGCATTGTGAGCTTCGAGAGTCGATATTTAAAACCTCTAGAAGTTGCATGGCTCTGTACTTGGAACTGTTTTTCTCCCGTCTACACCAAATGTCTTTGCCAAAAATAGCCGATCTACAACCTCGCAAGTACGCGTCCCAATGATCTGCTATTTTTGGCAAATTGTTCCAGCCCAGAATAGGGATGCTGTGCTCAAGAGGAGAGAGAGAGATGGAAAGAGAGAGAGAGAGAGAGAGAGAGAGAGAGAGAGAGAGAGAGAGAGAGAGAGAGAGAGAGAGAGAGAGAGAGAGAGAAAACAAAACAAAGACAAATACATTAGAAGACATGTGAAACTTGCCTTATAGAACAGTGGTTCTCAACCTGTAAGTCAGGACCCCCAGGGGGGTCTCCAAATTATTTGGGGGAGTCCCCAGACCATTAACTTAATGTGCAACGTTGTTTTCCCACTCAACAGTAAACAAACCAACAAAGTGCACAAAGTGACAATTTAAGGATTTTTAAGACCCTTTTAATTAATACCTCTAAAATAAATCAATAAACATTGGCAGAAATTGTGAAAATAGCCGATCTGCTATTTTCACAATAGAACTGTGTTATACAAAATGTAAAGCCTTAGTGCTTTTCAGGGTGGGGAGGGGGGTTCCCCAGTTAAAATATGATTATTTTGGGGGTCGCGGCCTGAAAAGGTTGAGAACCACTGGTTTAGAAGACTTGTGAAACTTGCCCAAACTATGGTGTCCGGGTTGAAAGTGATTAAGGCCTAAAAGCTCTCTGCCAATAGTAAATCTTTTTATGCAATCTTTTGTACGTGTAGGCAGGTGTGACGAACGCCAGGGCTGAAAAGCAAAGAAACCAAAGATTACGTTCTTTCTCCGCATGATGAGATTAGAGCACTTTCATTATCGGCGATATGAACAACGTTTCGGCGGCGGGGAGGACGTCGACCCTTATCATGTTATGTCACAGAACCTGATGTAGATCCTTTGCACCGAAACCGTTCTTCTCGTTAATTAGAATCATGTTTTATTCGCGAGTGAATGAAAGACGGTGTGCAGGAGCTCCTTTGATTATTCTAACTCTGCCGCTCGTGGCTTCAAGAGCCTAATTACTTAGAAGTTCGCCTGATAAATGTCTCAGTTAATTGGCGACTAGGAGAACGCCGGTGCAGTGCCCCCCCCCCCCCCCCCCCCCACACCCATAGTCTGCCTGTTAACCTTTTTAGGCCTAGAATTATTGAATGCTTTAACTATTGCTGCGAGCATACATTTGTTACTCAAATATTTGCTTCTGGGGGGTCCCTGGAACAACATATTTTGAGATGGGGGGGTCCGTGGCCAAAAACCTGTAATTTTGGGGGTCCTTGACATGAAAAAGTTTGAGAACCACTGATTTAGAAGTCGGGTCAAAGATCGGGTCAAAGACTTGCACACATTTTCACGATTTTTCAAAAAAATAGCAGATCTACAAGCTCGCAGCGCGGCTCTCGGTGCCGCGCTGTGAGCTTGTATATCTGCTATTTTTCAATAGTTAAAGTATACAATAATGGTTAAAGTGGTGAAAATCTAATGCGACTCGGGTGCGTTCCAGCTATTTGAGGGTTAAAGCAACTCCGAGCGCTCAGATCCCCCTGAGGGGCTGTACGAGAACGAGAACGTACTGTAGGATCTCAGCCCGGAGAAGAAGGGGCTTTTGATGAGGCTGATAAATCAACAAAATGATCCGTTTTCATGAAAGACTTGCGATTCAGTTTTTCCCCGCATCGCCGTCGTCGTCTTCTTCTTCTTGCGCGTGTCTCCATCGTTGGGGGGCGAAGCGGGGGCAAAAACATCTCGGAGAAGGATAACATCACTGCACGTTGCCGTCTTCAGAGCGCCGTATTTGTTCACGGGGAACAATGGTTTTGCCTGTGTGCGCTGCGGTGAGCCAACAGTCTGCGCATCCTTTTCCAAAGCAGCCAAATGGTTGGCCTTTATTTAAATACCAAATCACACCTCCTGTAGGTTATTGTGCTGTGCTTGTATAAATATTAGTAAGTGTTAAGTATAGTTGGAGAGGCTTACTGTCGCTATCAGCCGAGAACGCATGCAGGAGTCCCTGTTACAATGTGCTTAGGCCCAGGGGAGATGGATTGCTGAGGTGAACACCTACTAAGGCTGGCCGATATTAGAAAAACTTTCGATATTCGATAACGTTGTTGAATACCTTGATATCGATATCACTCACGATATTAGTAAAAACAATTGCAATATATAGTTTTTAATGTTGTTCTGCTTTAGGTCCACTGCCTGCCTAACCCAGATAATGAATAGCATATCCATGCATGCACACTGCACAGTACACATAGAATACTGTAAAGACATTAAATGCCTTATTTCCATTTTCCAACAATGGTTTTATTGAAATAACCACACCTGGTTACAAATGGATTGCTTTTTTGCATGTGCTACGTGCATGCATAGTGTGTCTGTTAATGAATTGGACACATACACCAATACCTAATTACAAGCCATCTTCGTCGATATGTATACCTTGCATGTTGATACCTCGATATCGATACATTTTCAGCCTTAACACCTATCATCAGAAATCAATCAATCAATCAATCAATCAATCAATCAATCAATCTTTATTTCAGACTCTATAGGTCCATATAGCAACAATACAAGAGAAAACAGAGATTAAAAGAAAAAACAACAACAGAGAACAAAAGAAAAGGCACTAAAAAAACATCCCTAGATACCAGCACTGTGCCGCACGACTTGCTTGAGTTGGTGGGATCAAACCCATGACCTTGTGGTCTAACGGTGAGCGCTCTACCGACCGAGCTACCGTATAAATACAGTGGCGATTTATAGCCACTAATGCTTGATTTACACTTTGTTGAGCAGCACCATTGTTGCATGCCGAAAATAGCAGATCTACAAGGCCACAATGTACCGCGGTGCAACATGCCGTGAGGTTGTACATCGGCTGTTTGCGGCGTGGCTGATGCACAAGGCTGCTGGAGGCAGGGACGTGCTGGCCATTGGGAAAAGCGGGACAACTCCCGAACGGCGGGTTCATTCCCGGCCTGTCCAGGCCGGCCATTGGGAAAAAATGGAAAATAAAATGTCGGCCTTCGTTCCATTTGGGGGCGTTCCATTTGGGGGCTTCGCAAAGCAAAGCCCTGCTTCATCATACAAGGCCATCGCACAAAAGTAGTGAAAACAGCAGATCTACAAGCACACAACGCCTCGCAGTGCGAGGCGTTGTGTGCTTGTAGATCGGCTGTTTTCACTATTTAAATCATTTTTAAAATGATAAATACAAAACAAACGGTTTTGGACATACAAGGTTTCCACCCAACAACGACAAAATTTAACTCATGTAATTGTCCCACTGGCTTGTCACTTGTCATGATCTGAAATGGCAAATCTTTGAGTAGCAGCAGCAGCGCTATAGAGAGATCTCTCTCTCTATTGCGCGCAATGAGGACCTCTCCAACTCTTTTTCCCGGGCTGAATCAGGGGCCCAGCATGTCCCTGACAGACACAGACATGTGACCGTACCCAGTGCTGTGTTCTACCCACAGATATAAAACCAGTAAGACTCCCTAATCGGGAGATAAGCGACCGTTGGTCGCTTATCTCCACAAATCCAAAAAATGTGTTTTACCAATTATCAAGACATACGGGCAGTTGACAGTTTGCCATAGTTACTCATTGAAGTTGAATCTCCATATATGGAGATAACCTACGCATCACACTAAGTCTGACCTCACCAGCCCATATTTGGGCATGAGCAACTTATGTCTCCATATATGGAGATATGATGACATCACACAGTCCTCAGCCGATGATGTGGCGTGATGTCATACAATACACAAACGAGCCCTACAGTATAAAGGGGCAATTCTTGCCAGGAAAGAAGCATTTCTTCGACTCAGACCTTATCGCCAGGGTTGGCTTATAGCAGCTGTCGGTAGGACCATATATGGATTCTGTTAGTGTGGATCTCCTAACAGGGCATCATCTGGGATACAATCCCTTTTATGCCCATATATGGAGATCCCTAACAGAATCCCTTTCATGCCCATATATGGAGATCCCTAACAGAATCCCTTTTATGCCCATATATGGAGATCCCTAACAGCATCCCTTTTATGCCCATATATGGAGATCACTAACAGCTAACAGAATCCCTTTTATGCCCATATATGGAGATCCCTAACAGAATCCCTTTTATGCCCATATATGGAGATCCCTAACAGAATCCCTTTTATGCCCATATATGGAGATTCCTAACAGAATCCCTTTTATGCCCATATATGGAGATCCCTAACAGAATCCCTTTTATGCCCATATATGGAGATCCCTAACAGAATCCCTTTTATGCCCATATATGGAGATCCCTAACAGAATCCCTTGTATGCCCATATATGGAGATCCCTAACAGAATCCCTTTTATGCCCATATATGGAGATCCCTAACAGAATCCCTT
The DNA here is from genome assembly GCF_963921795.1 of Nannobrachium achirus. NCBI lineage: Eukaryota > Metazoa > Chordata > Actinopteri > Myctophiformes > Myctophidae > Nannobrachium > Nannobrachium achirus. The sequence goes on along the minus strand of NC_137829.1, from coordinate 45,365,110 downwards.
TTATGCCCATATATTATGGAGAAATCCCTGCTCTGAGTATCTGACATCAGTGTGATGTCACCTGTTTATGCCCATATATGGAGATCCCTGCTCTGCGTATCTGGTTGCTATGGTAAACAGTTGGTTGCTAGGGTAAAAAAACATGGTTGCTATGGTAAACAGTTGGTTGCTCGGGTAAACAGTTGGTTGCTAGGGTAAAACCATGGTTGCTAAGGTGGTTGCTAACGTACACTAACAAACCAGCAACAACAGACTGTTGCCACAGCAACGTACACAAAGGTTTGTGTACACATGTGGTGTGATGTCATACTGATGCGGAGATATGAGCAGGGCAAAGGTGTGACGTGTGACGTGTGACCGACCGACGGACGGCCGGTGGAGGTTTTCATAGTAAACTGCTCCCTGACGGTCGCAAAAATAGATACCTCGTTCACCCGCCGCAGTTGATTGGAGCGACCCGTCCAACTTGGTGGGCACAAAAGAGGAAGTGTCGAGGGCAGGCTGCCACTCAAAAACACTACTGGCCAATCACAACGCGTCTTTTCCGGGACTTTTCCATTCAAACCCGCCTCTGATTTGCCTACCGACCTTGTTGTCTGTTACGCACACAGAAGAATTCCAAGCCTGTCAATCAAAAATGCCCACCAAGGCGAGACGGGTACCAGAGAGCCGGAAGAGGCGTCTACCTTTTTATGTCTGTGGTTCTACCCGTCACGCGGGTATACGGAGTATATGCTGTGAAGACATCTTATTGAAAAAGCGTCTGCCCTCCTGAACCTTTTCAAAGCCTATCTGATAGGCATTATGCACTGGTGTATGACCTGGCCACACGAATAGCCGCGGATCATAGATTATAGTATATGCCCTAAAACAAGGGTCTTCAGAGTTACTATAGGGGACCTTCAACTCTTTGTGTGATAGAAACTGTTTTTTCTCCTTTTTTTATATGAAGCCTAGCGTCCATATTCTGAGAACCTTAGCCAAAAATAGCAGATCTACAAGCTCAGATCGGCGATTTTCGGCAAAGAGGTTTGGTGTAGAGGGGAAAAAGAGCAGACTAAGTACAGAGTGAAAGGTCAAGTGGTTAAATATCTGAAAACACACATTGACATGAATCACACTGATGATTGTGCCGTCAAACGATGAAACTATAATGGAATCTATGGGTTGTGGGGGGTCCCTGCTTCATCTCTGTCACGACTAAGGGGTCCTTGGCCTGTTGAAGACCCCTGCCCTAAAACAAAGTCTAGAACACACCAGACACCAGATGTGAGTTGTCCAATAATTTAACCTAAATAGAAGCTCGGCCGCCCGAGCGTCTAGTCGGCGACCTGGCCAACTCGGGAACGATGTAAATTGGGAATAAATGCCCCACCCTTTAATGCAAACCCCTACCTGTTGTCATACAACCTGTTTTGACCATCTGTTTGCCTGTGTCCATTTATGCCCATATATGGAGATATCTGTCTGTTTGCGTCCATGTTATGCCCATATGTGGAGATCTCGGTATCTGTCTGTCTGTGTCCCTTTGGAATCTCTGCCCTTTGGGCGGCCAAGCGTCTAGTCGGGTGCCGGCCTACTCGGGAACGATGTACATAGGGAATGAATGCCCCACCCTTTAATGCGAACCCCATTATAACTGTTGTCATAGGACCCGTTTTGACCATCTGTTTGCCTGGGTCCATTTATGCCCATATCATGCCCATATATGGAGATTTCTGTAGGTCTGCGTCCATTTTATGCCCATATTTGGAGATCTCTGTATCTGTCTGTCTGTGTCCCTTTTATGCCCATATATGGAGATCTCTCCCCTTCGGGCGGCCAATCGTCTAGTCGGGGACCGGCCTACTCGGGAACGATGTAAATAGGGAATGAATGCCCCACCCTTTAACGCAAACCCCATTTATCTGTTTGTCTGCGTCCATGTTATGCCCATATATGGATATCTCTGTATCTGTCTGTCTTCATCTTGAGCAGTATACGCAGCCTGTTTGCTTTGCCACCCGTGGGGAATGATGCCCCTCCGGAAACCCCAATATACCTGTTGTCATATATGGACACAGGCCATATGTTTCCCTGTGTCAATTTAAGCCCATATATGAACATCAGAACACGTCATACTGATGACATTCAATATGTAACCATGGCATTTTTTGTTGACTCATGTGGCGTACAGAGCATTTTATGAAGTGATGTCACAATGAGTCAGCGCTTGCGCCGATTTCCTCCGGAACAGCCTGATGTCAACAATCAGCCTCACATAAGGAGATTCCGAACATTTTGCGCCGGTTCGGGAAAACCGCGCGTTGGGTCGGGTCGAGGCCCGGCACTGCACTCCGCGCCGCGGCGGGGAACGCGTGTGCCGAATCTGAAGCCGCTGGGACGAACGGTTCTCGAGATACGCAGATTACAGACAGACAGACACGCACGCACAAACGTATGCAGAGACTTCTCGCATTTATACTGTAGATAGATAGCTGAATATCTGTGTGAACGCCTGCCACAGCAGAAGGGGGGTTTAGTGGCTTCAACAGTCCATATAAACTAAAGAAACTGCAGGTAGAGCCATCCCTGGTGCGTGTAAAAGGGCTTTGCAATGGCTTACTGCAGTTTTAGTAGGCTAGACAGCTTTTTCACCCAGCAGCACAAAGGTGCGTGCTGTGTAAGCGCGCGTGTGTATGTGTGCGCGCGTGTGTGTGTGTGCGCGCGTGTGTGCGTGCGTGCGTGCGTGCGTGCGTGCGTGTGTGTGTGTGTGTGCAGTGGTGGAAAAAGTACTCAGATGTTTTACTTGAGTAAAAGTACGAATACCGCAATGTAGAAAATACTCCATTACAAGTAAAATTCTGGAATTCAAAATGTACTTGTGTAAAAGTACAAAAGTATTGGCATCGAAATGTACTTAAAGTACCAAAAGTGAAAGTACAAAATGTTTTGAAAATAGCCAAGGTATAAAATAGGGCTAAAGTGGATTAATGTATGTTTTATAATATAATCATTTATATCTGAAAAGTAACTAGTAACTAACGTTTTCATGTTAATGCAGAGGACTAAGGGTGCCCTCACACCAAAATACCTATGAGAGTGGAATCCGCGTTCCGCCAATGCATTTCAATGAGAGTGAAGCGGTTTCATGCCAGCAGAGGATTTCTGCAAAAAACGCTCCCTTATCATTGAAATGCATTGGCGGAACGCGGATTCCACTCTCATAGGTATTTCGGTCTGAGGGCACCCTAAAAGTACAATATTTGGATCCGATATGTAGTGGAGTAGAAGTAAAAGTATTGGAAATTGAAAACACTCAAGTAAAGTGGTGGTGCCATGATCCCCCCCCCCGCCCCCCCTCTAAAACATGATTAAAAGGTATTATGATTATACTAGGAGGAAGATTTTTTTCCAAAAAAGTATACAGAAAGAGTTAAAATTGGGTTTTTATGTGGCCACACCCCCAGTTCATTAAGTATGCATGGATGTCATGGTGGGTGGAAGCTGAAGTTAGCCACACCCCACAGTGTTGGGTGAATGGTAATTAGGGGAGGAGTTGATTCTGTGATGTAATAAGTATGTGTGCTTTTTAACTGACACTTTTGACCAAAAGGTGGCAGCCTCCAAGAGAAAACAAACCAATACCAAGAGAATACATAATTGCTCATAAAAAACACACCAGGGGGTCTAATGAAGTACTTTCAACCTCCTAGACACATGAAAAACTGAAAAAGTACAAAACTATGGCACCACCTCTTTAAAAGTGCAGATACTTAAGTGCAGCACTTGAGTAAATGTACTTACTTTACACCACTTGTGTGTGTGTGTGTGTGTGTGTGTGTGTGTGTGTGTGTGTGTGTGTGTGTGTGTGTGTGCGTCCGTGCACCTCTCACTCTCTTTCCCAGCTAGCACGCAGCACACCTCATCTTTGACATTCCAGGCGAAGCTTTGAGCTAAAGCCTTCGTCGGTCCGTACAGGGAAATCTGCCCGACGCCGCTGGAATACTAACGCCGCCCCTCCATCATGTGGAACCAGGGGCGTCACAAGGGGTAGGGAAAGTGGGACTGAGTTCCTAGGGCCCTAGGTGGTGGAGGGGCCTTCATTATTTTATACTTTAGCTATTGAAAAATAGCAGATATAGAAGCTCACAGCGCGGCACCGAGTGCCGCGCTGCGAGCTTGTAGATCTGCTATTTTTGAAAAGTCGTGAAAATGTGTGCAAATCTTTGAATATGTGTATTTTTTTAAGCGAACATTTGTAACTCAAATTTTGCTTCCGGGGGGGGTCCCTGGAACTCAATATTTTGAGATGGGGTTCCGTGGCCAAATACATACTATTTTGGGGGTCCTTCACATGAAAAGGTTTGAGCTCCACTGACATAGAAACATAGGTTTTTTTTTCAAAAAAAACTCAGAAGGATTTGAAATATTTAAAGATTTTCATGATTTTCCAAAAATAGCAGATCTACAAGCTCGCAGCGCGGCACTCGGTGCCGCGCTGTGAGCTTGTATATCTGCTGTTTTTCAATAGTTAAAGCACAGGGGCCCCGCAGTGAATCCTTGCACCCAGGGCCCCGAATTTTGAGCGACACCCCTGTGTGTAATTGCAGCCCCTTCAAAGCTAAACAATGGATGTGATGGAAGCTCGGCGCAGTTTTGTTATGCTGATTGCAAAAACGCACCCTTCGGAGCCTTCAATCTTCTTCCCGCACAGCCCACCCTCGAGGCACTGGAAGCGAAGACATTACAAAAGGGAAAACTTTGCCATTACTCGTGATTCTCTCGCAAAGTATATTCCTAATTGTGCCTTTAACAAGCCGATGCCTGCCATTTTAAACGGCGTAATTTAAGTGAGCCCGCGAAGTCATAGCCGAAAGTAGGCTTATTACTTAGCGATGCAGAGGTGCGCGTGTGCGGTTTTCGTTCGACTTGTTGTGTCACAATCGTTTATGTCGCGCGCTGCTCGTCGGAGACGCCACAGCTGTCCTGTCGTTTTTCGAGGGTCCAGCCTTCTCCATAATCAGCCGAGGAGTCAAGAGAGACTCATTTGGGAGCAGATTGTGCTCGCGTTAAAAACCAGCTCTGCTGTCCTTTGTAGCACAATCGTTCTGGCACAAAGAGTTATTGGCTGCAGCTGCTACACCTCTCCCTTCTGCCAGTCAGGGGCGTCACACCAAACTCTGGGCCCCATGGGTACAAGGATTCACATGCGGGCCCCCCATGAATGTCAACTATTGAAAAATAGCAGATATGCAAGCTCACAGCGTGGCACCGAGTGCCGCGCTGCGAGCTTGTCTGCTATTTTTGAAAGAATCGTGAAAATGTGTGCAAGAAACCTATGTTTCCATGTCAGTGGTGCTCAAACTTTTTCACGTCAAGGACCCCCAAGATGATATGTATTTGGCCACAGACCCCCATCTCAAAATATTTTGTTCCAGCGTCCCCACCAGAAGCAAAATTTGAGTTACAAATGTTCGCTTAAAAAAATACATACATTCAAAGATTGTCACGAATTTTCAAAAGATAACAGATCTATCTGCTATTTTTCAATAGCTAAAGTTACTAGGGCCCCTCACACCTTGGGCCCTAGTAACTCAGTCCCACTTCCCCCCCCCTTGTGACACCCCTGCTGCCAGTCCTCCACCACCACATGCCACATGAGAGCTCATCATTATCCTCTATTCATCCAGCCCTCTGTCTTTCTTGCGCTTGAAGTTGAGCAAAATTAGATACATGTATAGAGATCCTTTTTTTGTTGTTGTTGTTGTTGTTGTTGTTGTTGTTTGCTTTCCTCTGCACACTTAAAGAGGTGGTGCAGGGACGTACTGGGCCCCTGATTCAGCCTGGGAAAAGGAGTGGGAGAGGCCCTCATTGCGCGCGGGCATCGGCCACGCACCGGATTCTTTTCACTTCCGGACGCGACGCGAGGCCCCAAATACTAACCGATGAGCGGTTACTGTGATTTTAGTTCTCATCGTTTTTCTGGTATAAAGATAGTTTAATGATGTTGTAGACCGTCTAGGAGTAGTCAAGGAAGCTAGGGAGTAGTGGGCCGGTATTCAGATGATAGACAAGCCAGTGGGGCCAATGTGATGGCTCTGTGGGCTGCTACTCAGCGCTATAGAGAGATCTCTCTCCATAGCGCCTGCTGCTACTCAAAGATTGTCCATTTCAGATCATGAGAGACAAGCCAGTGGGCCAATTACATGAGTTATATTTACTTTGTGGGCCGGCCTTTTTTTTTGAATGGCCGGGCCTGGACCGGCCGGGAATGGACCGGCCTTTCGGGAGTTGTCCCGCTTTTCCCAATGGCCAGCACGTCCCTGAGGTGGTGCCATGGTTTTGTACTTTTTCATATAACTCTTCACCTTGGACTCTGATAAAGCCTTTACAAGTCTCTCTCTCTCTCTCTCTCTGTGTGTGTGTGTGTGTGTGTGTGTGTGTGTGTGTGTGTGTGTGTGTGTGTGTGTGTGTGTGTGTGTGTGTGTGTGTGTGTGTGTGTGTGTGTGTGTGTGTGTGTGTGTGTGTGTGTGTGTGTGTGTGTGTGTGTGCGCGTGTGCGCGTGTGTAGTGAAAAGCTTCCTGTAAAGGAGCCGTGGTCTGTGTGGAGTGTGTTGTTACACTGGCTATTGATTATGTGTTCTATGGTCAATTAACTGATGCACTCTCCTGCTCTTGTACAGTATAGTGGAGCAGACAGGGAGACGGACGGTTCCACCCTATACTCCACTGCTGTGGTTTTCAACCCTTTGCACATCAAAGGTCCATTATTTATTGGCCATTTGAGCCGCGGAAGGAACCACCATTTGATGAGATGTTAGCCTCTCAACCTGTCATAGTTGATAAGACTTTGTTCACATTTCCATGCCGTGGCACCATAGGAGAGATAACAGGCCAACATTGATCAAAATAGCAATTCTTCTACTTCTCCAATTACAGTTTACAGTTGAGGCATTTAGCAGACGCTTTTAATCCAAAGCGACTTACAATAAGCAGATAATACATCACTATAATAAACAAGATAATATGTCAGAACATCAACAACAATATAACAAATGCATATGAATATTAAAAAAAACAATAACATCATTAAAGAAAAAAAAACCTAAAAACAAATGCTAACTAGCTTCATGTATGGTCATTGAGTGTTTCAGTAGTGCTATGGGTTTAGGTGGAGTCTGAAAAGGTGATTCTTCAGTCCACGGCGAAAGCTAACGAGTGAGTCCGTTAATCTAAGTGCGACAGGGAGTTTATTCCACAGCTTGGGGGCCAGGAGGGCAGGTCGCATACACAAACTTTAGAAGGCAATGGTAGCCAATTAGGAGGGAATATGGGAAATGGGACAGATGCATGCTCATGACATGACTTTAGAGATACTGTGTACCGCTTTGCGTGGTTTTCGGCCAAAATCTGTAGGAGCAGTGTCCACAAATGTGTTTAACAAGAATCTGCCTCATGGTGGCGCTAGAAGAGGGCCATGTGAGAAATTAGGGGTTTGGCATGGATAGGGGCAATGGTGGAGGAGATATGAGTAGGGCAAAAGTGTGACGTGTGAAGGACAGACTGACTGACAGACCGACTGATTGACAGCCGGTGGGTTACCAACTCTCCATCATTTCGCTGGGGACCACCTGGAACCCCCTCAAGGACCACTGGTGGTCCCCGGACCACTGGTTGAGAACCACTGCTGCTCTACTGCTTTTATGAGCTGCACAGCTGGTATATACTGCAGTATAGAAGGACAGGCCAGTTTCTAGAAAATGAACCGCTTATCAGTGTTGCCAGATTGATTGTGTGATTGAGAGAAATATGCAACCAGGTCTATAAAAAACAAGCATAAAAGAAGCAACCAATAGGGATGCTAGGGTTCAAGTAATGTAGAAACAAGATGTGTGGCCCCCCGTGCAGTAACTCTGAGGGACCCCCTGTTGAAGAAAACACTTCAATGGCCTGGCAGCGATTTACCTTACCCTTTCCAAGCCCCGCCAGAAACCCCTGAACAGAGGTACTGCCGTGGAATCTGCTATTTATTTATAAACATAATTTAAAAAAGCAAAGCACGAAATCATAACGACACGCTCAGATCACTCCGCGCAAGCCAGCAAACCATGCATGAAAGAGTTTTTTTGGTTGGCCAACCTTTTTTCATGGTGCTGTAGGCAGTTCTTCTCCGGTCATTAACATGGAGCGATACGGGGGAAACAGCGATAATGAACAGCACCCGAAAATACAATCCGTCTTCTGTGCACGCACATCGATCTAATCCAATGCAATCCACTCATTCCGAAGCCTTGATTTCGTCTGTCGTCTGATCGAAAATGATGAGGAGACACGCTGGCCAAGTGGCTGCATACACAATACAAGGGCACGTAATGGCCGTCCGTGGACACCAGTTGCTCCCTAGCAGATGATGTCATCACTCTCCGACGCGATCACGTCTCAGGAGCTCTCTTAAAGAGACAGAGCACGACCGGCGACTGTATTTTTTTTAAAATTATAATTAATTTCATAAATTACGGGAAAGTTCGAGCGGCGCACTGGGTGGTCCGGACAAGTACGGGCAAGTACGGCCCGGCTTAGAAAGTGTTTTAAACTGGCCACGCTTGGCCGTTTCGTGAGCTTTTTGCCACTGCCAGAGTGAACGCAGAATTACACAGGGGCGTCAATTGGGTGGGGAGGGGGGGGGGGGGGGAATAAAATGTACTTCTTAAAATAAATGTATCGTGCCTGTTGCTAAGGTATGGCAACATGACTGGTGTCTTGCACGCGCGCGAAGGCGCGTGTGCAAGACACCAGTCATGTTGCCATACCTTAGCTTTTTCTGAACTGACGCCACTGGAATCACATGAGGATAAACACAAACGCTGGAAGTATCTGTTGGCATTTCGAGTCGGTCTGGGCTTGTCTTGCACACGTGGGGATACGCATGCTGAGCATTGTGAAGCCTCATCCCTTATCGCCACCGAGTTGGACTGGTCTTTTTCATTCACTCTGCACTTGTGCAGAGTGTTTTTACTAATAGGCCTAATTTGTGAATGTTTCTTAATTGCTGCGTGAAAGTCAGCATGGAAGATTTTCCCCTCTTGTGAGTCTGAATGTGAACAAAGTGATGACAATGCTGCTCTGCACCACGGTTCTCCTTATTATCGTCACTGTTGGGCAGAAACCTTGTATCTCCAAGTTTCAAATGTTCATGTTTTTTTTTCTTGTTTTTTTTCGTAAAATTAAAGCCCCAGCCTTATCTGTACACTTCTTGTCTAAATGTGAAAAAAGTGTATTTTGTAGAAGGAGCTCCTTGAAAACGAGATGGTTCATCTCAAGGGGTTAATCCTAAATAAAGAATTTCAATATATAAGACTGTTACACAAAACTAGTGAAAATAGCAGATCTACAAGCACACAACGCCAGGCGGTACGAGGCGTTGTCGTCTATTTTTACTATTTAAGTAGTTTTCTTTTAAATTATGGTTTTTCTTTTGAATTATGGATAAAAACGGTTTTGGACATACTGTACAAGGTTTCCACCCGACAACAGCGATGCTGTCGGGCAAAAACCTCTTATCTCCATGTTTTAATTGTATTGTGCAGCGAAAAAGATAAAAGCATAAAAAGTAGCAGATCCTCAAGCTCAAAACGCGGCACAGAGCAACACGTTTCGAGCTTGTAGATCTGCAACTTTTGCTACTTATGAATGTGAATCCTGAAAAGTATGTTTTTTGGACATACAAGGGTTCCACCCGCCAGAGAGGATGCACTAATTAAGGGTTTGATGGACAACGGTAATGGACTAACCCTACCTCTCTACTTTCACGACTCATGATATATTTGTTAGAGACCAAGTCGTTGCATCATGAACATATCGGAGAGAGAGAGAGAGAGAACAGCATTTTGTAAAGCCTTTTGAAAATGGAGGCCTGGTTTGGATTGGCTTGAGTTCCTTCACGAAACGACTCCCGCCTTTTAAGCACAGAAACCTTATGAACACGGTGCCTTGAAGCCTCAAAAGTCTAGTATCTCCATTGTTCCATAGGGATATCCCTTTGGAGTGATGGTTAAGATATTGGACTTTTACGTGGGAGGCCCGGGTTCGAAGCTTGGGTGGGGAGGTCAGATTCACCTCCGTTACATATATGCCATTAGTACTTATTTTAAAAGTGAAGACAAACTAAAGACAAGTCGTTAGAAGCACTGGTAAATTTAGCCTGAAAGCAGAGGGGTGCTAATCAGTCTAAAAGCGCCACATTTTGCACAGATGTAGCTCAGGGCATGCTCTAATGATTTAGCTAGGGCGCCCGAGCCGGCGACCTTCGGGGTCGCCACAGCGGCCAAATCAAGTTGGGCTCCCAACGACTTTCTATACAGGAGGAAAATACCCAGGAGAAAATCTGCTTTAAGTAGGATGTGAGGGGTCTAACTAGGGGTTCGTCATGATTCTGAATCCATTGCAAGCATTTTGTTTTGCTTGTCACTCTTTCCTTGGCCGAAGGTCGCCGACTCGGGCGCCCTAGCTAAATCATTAGAGCATGCCCAGGGCTACATCTGTGGAAACAACAACACGTCATGTTGTAGTACTCAAAGACTACAATTTGGCCGGAACTATCCAACTGGAAACAGTTTTAACCCAAAATATTCCCCTGTGCTCAAGGACATACATTTAGGGCCTACCTGATAAACTACTTGATGCGGAGTAGTTTTGCTTTTGAAAAATGTGTTTGGTATATACATCTTTTAGTCCAACTCGTAGCGACTGGCAAGACTACACTAGGCTACTCGAGCATTTTAATAGGGATTGGGGAAACAAACGGGGGGAACCAAATCAAAGCGACAACACTTCTTCTAGTGGTTTCTGCGTTTGGCGGAAACCAAACGGCCTGTTGTGAAAGAACACCAGGCTTTCCCCCAGAAAGCCTGGTAGGCGAGGTTAAGCACGAACACACCCTAAGGCCCCCGACTATTGTAATCGACTTGGGGCATGTTTTTCTTTTTCTTTTTTTTTTTTGTGCTCGTTTCTAAATGTAGTTACTTATTTGAGCTAGCCAAAGGGACCCCCATACAAAATAGGCTATATATTTTTAAAACATTACCAATTGTGAAAATATCAGATCTACAAGCTCACAACACATCGCCATTGTGAGCTTGTATATCTGATATTTCCAATTATAGCCGAAGCCCTATAGCAGCTTCTTTAGGGCTTGTCTTCGTCATACACCTGGTTGCTTATTTCTCTCGCAAAACGTCTGGCAACTCTGCTCCTTGTGCCCCTGCTACATTCTTCACATCTCAGAGCCATTTTAGACGGCTGCCTCCATGGGACCTCTGCGTCTGCGTCTCATCTGAGACAAAACAGGGATTTGGACTGCATAAACCACGCCTGAAGACAATTTTATACCGGCCTCAGGAGAACGATAGAGAGAGAAAAGAGAAAACAGTTTGAATACATCTGTATATTGAAGTGACATTAGCTGTGTTTTGGCTGCAGGCAGGGGTGTCACACCATATTCTGGGCCCTGGGTACAAGGATTCACTGCATGCGGGCCCCCCATGAATGTTCTTCATAGGGGGAGGAGGGGGTTTAACCCATTTAGACTGGGAACGCATTATTAAGCATTATTTTGTGCTTTAACTATTGAAAAATTGCAGATACACAAGCTCACAGCACGCCTTGTAGATCTGCTATTTTTGAAAAATCTTGAACATTATTTTGTGCAAGTCTTTCAATATTTCAAATCCCTCTAAGGTTTTTAGAAAAACCTATGTTTCTATGTCAGTGGTGCTCAAACGTTTTCATGTGACGGACCCCCAAAATTATATGTATTTGGCCACGGACCCCCATCTCAAAATATCTAGTTCCAGGGACCCCCCAGAAGCAAGATTTTAGTTACAAAAATGTTCTCTTTGCACACATTTTCACTACTGTTCAAAAATAGCAGATCTACAAGCTAGCAGTGAGCTTTTATATCTGCTATTTTTCAATAGCTAAAGTATAACATAATTAAGGTCCCTCCACCTTGGGCCCTAGTAACTCAGTCCCACTCCCCCCCCCCCCTGTGACGCCCCTGTTGGCAGGACATATTCCATTACATTTCAGGCGCTACTGCGTTGACCTCATCGTCGCCCCCATTCAAATAGCTGCCATTTTCCTCCCAAAACCGATCATCTTACTGAGTCACAGACATCGGGCCCGTTTTCAGCTGTCTGGCGTCTATGTTTGTAGACGGGTCATCTTTTCATCAAAGTTTCTTGGAGTTGCCATAGTTTTTTGCCCTGTTTTTCTTAACTCATACAGCGCCATCCGGCCACAAGGGGTGCTAGAGTGCCAGAAAAATCTCCATAGACCTTCTTTATAGCTTTCGTCGACCCTCCCCCAACTGCCTTGTGTTTTCACTCCGGTCAATGCTATGGGTGTCGAGAGGAGGAAGCTAGCTGACACGTAGCCAAAATGCCAACCCATTGAGAAGCCCGATCTAAAGCTATTTCAGCCGCAAAAAACTTTCTCCTTGGGTCTGGGGACACAATCCGGAGAAAATCCTGTCTAAAGATGTGATTTATTATTGGAGTGGGCGGCGCGATCCGAATACGGCCCGTGGATGGCCGAGTCTAAGTCCCGGCCATGGATGGACGTCTAGACCGGGGCTTCGTTGAGGCCTCCGATAAAATAATTCATTTTATTAAATATCCCGGACTAGTTCGGGATAGGCACCCTGGAATACGTCGCGCCGCCTACAATGAACATTGGGTGAACATTGGGGGGGTCTAAACTTTATTTTAAACCATTTTCAATGGAATAAATCGTCGGAGCATCTAGCGTCTCTCGTTGGTGAGCGCTGGGCGAGCCGGGACCACCCACGTTGCTCCAAGCAGCTCGGGGTAAGTAAAATAGCAAATAAAAAATTGTTTTTGATCCCGAATATCCCGAACTAGTTCGGGATAGGCACTTAAAGGGTTAAATGCAAGTGGGAGTAACCAGTAGTCGGGGGCCTTAGAGAGATAGAATGCTAATTTTGTGCTAATCAGTCTAAAAGTGCCAAATTTTGCACAGAAGTATCCTAGGGCAGGGGTCTTCAACAGGGGGTCCGGGACCCATAGGGGGTCCTCAGAGTTACTACAGGGGGTCCTCCAAATCTTTGTATGAAACATTTTTGTATTAACCACCTGAACCCTAGCGTCCATATGCTGAGAACGCTAGCCAAAAATAGCAGATCTACAAGCTCACAACGCCTCACGCTTTCAGCAAAGAGTTTTAGTGTAGAGGGGAAAAAGAGCAGACTAAGTACAGAGTGAAAGGTCAAGTTTATTAACTCATTCTGTGCCTATCCCGAACATGTTCGGGATATGTTCAATCCAAAACTTTTTTTTTTTTATTAATTGACTTACCCTGAGCTGCTTGTAGAGCCGTGGGTGGTCCTGGCTCGTCCTACGCTAGCCAGCTAGCCATTTTACATGGTCCGACGATATATTCCATTAAAAATGGTTTAAAATACATTTTTGAGACCCCCAATGTTCACCGAATGTTCAGCGCCGCTTCCGGAACGTAGTCCAGTGTGCCTATCCCGATCATGTTCGGGATTTTTAATGAAATGAATAAAATGATCCGAGGCCTTCTGAAGCCTGGGCCTAAATGTAAAATCCAGTGGTCCAAATCCTGGGGAAGCCATGCCGGCCGTGAGCCGCGAACGTAGCCGTGAATCGCCGCCGAATCCAATGAAAAACCACATCTTTGGAGGCCCATATCTCTGGATTGTGTTTTTAGGGATGTGGCGCGAGGTTTATTTACGGCAAAATCGCCGAAAAATGATCTTTAAAATGACAAAATGGGAATAGCTATTCTGTTAGCATTATTAGTCCAGTTCTATTTGTATTTTCGTTCAAACTTTCTGGAGATTAGGAAAACTATATATTTTTGGAAACTTCAGAGTGTAACAAATCAGAAAATCCATGATTCCATTTGCGCTGAAGCCAATATGGTGGTCATCTTGGACTTTGAAAAATGGCAACCTTTGAATATTCGTTTTTCAATATCTCGACTTCTAGATTATGTAGGATCATGATTCTAGTGGCTAAATCAACATTTTTAGGGTTAGGAAATCCAATGGTGCTAATTAGAAATATTCATAAATGATCAATGGCACAGAAAAAGGTAACATTTTAATATTCGTTTTTCCACTATTTTGAACTATAGGATCATGATTCCAGTGGTTAATCTAAAATGTTAAGGAAATCAATATATTATCTGAGGAGACAGAGACAGATAATTTCTCTCATTGACACAAAATCGTGTCATTTATTTACACCCAACATAAAACTGAATCGATTAGGTTTCAAACTATCAAGTACAAACTGGTATATTTCTGCTGTCGGGGTGGAAACCTTGTATGAACAAAGCAGTTACTTCTCAGAAAATGGAAACAATAACCTGTTCCAATGGATCCATTGAAGATATTATTTAATCATATGCTTTTGATAATACTTTTTGTTCTTTCAATATTCATAAACAGAAAAACACTTTCAGTGAGGGGGAAGCAAAGGGACCAGGTGGAGATTGACGGAGTCAAAGGGGCAGCATGGGTCAGAGTTCTGAGTGGGCAATCTGCGTGGCGCCTGGTTCTAGAGGGTAAGGCTAGTCATAGTCTGTGGGTCCTGTCCTGTCTAAACAGGCTAACCCAGGGGTCAAAAACTGGCACAAATACAGGTTATAGTAAGCTAGAATAAATCAGCAGGCAGAGAATAGTGGAATAAGTGAGGCAATAAATGCTCTGGCTACTCAGTGGAAACAGGCAAGCTTAACTGTAGAAATAGCAAGAACACAGTAATCTATACATCATCCTCATTATCAATCATTGCTGTCACTAGTCAATGTATCTTGACAGTCTTCATTGTGACATCAATAAATGCTAAGACAGTGACATTGACCATCTCAATGATTGCCTCTGGTACTGGGAGGGACTCAGTTGTAACTGATTTCAGCTGGCCATCCTCATCCTTGAAATAGCCATTGTTGAGTGGGTCAAGGAACTCCTACTGAGCTACGTGTGCCTGACTCCACACTCTGGCCTCGATATGGACTCTATGCTGCGTAAGAGCACCAAGTGTGGGTGGAAGCTTGTCCCCTTCTGCCATGTGTTTGCAGAATAGATGCCATCTCAGTTCAGGGGTGTTTCCCCTTTGGTAAGTATGCAGTGCATACAAACTTAAGCCCCCTTTCCACTGCAAGGTGGAACCAGAACTTTCCAGAACCTGAACCTATTTTTTGGTTCTGGTGTTGTTTCCATTGCACACAGCCTGGTTCCAGACAAGGTTCCTGGAACCTTTTTTCGGTTCTGCTCCTGAAGTAGAACTAAACTTGAGTTCTGGGAACCTATGGGCGGGGCCAGCAGCGCTGCTGCTCGGACCCCGGTTAGTTCTAGTTTTATGGAAACAAAAACAGAAGTTCTGGTTCTAGTTCTGGGTCGGCCCTACAGTGGAAATTTTAGTTTGAAGATCCTGTTACATGGTTTAAGAAAGCATCTTCAGAGCCTTGAGGACAACACATCTGTGTCTGGGAAGAAGAACATTAGCTGTGCATCAAAGAGTTTGCTATATGAAGCCAGAACTGTAAGGTGGATCAACAAGGTGTCTGCTTCTTCATAGTTGTTGGCTTTAAAGTGCAGTTCACTGTTAATCTTTGTGTGTCCTAATAGCGGACCCAATGACAAGCATGGGGGAGTCTTTGCTGTATTCAATGGTCTTTGATGTCAGATCAGATCAGCATTTGTTTGGTCGTGAGAAAGCGTTGCCAGGACTTCATGCCTTTACAGGAGCAGACAACACTGGGAACACTGAGATTTTCGATAGGCAAATCTACATGGTGGAACAGCTACCTCAAAGCTGGTGATGAAGTCTTCAAGGCACTGAAGATGCTTTCTCAAACCAGTGATGTAACAGAGGATCTATTAACTACAGTAGCTAAGTTTGTATACACTGCACTTACCGAAGGTAAGCTGAGAAGGCATCTATTCTGCAAACACTTGGCAGAAGGGGTCAAGCTTCCACTCACACTTGGTGCTCTTAAGCAGCATGTCCTAAAAGTCCATATCGAGGCCAGAGTGAGGAGTCAGGCACACCTAGCTCAGCAGGAGTTCCTTAACCCACTCAACAATGGATATTACAAGGATGGCCAGCTGAAACAAATGAGTCTCTCCCAGCAATCATTGAGATGCTCAGATGTCACTGCAAAAAGCAGACTGTCACATAGATGTTCTTGCAGATCAGTGGAGCTACCCTCTATGGAATTATGTCAGTGTAGTACTGACTTCCAAAACGATGAAGGCTGTCAACATAAATAGGCTAGTGACAGCAATTATAGCATTGAAGATGATGTATAGACAACCGTGTTCTTGCTATATTGCTACAGGTAAGCATGACTGTTTCCACTTAGTGTATTTATTGCCCATAGGCGGCGGGTGAGCCAAACGTTTGGCGAGGCTGCACCCCGCCGAACCCCCCCCCCCGGTGGAGGGGGGGCGCGCCTCCACCGGCTGTGTCAGACACTGCCTCCATGCCATTTATATACAAGAATACAGCGACCCAAACAGTTACAGACCTATCTGACACAATGACAACAATCTGTAGGTCTACACAATAGACAACAGTATGCACACACATCACATCTTTATGCAACCAAATTACGCACGGTGACGGCGCAGCCGCGCGTGCGCGCGCACACACACACACACACACACACACACACACACACACACACACACAATTATTCTGTTGATACAGGCTTTCAGCTGCGCGATAGAGAGGAGAAGTCCTAACAGTTGACCTGTACAGGCAATAATACTCACAGATGAAGTGTTCCACTTCCAGAATCAGAAAGTATCCGTGATGATGATAATATCATTGTATAGTTTCCTCGCTGGCGTAATTGTCCAATGTCGACGTCATGATTAATGCCTTTGTTTGCTTGTGCATCGCTGCCTGTCTCATTTGAAAGTGTCGGTGGTATATTTTAGTTGATACAAATTACAAAAGGTTTTGAAAGTGCGCGGTCCACTGCAGCCATCATCACTACACTTCTCACTAAACGTAAACAAAACAACATTGTCTGTCTGTGAATGTTCTTCCTGTTGTCCTTCACAATAAAGTGTCCCCCTTTACTTCTTCCCAATGCGTGACATTTTACTCAGAAAAATAACAGGAAATAGGTGTAACAGAGGCAGCGCGATGATGGTCAGGCAGATTGACGTTCATTTGGACTGAGACTGACTGTCAGTCGGAGGCTGACGGCCGGGCCCCCGCGGTTCATATATTATATAATTTGCAAAATACCCAGCGTAGCATTTGGGAAGGCACAGCCTACCCTGGCCTTATTGACCCGCCGCCTATGTTATTGCCTCACTTATGCCACTATTCTCTGCCTGCTGATCTATTCTTGCTTGCTATAACCTGTATTTATGCCCGTTTTTGACCCCTGCCTGTATCTGGATTTGACCCTTGCCTAACGCCTTTGTATTCCAGCATGTTTGGACAGATCCCCAGTGTTTGGACCAGGACCGGACCCACAGACTACGATTAGCCTTATCCCTCTTGGACCAGGCGCCACGCAGATTGCCCACTAAGAACTAAGAACTATGCTGCCCCTTTGACTCTCTCCACCTGGTCCCTTTGCCTTCTCCCCTCCAGCTTTTGTTTAATTAAATCCATTGAACTTTGTACCTGCCTCTTTGCCTGCTATTGGGTCTTATATCTGTTTGGTGACAGTTTTTGCTATTTGCGGAAGAACTTATCACTGAAATTGTCTGTATGTGGGGTTTATGAATAATGAAAGAACAAAAGGTATAGACAAGAGCATATGAAAAATATCTTCATTGGGTCCATTGTTTCCATTTTCTGAGAAGTAACTGCTTTGTTCATTCAAGGTTTCCACCCGACAGCAACAATATAGCCTACCAATTTTTACTTGATAGTTTACTTAATCAATTCAATTTACTGTTGGGTGTAAAGAAATTACACAATTTTGTGTCATTGAGAGAAATCATCTGTCTCTGCCTCTTCAGATAATATATTGATTTCCTAAAAATGTTAGATTAACCACTGGAATCATGATCCTATACTGTAGTTCAAAACAGTGGAAAAACGAATATTAAAATGTTACCTTTTGCCCCCAAAATTAAGGATGAGGACCCACATCTGTGCCATTGATCATTTGTGAATATTTCTAATTAGCACCATTGGATTTCCTGACCCTAAAAATGTTGATCTAGCCACTAGAATCATGATCCTACATAATCTAGAAGTCGAGATATTGAATATGAAAAAACGAATATTCAAAGGTTGCCATTTTTCAAAGTCCAAGATGACCACCATATTGGCTTCAGCGCAAATGGAATCATGGATTTTCTGATTTGTTACACTCTGAAGTTTCCAAAAATGTATAGTTTTCCTAATCTCCAGAAAATTTGAACGAACCTTCATTTTTGGACAAATAGAACTGGACTATATCATCCGGGACCTTTCCATGACGTGCACGAACGTGAGCACGCGCGTCACTGCAACGTGAGCCCCGGGATGCTAATGCAGTCCCCTATGGGAGAAAGTCTGGCATTCTTTGGTGCCCTCTAGGGGCTGGCACTGGAAGCGTTAAGTATTGACGGTTCAAGTGGTTAAATATCTGAAAACACAAATTGATTTCTGTGATTGAAATCCAAAATACACTGATGATTGTGCTGTCAAACAATGAAACTTTATGGAATCTATGAACAGGTTTTGGGGGGGTCCCTGCTTCATCTATTTCAACTAAGGGGTCCTTGGCCTGAAAACATTGAGGACCAATGTCCTAGGGCATGCTACAGCCACAGCGGCTAAATCAAGTTGGGCTCCCATCGACTTTCTATACTGGAGGAAAATACCCAGAAGAACATCTGCCTCCTTGGGCTAAAAATGGCCCCAGAAAACGCCCAAAAAAACGATGGTTTAGAGATGAGTCATCACTTTTCACAGTTTTGTGGGCGTTTTCTGCAGGCCAGAAAACCCTAAGGCCCCCGACTACAGTGCTTAATTTGTAAATTATCAGGTGCCGGAGCTCATGAATACGACTAATGGTAGATGGCTAACAATGCTCCCTAAAGAATCACACTTTTGTGAACTGAGCGGTGGAGGCTGTGTGTGTGTGTGTGTGTGTGTGTGTGTGTGTGTGTGTGTGTGTGTGTGTGTGTGTGTGTGTGTGTGTGTGTGTGTGTGTGTGTGTGTGTGTGTGTGCGCGCGCGCGCGCGTGCGTGCGTGCGTGCGTGCGTGTGTGTATTTGTGTGTGTGAATGTGAGTGTAAGTGTGCCTGGCCTGGCCTGAACAACAGCGCCCCTCCCTTAACATTTGTGGTCAGAAAAGGTATAGCAGGCTACATACACCACAGGCTACATACAGACAGACAGACAGACAGACAGACAGACAGACAGACACACATACACGGATACACACACGGCCACGCTATGGAGACGGTGTGACCACCGCTCAAAAAAATCTCTGTGACACTATAATCTGTTATCTGTGAGACGCTCTGTCAGTGGCAGCTCATTGGTGCATGAACCGGCCGACCCGCGGCTAAAATGATTGACAGACAGTCTAACTAACCAATCCGAAACAAGAGGCACCCTCTTAGTCGCAAGTAAGCGCCATGATTTCTGGACCAATGACAGAGCTTCTCACAGATAAAAGAACCGTTTTGGAAGCATGACTCCATGAAATGTAAAAGTTGCATCTGCAAAACAACGTTATACAATATGTAGTGGGGGGTCCCTGCTTCATCTCTCTCTCAGCTAAGGGGCTCCTTGGCCTGAAAAACATTGAAGACCCCTGCTGTGCTAGATACACTTGAGGTCCACAGTAGGTATGGGACGATATGAACATTTCATATCACGATTATTGTGACCAAGGAAATCGCGATTTACGATATCATCGCGACAATCAACCATTATCCTGGGGTGGAACATTTGCCCAAAAAATAGCAGATCTACAAGCTCACAACGCGTCGCACCGCGACGCGTTGTGAGCTTGTAGGTCGGCTATTTTTTGGCAAAGACATTTGATAGAGAGTGAAAAAAGGATGTATCAAGTACGTATATTATAAGTAGCTTTTACCAGTTATAGAGGGTTTAAGTGGTACCGGATATGCAGCTCGGCAAAATAAAAGGTGAATTGATCTCAGTGCATGACGGAGGACGATATCACGATAAATTAAATCTCCACGATACGATTATCGTGAGTGTATTTTTATCCCGATAAATGATAATATCACGTATCGTCCCATCCCTAGTCCACAGATTATTATTCTTGTAAAGACCCACCCACCCTCCAAAGGCCAAGCCATGGACCGTGTGACCAGGGACGTGCTGGGCCCCTGATTCAGCCCGGGAAAAAGAGTTGGAGAGGCCCTCATTGCACGCTATGGAGCTGCTGCTACTCAAAGATTTGCCATTTCAGATCATGACAAGTGACAAGCCAGTGGGCCAATTACTGTACATGAGTTATATTTCGTCGTTGTCGGGTGGAAACCTTGTATGTCCAAAACCGTTAGTTTTGTATTTATCATTTAAAAAATGATTTAAACTAGTGAAAACAGCCGATCTACAAGCACACAACGCCTCGCGGTGCGAGGCGTTGTGTGCTTGTAGATCTGCTGTCTTCACTACTTTTGTGCAACGACCTTGTATGAAGCAGGGCTTTGCTTTGCGAAAAGAATTATACATTTGAAACTTGGAGATACGAGGTTTCTGCCCGACAGTGACGATTTACTTTGTTGGCCGCCCAGCCCCCAAAATGGAACGAAGGCCGACATTTTATTTTACATTCTTTCCTAATGGCCGGCCTGGAACGGCCGGGAATGAACCGGCCGTTCGGGAGTTGTCCCGCTTTTCCCAATGGCCAGCACGTCCCTGCGTGTGACCATCAGCTGTTTATGCGTGCGGACATCAAAGACATTTTGCAGCAGGGGGTCCAGCCCTGGGAGTACAGCGCCGCCCCGGCCCTCAACATCTCCAGCGTTGCTCTCTGCCTCGTGGCACTTGAAAACTCATTAATTGGACACTGCATTAAAATGATCCTCCAAACTAGAAGAAGTGCTCTACCGAGCACATGTCTCCACCAGGCCACGCGTCTTGGTGGTGCTATAATAGGCAAATGTAAAAAGGTTGGCATGTGTTCTTCACCAATCTTAGACCTTTCATGGCGCCACCATGAGGCTGATTTGAACATTTTGTAGTGTAATTTCTTCCTTGGCCATTTGCGAATGTGTGCGATTTCATGTTTATTGCACTCTGCGTTTGTGATTTGAGGCATTTTGTCCAAAATGGACCAATCTTACAAACTTTGAATGACAATATTAGCCAATCAGGATGGAATATGGACAATCAGACAGATCCGTGTCGATCACATGACTGTAGAGATACCGTCTACCGATTTGCGTGATTTTTGGAGAAAATCTGTAGGAGTAGTGTACAGAAATGTGTTTTGCAAACATCGGCCTCATGGTGGCGCTAGAATAGGGCCATTTGAAAAATGTGGGGCAGAGGTTCTGAATTGGCATCCAGGGAGTGTGTGCGCTCATTTTGGCAGCGACCGGGCCAACGGCGCCGGAGATTAGCTGTTAACAAACTCGGAGGACGGACGGACGGACGGACGCACGGACGGACGCACGGGCAGGGGTGAAAACATTTTATAGTGGGAGTCTGCAATGCCCCCCCCCCCCCCCCCCCCCAGTCCCATTTAAACAACAGATTGCGTGTATACTGTGGCAAGACAGTTGCCCCAATCTTTGTCATGTGAAGGATACCCAAATTAATTTTGACCACAGGCCCCCCCATCTGAAAAGTTTGTACAAGATTTAGTTCTGTTAAAAGATTTACTCAGAAATGTTTCTTAAAGGGACTACACCGTGCATTCGAATTTTTCCAATTGTATGTCTTTTTGGTGTCCCACCAGCACGTTCTATCCTCACAAAGTCCTATTTCTGACCATTGTGTCTTTCTCAGTTTATGGGCAGATGTACGTAAGCCAGGCTTTCTGGGGGAAAGCCTGGTGTTTGTTCACAACAGGCAGGACTGAGCAGGAGGCGGGGTGGAGCTGGGATGAGTGTGGGGCCAAAACTGACTCAATAGCGCAGTCCTCCCACTCAGGACAAGGTGGTACTGCAGCTGAAAATGCTCTGAAAGCCAGGCAGAAATCACAGGGGCTCTGTATTCAGGAGTGGTAATTTAGCCGCAAACCTTTTGAACACAAACAATATGATATTAATTATTTTTAAATGCATGGTGTAGAACCTTTAAAGATTTAAAATGTTTTAAATAGCAGATCTACAAGCTCTACAACTCGCACTCTCTCACACAGCAGATGTACTGTATATAGGGTTAAAGTGGTTAAAGACCCCTTTGAGGACCACTGGCATTCACCATATCGTCTTTAGTCGTGTGTAAACCTCTTATGTCTAAAACTGTTAAGCAAAAGTAGCAGATCTACAAAAAACATGTTGTGTTGCGCCATGCACGTTTCGAGCTTCCGGATCTGCTACTTCTGATGCTTTCGTGTGACGCTGTAGTATGATCAGGTATAGGGCGTTAATTTAAGAATGAAGATCACAGCGAGCTTGTAGATCTGCTATTTTTGAAAAGTCGTGAAAATGTGTGCAAATCTTTGAATATACAGTATATGTATTTTTAAGCGAACATTTGTAACTCAAATTTTGCTTCTGGGGGGGTCCCTGGAACTAAATATTTTTAGATGGGGGGTCTGTGGCCAAAATACATATGATTTTGGGGGTCCTTCACATGAAAAAGTGTTGAGCCCCACTGACATAGAAACATAGGTCTTTTCAAAAAATAAATCAAGATTTTTTCAAAGAATAGCAGATCTACAAGCTCAGTCCCGCGCTGTGAGCTTGTAGATCTGCTATTTTTGAGCGGTGGTAAACCTCTCCATAGAGTGGCTGTGCGTGTGTCTGTAGCCACTTTTCCTCAGCGTTTTGCCATAGCAATGTGTTTTTCCTCAGCGTTTTGCCATAACAATGTGTGTGTGTGTGTGTAGCCTGTATTACATCACCAATTACATATAGTCTGTAGCCACTTTTTCCTCAGCGTTTTACCATAGCAATGTGTGTGTGTGTAGCCTGTATTACATCACCAATTACATCCTAGACCTATATCCTAGTCTGAGGACGTTACGCAAGCACGACCACCGCTCACTTCACATTGGGTGTGATTTTTCAATAGTTAAAGCACACAATAATGGGTAACAATGCGTTCCCAGTCTTAAGGGGTTAAACCCCCTCCCCCTATGAAGAACATTCATGGGGGGGCCCGCAGTGAATCCTCGTACCCAGGGCCCAGGATTTGGTGAGACACCCCTGTCAACAACAATGTGAACAATATGAGCTCACACAACATCGAGCCAGGAGTCCCTCTGGGTACTCCGGTCAACTAACTATATACGATTTTAAGGAGCTGTGTGTCGGATATCACCCCGTCCCCTACTCTGTCTAACTTAACCGTCTGTGAAGGCAAGAGGAGAGAGAGAGAGAGAGAGAGAGAGAGAGAGAGAGAGATGGGGGCGATGAGATGTGATCATAATATAATCCTCATACTGTATGCCCGGTAAAAAAAAGGGGCCTCCGTCTTAATAATAGCGAGGCCCTTCCAATTATTGCTTAATGTAGCACGGCTTCATAGAGGAGCGGCGGCCCATCGGACGGAATCAGGCACTTTATTTTTTTTCACTGCGTATGAGATGGCTTTCCCTGTCACAGTGCTCTGGCTGCACCCCCCCCCCCCCCCTACCCCCCTCCAGCTTCGTTAGGTCCGTTATTGCTCCCCCTCTCAAGGAGAGGAGTTTGGAGGTACAGTATGTTGATCTTAACAATAATACACTCCTGATTCATTGTTCCATGTGTCATGTGATGTACAGTACTGGGAACTGGCTTGGAGAAACTCCCTCCGCTGTAGCCTAATAGCAGTGGTTCTCAACCATTTCAGGCCGCGACCCCCAAAATAATCATATTTGAACTGGGGACTCAGATGTTTTACATTTTTTGCGGTCAAGACATTTTTACTGGCGGACAGTCAACCCCCCGTACGCATGTGCTGTAACTGCTCCCGTTAAGGTCGCATTGGGAAAACATGGCACAGGCTGTCTAAAGAAAAGAGATTTAAACTAGGGATGCTGAGATTAATCGATATGTATCGTAATCACGATACAAACGTGCACGATACGAGTGAATCGGTTCATTCAGTGTGTGTGTATTGGTACAGTTGACGTCTGAAATCGTGATGTATCGTATCGTGATGCTTCGTATCGTGATGTATTGTTCGCTGCATGTCTGAATCGGTTTTTCATGTATTTCATTCTATCCTGTGTTTCCGAGGCATCTTGAACCGTTTACAGCAGCTATGACTACCAGTAATTGTTTACATTTAGTTTTACTCTTGTTACAGGTTCATTTGATTCCATCCGTACTCTCTGAGTTATGATGGTTCTTAAAATTTAAAAGTAAGAGAATCACTGGTATTGTTATTGTATACCAGATGTGAAGTCCAAATCGCAACAAAAATCGGGAAAAGGGGTGTATCGCATCGTATCGGGAACAGGAGTAAATCGTATTGCATCGTATCTGGGTCAGGTATGAATGGTATTGCATCGTATCGGCAGGATTTCAATGTATCGCAAATATATCGTATCGCTGGCAGTGTATCGAGATGCGTATCAAATCGCCTCAGTGATGGAGATCAGCACCCCTAATTTAAACGCTTGTTTCAAAGTTAAAATATGGAGATAAGAGGTTATACGATATATTTCTGAAGAGCAGGGAGCAGGACGTGGAATAATATGTCTCCTAGCTCAGCTTGGAAGAGAAACTCAATTCTCTCTTTCTGTTGCTGTCCATTTTGCTTTCCTCCATTTCTTCACTTGATCTCTTGCTCTATACTTTTTTATTTCTTTCCTCGGTCCCCGGTTCCTTCCCCTGTGTGACTCCAGTGCTCCTGGAAGCTGAGGCGGAGGTATCGCAGCCAGTGCATCCATGCAGGCCTCCATTAGGCAAAAACCAATTTCACACCAAGCCAATTTCATAAATATGGAGTACGTACGGCCCTGTGGCGTTGGGGAAAGGGGGAGGCTTAAGGCTCTTAAAGGTATAACGAATAGGATTTGTTGGTTGCGGTTGGGAAACACAACATTCACAATGTTGGCTCCTCGTCTACCGCTCAATGAGATCCATTTGCTCAGGTGGTGGCGGTGACGAAGTGGTGAAGTGCCTGCCCACCACCACCACCACCACAGAGGGTGTGGGTTTGAATCCACCGTGGTGGATCCGGCTTTGTCCAGAGTCCATACCCGTCTTCTATGGCAGGGGTCTTCAACATTTTCAGGCCAAGGACCCCTTAGTTGAGAGAGAGATGAAGCAGGGACCCCCACAACCTTATCATAGATTCCATATAGTTTCATTGTTCGACAGCACAAACTGTGTATTTTGGGTTCATGTCAATTTGTCTTTTCAGATATTTAACCACTTGAACTGTCAATATTTAATAAACTTGACCTTTCACTCTGTACTTGAACTTGTACTGCGAGGCGTTGTGAGCTTGTAGATCTGCTATTTTTGGCTAAAGTTCTCAGAATATGGATGGTAGGGTTCAAGTGGGTAATGGAGAAAAACAAGCTTCTATCACACAAAGATTTGGAGGACCCCCTGTAGTAACTCTGAGGACCCCCTAGGGGTCCCGGACCCCCTGTTGAAGACCCCTGTTCTATGGTGCTTCCTAGGGTGCTTACCTATCTTCTATGGTACTTACCTGTTTGCTATGGTGCTTACTATGGTACTTACCTGCCTTCTATGGTGCTTCCTAGGACCTGTCTTCTATGGTGCTTAGCCTTAGTGTGATGCTTGCCTGTTTTCTATGGTCTTGTGTGCTCTCTCAAAGCTCAAGGTTGTAGGGTTTATTGTTACATATTGTGTACAGGTACATTAAAACGTATTTTGTTCTGGCTTCCTTCAGACAACGCAGCAGCATAAGAATACAAATAACGTAGAATGATTTAAGGAAGAAAAAAAAGTGTGAAAAAGGGCAAAGACAATAAAAAGAGCATCATCAAGTGTGCATGAGCATAAATGTTTGGTTTGCGAAGTTTGGTTTGCCAAAAAACAGCCGATCTACAAGCACACTTCACTAGTTTTGTGCGACGGAGGTTTCTGCCGGACAGTGACGATATTTTAGTGATTATGTTGCGAGGAAAACGTTGAGATAATAGCCATTTTTGTTTGAACTGACTGAAAAAAACGTTGTACTTCAAGTTTAAAATGATACTAAATATTTATTCAAGTGTCAAAATAAATTCCAAATATTATCAAATGATCTCGCGGCACCCCTGGACTGCCGTCGCGGCACCCCAGGGTGCCCTGTGACCCACTTTGAAAACCCCTGCTGTACATAAAGATGACCTCCAATTGATCTTGCGTGCCAGCTGGCGTGTTATGGGGCATTGAAAAAAAAAAAAAAAAGGTCTTCACTGGATGCCAGCGGCTCCAACATATTGTTATGTTTTCCACGTCGCGGCCCAGCTTTCCAACCCAGGAGCAGCAGGACGCACATCTCTGTTTTTTTGTTTTTTTTCAGTGGCCCTGACGCTGCCGTTTTTCATTCTATTCATAGCCGGAGCTGAAGAGACAAAGATCTCTTTGTACATGCACACACAGGAAGAGGGCCAAGGTTTGCTTTTTTTTCTTTTTTTTTTCGGGAAGAAGGCAGGAGAGGCGAGGAGGAGGAGGGGGGCGTCTGGTGCTGTCAGTCTCGTATCTCCGCCGTCTCTCCACATCCATCCTCGCCACGGCTGACAGCAGCCGTCCGAGCAGAACGGCCCGCCCGCCCGGCACCCACCCAGGAGTGTCGCACCGTATTCTCTGGGCCCTGGGTACAAGGATTCACTGCGGGGCCCCCCCGATGAATGTTCTTCATTATTCGGACGGCTGCTAGTAAATTCGGCCGGCCGGTATATTCGGCAGAGGTCTTTTGGAGCAGCATAGCTCAGGGGTAGAGAAACCGTTATTAGAGCACGAAGGGTTCCCGAAGGGTTACCAGTTCGAATCCGGGCTAATTAATGTCGAAGAGTCCTTGGGCAAGACTCTGAACCCCACATTGCTCCCGGTGAGTAGGTTGGTGCCTTGCATGGTTTCCTCCGCCACCGGTGTATGAATGTGTGCGTGAATGGGTGAATGTAATGCACAATCTATGTAAAGCGCTTTGGATAAAAGCGCTATATAAATGCACCATTTACCATTTATTTACCATTTTGGAGGTCTCTTCAGGGTCGGGTCCTACTCCGACGTCATATGGAGGTCTTTTGGAGGTCTTTTCGGGGTTGTATGTGGTACGGAGGTCTTTTCGGGGTCTTTTCGGGGTCGGGTCCTACTCTGACGTCATATGGAGGTCTTTTGGAGGTCTTTTCGGGGTTGTACGTCGTATGGAGGTCATTTGGAGGTCTTTTCGGGGTCGGGTCCTACTCTGACGTCATGTGGAGGTCTTTTCGGGGAAAAGACCTCCAAATGACGTACGACCCCGAAAAGACCTCCGAATATAGCACCGGCCGCCTGAATTTATACCGGCCGGCCGGACTTTGGCACTCGCCCTTACTGTAGACTTTACTATACAGTAAAATAATACAAAAAAAAGTAGCATGTGACGGGTCAAACTAGGGTTTTTTCGTGTTTCTGAATCCAATGCAAGCATTTGTTTTGCACGACAAACATTCCTTTCCAAGAAATGGCCCCCACAAAAACTGTGAAAAGCGATGACTCGTCACTAAACCATAGTTTTATGGGAGCCCAAGGAATGTTTTTTGTGCAAAACAAATGCTTGCATTAGATTCAGAATCACGAAAAACCCCTAGTTTGACCCCTCACATGCTACTTAAAGTGGGCGTGACATGGCCAAAACAGCTAATTATGGCTATCAAATTAGCCAATTTTTTTAATGATGTCATGTACCCCCATGTTAAATTACCCAATCAAATTAATTTATTGTAGTTACTGTACTGAAAGTAGTACTTTCTGTACAGTAACGGCAATACATTAATTTGATTGGGCTAATATGGGGGGAGGGGCGGAGACTCGCGGAGTCGAGTATCCATATCATTATCTTTTGAAACTGCCCCAAAAAAAGCTGTCCGAGGCATGTTTCCGACTTTCTAAACCAACTTTAAAACTATCAGTTCTAGGGGTAAAAATTATACACCATTCGCTATAAAATGGTAAAAAAGTACATGTCTTCTTCAAAAAAAGGTGTCAGAGATTCGTTACGAGGGTCAACACGCTTCTCCCCGTCTAAGGGACGGTTTTGACGGCCATACCCTGCTGTGTCTTCCGCTAAACCTGACTGGAGGACCTGACCGGGACGCGTGATTATGGATCCCACTGGGAAAGATGGAGAACGAGCGTCCAGCGATCTCCTTCTCCTCGGCAGCTTTGAGCCCTTTTAGCAGACATATGTCCTGCTGTCTCGGAGGACTGAGGTCCGTGGCTCATACACTCTGTGTGTGTAGCCTGTGTGTGTGTGTACACACACAATAGCTCTCCAAAATAGCCTTACGGTGCGGCGCTGCTACACAGTATGTTGCGAGGCACCGCACAACGGACGAAGTATACATTCACTACTAACTGATACGGCCCGCCTCCTTTTCAGACCGTTTGAAGAAACACCACGTGACTTACTGTATCATAATGTTAAATTTCGTCCGGTGTCACGCCCCCTTTAAACTACTAAAGCATACGGTATTTATTTTTTGTATTAGTTTACTGTAGTCTATGAAACCCCAACTTTGATTGGCTCCCACAGGTTTCCCAAGACAAATCTGCGATGTCCCTATAGCCAACAATGTTCCATATGGCATGTTCTAACTGTGTGCCAAAATTCATGCTTTTATCCTAGAGTGCACGATTCCATCAAAATACTGCCCTAAACGCCCGGACCATGACAAAAATTGCAGATATTCACGAATCTTGAAAGTTATTGAATTGTTTTTTGCCAAAAATCGCCATTTGGGGAGGGCTGAGTCAGCCAGATCGCCAAACGTCGCCTTTCTGATCATTTTCTGTTTTTTTTTTACATTTTTAGAGCTATAAATGACCATTCTAGCTTCATATAAGCTTCAGCAATGATATTGCGATGGAAATGACGCCATCGCCGGAAACCGGAAATCGAGCGTTTCTCCCATGTACACAAGCATATTTTTTTACATTGGAAGCCATTACAGCAACTCCGCTCTATCTCACGATCAAAACGTCGGATTTTGATCCGGTTTGAAGTGTCTGTGCGTCTATTGGGCATCTAAGGCACATAGTAGCTAAATTTTTTAGACCATCAAGCGCGCGTATGGCGTGCACGGGTCCCGCGCCATTCCATGCTAACGCTAATGCTAAGTGGATGGACTGGTTGCTAATTTGAGGCCTTCTAGCAATCGCCAGAGACCTTAATCGTTGGCGACATCTAGTGTACACTATATAGACTACAGCCTACCAAAATGTCATGCATATGAGGGAGATCTACTGTGACTCTGAAAAATTAATAATATTCCTGGCAGTATAGGCGCACAAGCATATTGTAAATGGCTGTGAGTGAGTTTTAAAGTGACCATTTTGTTCAATTTTGCATTTGTAGTTATTTTACTGAAATTCAACAACATAATAACCAGCACAGATAGACAAAGAGACATTCATGGATTTATATTTAAAATTAACTTGTATTCTCCCCCCCTGGGTATGCCAGGGTATGGCAGCTGCATACCCCATGCCATACCCAATTGACGCCCCTGCTCTCAAACCCCCTCCCCTCCCCATGTACTTTGTGATTCAGGAGGCATGGTGAGGACAAATTGGGGGGGGGGGGGGGGGGGGGGGGGGCTCTCTGTAGCGTAGCGTAGCCGATAGGCGATTGGATTGAGAATAATTCTCTGTAATGACGCGGCTTCAGTCCTGTTAGTGGTAATGAGAACACGCGCTACGTGACCGGGGCCCAGATGATAGCACCTGGCGCGTTCAGGCTGCTTCACCCATAATGCACTGCTCTGTTTTGGAGGCCTCAGGCTTCGCCACGCAGCCCCGAAGACAAACACACAAGGTTATACACACTAGGGCAGGGGTTTTCAAAGTGGGTGACGGGGCACCCTGGGGTGCCGCGACGGCAGTCAAGGAGGGGCCCCTATAAGGAGTCCTCAGAGTTACTATAGGGGGGGGGTCACCAATTCTTTGTGATTTTTCAACTCTTTTTTTACATTAACCACTTGAACCCTAAATAGCATCCCAATTCTAGAGGGAGCATTTGAGGAAAATATCCAATCTACTAGCTTAAAGCGCCTCAAATGGTTGAGAACCAACCAACATGTAGTCTACATGTCCACACTCCTAGGTAACACACACACACACACGCACAGCACACGCACATGCACATGCACGCATGTGCACGCACCCTCCAGCAACGATATGCACGTATAATTCATGCATTACAGTATGTTACATTTCCATGTGTGCTTCTTCTGCTTCAGTCAATTCAATACGACATCCATCCTAACAAACGTGGCAGTGGGCTTATTGGTGCGCATGCCACCAACGTCGTCTTTCCATGCACCCCTGGGTGAGCCCCCCTCACCCCCGTGGAGCTGGCAGGGAGCTTGGCACAGCTCGGACTCGGTGCCCGCCGGAGGAGCCTGTAATAACTGGCACGCAAACGAACGCACGCGTGTGCGTCCCACCCAGCCCACCTACCAGGCACACATGTTACATGCATGTTGCCAGCCACACCATTTCCGCTCCGCCGTGGGTGTGAACGCCACGGAGGGTCTCTCAGTGCATAGCTATGCCCACCCCCCATTCCTCCTCCTGCACGCACGCGCGCGCACACACGCAGATCTTTTTGCAGAAAATAGCCAATCTACAAGCTGAAAAGGTGCAGCACTGCAACACTCTGAGAGCTTGTGGATCTATTTTACGTTATGACATATCCGAATAGGGATTGGGACAATATTCTACATTTCTGCATAATTAGTACTTTAGTACTTTAAAGGATTACTTCACCACTTTTCAACCTATCTTCATATAATGTTCATAATAAGATTGCAAAAAAGAAGAAAAAAAATCTACTCTGTCCAAGTCTCTTAGGAGAGCTGTGGGAAGTTCAGAAATCCATAGTCTTGTGAAATCATCAATGCTCTTGTGTATTCTATGGCTTTCTTGGGGTAGGTGTCGTGTATTTTATGGAATCCAAGCTAATAGAAAATGCAGGCTTTCTATTCCTGAAAAGTTGCAATGTTAAAGTGGAAGCTATTGTTCTCGCCATAATAAAAATCTAAAATATTTTTTCAAAAATATTGTTTAAAAAAAAAAAATCTGTCAAACGATGATGTCACAAGACTATGGATTTCTGAATTTCCCACAGCTCTCCTAAGTGACTTGGACCGGGTAGATTTTTTTTTCTTTTTTTTTTTTTCGCAATTTTATTATGAACATTAGTGAGGACCTATTATATGAAGACAGGTTGAAAAGTGGCGAAGTCCTCCTTTAAGTACTTTAAGTATTTTGATACCAATACTTTTTGTATTGTAGCCTACATACTTTTACTTGTAACAGATTTAGCAAATTTTCTACATTGCAGTATTGATACTTTTGCTTAAGTAAAATAAAGTGAGTACTTTTTCTACGTTGAGTTTTGGCTGGCATGCAACCACCCCCACACTGAAACTAAAGACCCATGGAGGGGAATGGTGGCCAATGCGCCACTATGCCAGTAAGGGGAGCTGTTGCAACTCATCTCGAACAACAGAGACTACTATTCAAATCGTATTGAGAATAAAGAAATGCTGCTATTTGTTCCAAAGTGACTGCAAAGGATTGCTGCCATTTATTTCAAAAAGTTTTATACTTTACTTTATACATTAATATTTTCAGACATGCCCATGTCCTTTGTAACTTCAAACTCCATTTTATCTGTAAGTAAAGGAAAAAGTTGAAGTAAAATGGGATGGTATAGGAAGGGGACGTGTCTGATAAAATGAATATCAAATATTGAAATATTGAATCAAGCAACTTCAAAACGCCCGATTAGACGATAAAATTACCAAACTTGTTTATTATATTTTGACATTTGCTTTGGCAACGTTTTCTCATGCCAATGAAGCTCCTTTGAATTTGAATTTGACTACAGATAGACTTGTGGGTGGTACTGAGACCCACCCTCGCCTCAGCGGAGAGATGGGCGCGAGAGCCACTCATGATGTAGCCTATTATTGGACATGTCAGATGGACAAATCGTCACTGTCGGGCAGAAACCTCGTATCTCCAAGTGTCATATGTGTGCGGTTGTCCTGCCTCGTCATACAAGGCTGTCGCACAAAACTAGTGAAAATAGCAGATCTACAAGCTCGGCAGACCCAACAACGATGAAATGTAACCTGGGACCCAGGATCAAAGATACAACCAGGCTGGTAGGGTGCTTTTAAATATATCGTCGCTGTTGGGTCAGAAACCTATATTATAAATCACCGGTTCCCTAACATTGGGACCCATGTGGGTTGCGGACACATCTTTATGGGTCCCTTGTTTTTTGGTTTCCTATATTTTGTTTTTAATTATCATTATTAAAAAATATACATCTAAAAACATTCCCCCTCAAAAAAAGCTACATTTTTCATGAATTCAAAACAAATTAGATGATTTTTTTCCCCCAGTAATTTCATGAAGAAATCTAAGAAAAATCTAGGAAATTCCCTAAATTACAAAACAAGTGTTTAAGAAGTAGTGAAAATATCCAATCTACAAGCTTGACTTCCATAGAGAATGAATTGGACGACACCCTCGCCCCCTCATTCTCAAAGGACAAGGAGCCGGTATATCACTAGTGTGAATGAAGCCTGAGAGTGTACAAATGGAACCAAATGGTTTGGTTCCATTTGGTGCTATACATAAATCTTCTCTTCCCGGGGTCCCGGGAAAAAACATTTTCAGGTGGGGGTCCGCAGCCAAATTAAATATCTTGTGTGGCGGAGAGAGTCGCAGCCCCAGCCTGAAGCCTCAAAGGTCTAGTATCTGCCCTCGTTCCATAGGGATATCCCTTTGGAGTAACAGTTAAGATATTGGACTTTCATGCGGGAGACCCGGGCTCGAAGCCGGGTGGGGAGGTTCGGATCTCCTCCGTTACACTTGACAGGAAAATAAAATGTTTCAGAACCAGAGGGAAAAAAACAGCATTGCTATAATGCTTAGGACAGGAATTGGAAAAAAAAAAAAAAAAAAAAGAACAAGAAAAAAAAAGCGGGCGTTCAAGGATGTGGATCGTCGTATCGAGGATAAGGAGCAGGGACGTGCTGGCCATTGGGAAAAGCGGGACAACTCCCGAACGTCCGGTTCATTCTCGGCCGGTCCAGGCCGGGCCATTAGGAAAAAAAATTACTGTTGGCACAAAATTAAACTGTTTGCACAAAAGTAGTGAAAACAGCAGATCTACAAGCACACAACGCCTCGCACCGCGAGGCGTTGTGTGCTTGTAGATCGGCTGTTTTCACTAGTTTAAATCATTTTTTTAAATGATAAATACAAAACAAAGGGTTTTGGACATACAAGGTTTCCACCCGACATTCCGACAACAACACAATATAGGCCTAATCCAATTGGCCCACTGGCTTGTCACTTGTCATGATCTGAAATGGCAAATCTTTGAGTAGCAGCAGCACTATAGAGAGAGATCTCTCTCTATAGCGGGTGCAATGAGGGCCTCTCCAACTCTTTTTCCCGGGCTGAATCAGGGGCCCAGCATGTCTCTGATAAGGAGGAGGGCATTGGGAGACGCACACAGCCTCACATCCAGGTCTCAACTTGTCATCCTGTTATTAGTCAGATCTCTGCTCTTTGAACAGCATCGTTCCCACATGGAGAAAAAGAAACGTTCAAATCTCCCCCTCGCCCGCCTCGCTTCCAGCACTGAAGCCTGCATCGCAAGGCCTTTGAAATGCACGCCTTGTCGATTTTCATTCCGCGAGCGCCGCGGCCATTACTACCTATATCATTATTTAATCATCTGAAGCCAATAGATTCCATATGCAGGGTTTCTCCCTGCATGCTCATTAGCCCGGGGTGTCTATTTTTAAGAGCACAGCCCCACGCGCGAGCGCGCGTGTGTAGGTACGATACAGATGACCTTTTATGGACTTAGAGCGGAGGGATTTGAAAGACGACACCAAAGGAGGCTGATAAGGAGGCATGGAGGGCAAGCGGGCAACGCGCGCTCTGCTGCGAAGCACATGCCAGCACACAAGCATGCACGCACGCACGCACGCACGCACGCACACACACACACACACACACACACACACACACACACACACACACACACACACACACACACACACACACACACACACACACACACACACACACACACACACACACACACACACACACACACACACACACGCTTGTATTATTATATACCTGTGAGGACATCAACATTTTTAGGGACGGTAATTGATTAGATTTTAGCGATTCCGATTCCTTATCGATTATCGATTTGTATTTTGTATTTGGCCGGAATGGAAAAAAATTAGATGTAATGTGTATAAAAATTATTTCAGGTCTAGCATTTTCTGTATTTTAAAATACATAATGTTTTTTTAATGTCATTTAATTCTGAAATTAACACAATTAAAACATGTACACAGGTGGAATTAATAGTAAATACAACATTTAAAAAGTGTGCCCTTCGGAGCAGAGGTCTCCACCAGGCCGGGTTGCCTAACAAGGCCTAAAAAATGCAGCCACTTGGGATGGGATCTGAACATTTTAACATATAGACCCCCCTCAGATAACTAACATACTGTATTCCCTTTTTAACCACATGTTAGATCCAGGCCTGGAATGGCAATGTTTCAAGGCCAAGGCCACTTTGGTGCTTTTGGGAGCACAAAGGCCAAATGCTAGGGCAGGAAGGTCATCAAGTAAAAACAGGTTATTTATCCATTGAAAGTATCATGGTCAGTATCATGTCAATATCATGGTCAGTATCGATGGATGGATGGATCGATCTACAAGTCACAACGTGATGCGACACGCAGAAAAGGTCGGCGAGAACAGGACTCGAACCCGCGGTATGCGCCTGGGCCGGTAGGCCAGCGGGCGCCCCAATCATGGATAATGTTCTAGCTGAAAAGCAGACAGATTGGTAGTACATAAACCTGATTGGCTACGGGCATAGACGGCCCCTCTCGTGGCCATTATAGTATATCGTCGTTGTCGGGCGGAAACCTCGTATCCCCAAGTTTCAAATTTGTAGGTTCTTTCGCAAAGTAAAGCCCTGCTTCATCGTACAAGGCCATTGCGCAAAAGTAGTGAAAACAGCCGATCTACAAGCACACAACGCCTCGCACCGCTGTGGAACCAGGGGATAAACATGGACACACACACATAGATGTGACTAATTTCAATCAAATCCCGTCACCTTTGTGCTGCTTCCTGATTGGCTAACGTTACTCTATAAAGTAACCCCGTTGACTTGAATGAGAAAAAAAAGAAAAAAAAGAAAAAGAAAAAAAAACGAATCCACACACTCGCAATTTCCCAGATATTACATCTTTCTAGTTGTGTTTGGTATCATTTTTAAGGGGACACACTGCGCTTTCACCACCCTTAGTGAATATATGGTACATAACAGGTGCAGTGGTCACTGGAGCTCTTGGCTCTGGTCTGACCCATGGAGCAAAATCTTGTACGGGGCCGGGTGCCTGACAAAAAACTATTTTCAGGTGAGGTTACCCCAAATACATACAGAATTCATGTGGGGGTCTTTTGACATGAAAAAGATCACAGTGAGATAAACGGGAAAATCGCGCTCTTTCGAACGACCATCATTTCGACCGGAGGGTTAGCGACTTACTCCACGGAGGTTAGGGTTAGGGTGAGGGTTAGAGTCAGGTGTCGAAAAGATGACATGTAGTAACAACGACACGCTCCCTTTCTAAAAGGGCCTTTTAGTGAAAATATCGAAAATAGCAGACCTCTAAGCTCGCGCTGCGCCGTGTTGTGAGCTCGGAGGTCGGCTATTTTCGGTGCTTAATACCACACTGAACTACGCACAATCAAGTCAATACTGGAGATGAGGCGTAACGACATGGAGTTATACACAGAGAGGGCAATACTTTCAACATAAGATGCTGCATTCAGGTTCAGGAGAGTTTGGACAAGGCAATTCTCTTGAACGCTGCCTTCAGGTATCGCATGGAAAGAGGGGCATTTGCATTTCTTTCACCATAGTAAAAACTGCATTCATGGTCTGGAGAGGGCACTTTTTACAGACGGGTAAAAGGGCAGGGGATGTCTATGTGTGCACGTGCTTGTGCGGAACCCTGCTGCATCTGAAACTATTCTGTGCAGGGACGCTATAGCACAAACATGAACATTTGAAAGAAGGGAGATTTCCCGGAGCAGTCATGTTGTGTTATGCATGTGCGATTGGTATAGTGGGACATGCTATATAGCAGCCCTGCCTCGGGCTATGCATAGTGCTAGACAAAATATAAAGAAAAAGAAAAGGTCTGCCTGGGTTCACTGACAGTTCGTACCCGGAGGTATTGTGTTCTTCGGGTTGTGAGTACCACCATACAAAGCACTTCTGTCTGTCTGTCTGTCTGTCTGTCTGTCTGTCTGTCTGTCTGTCTGTCTGTCTGTCTGTCTGTCTGTCTGTCTGTCTGTCTGTCCAAGCCATATGAACAAGACATCAGACTTCCATGAACCGATAGAAGGGGTCGCAAATAGGGGTGCAACGATATAGTAGTAACTGCATCGAAATATCGCTTCTAATTACAAAAATCAAAGTATATCGAAATGAAAACAGCTAAAATCGAATCGTATCGTTTGATTTTGTATCGTATCGAATCGGTAGTGCAAATAATCGATTGTATCGATACCTACTTAATCTCTGGGTTCATGTCAAAGTGCGGATTTGTCCATGTGTGTTCAAATACAATGTCCATGTATTTGCTAGATAATAATGTACGTATTTATATCCATAATAATACATTTTTCCCTTAAAAAAACTGCACTATCCACACTTTTCACATAGATTTCATTTCTTTGCTAAATAGTTACTATATCGACTTTAAATCATTGAATCGAATTGTATCGTATCGCCATGAATGAACCAATATCGTATCATATCGTCAACCGTGTATCGTGATACGTAGCGTATCGCTATTAAAATGTATCGTTACACCCCTAGTCACAAACCTTTTCTGGCATGAATAGGGTGACCATACGTCCTCTTTTGCCCGGACATGTCCTCTTTTAGGGGGCTGTCCGGCCGGTCCGGGGGGGTTTTATAAATTCCTTCAAATATCCGGGGTTTCGCGCATATCACGGTTTAAGCACGGACATTTACAATGCACGTTCAATGGTTTGTTTTGTTTGGAAACACACTGTGAGAGGCGCTAACCCCGGAACGTGTATTATTCATACTACTCTCTGCCTGCGCTGCGAGCGATACAGATCAGAGGCAGAGCAGAGCTCTGCAGCAGATCGCGCAGCGCAGAGCCAAACGAACTGCAAACGCTATTAATGCTCACTCCCTCAGCAACTGTGGTGAAGGAATCTTGCCTGCTACTCCCTCAATCCTGGTCTAAAAATGACGGGAGACGGCTCTACGGATGCGTATCGGCGAGGTGCTCGCGAAGGTGCTCGCGACGACCGCGGCTTTCAATCACTGATGAAATGCACAAACAGTGCGAGTGACCAACATTGAGAAGCAGAGCGTTCTGTCAGCAAAGCTGGTAGTCTTCTGTGTCCATTTAGGCATTTACAAATAAAAGTTCTGCTTCAAGCCCATAACACTGCAAAGTAGCTTACAAGACAGTCTGTGCGAGGTGAGAGCTCTTCTGCTAACTAAATTGACCGAATCTTTTCTACAACCTTGTAAAGCAGAAGATACGGCGGTTTGAATAGTGGGCTACCTCTCTTTTATTTAATTACAAAGCTGAACGTTCATACAGGAGCCAAAAGGCATACTTTATCAGTGGATCTTTAGCCTATTAATAGATTTGTAAAGGGTCCAATTGGAACCCCCTCAAAATTGAATACATAATAGGCTATTAGTGGTATAGGGCATAATTGAGCGGTAAACTAGAAATAGAAAAAAAATTGGGGGAAAAACTATATAGGCCTATATATATATATATATATATATATATATGCCGGGTAGAGTGTCCTCTTTTTGGATTTTCAGAATATGGTCACCCTAGGCATGAAGCATGTCCATTTGGTTCCATTTGTGCACTCAGAATTACAGACCCATAAGCGTCCATTTGGTTCCTAACTATCGTTTAGCTGAGGACCCCCTGGAACTCCCTCAAGGACCCCTGGGGGTCCCCGGACTCCACTTTGAGAACAAATGACTTAACCCATTTTCACCCTAACATAATATAAATGGTTCCAACCTAATGTTCACTATAAGATGCCAACATAACTGTCGGCTCACTCTACTCACTCTGGGCATTCAGAAACGTGTCTAACAGTGACATGCAGGTTTGGGGATCTCTTTTCCACTTTTACATTTTTATTTATGCAGGAGCAATCTCTTGATTAACTTTTCTGAAAGGTGTTTGGGGAGAGCCACAACTCATTCCATTGCCAGAAGCGTCAAATGAATAAAGAAATCACCCCAATCTCAATAAATATGTATTCGTGCTGTAGAGCACGGACCCACAAAATAATCATATTTTTACTGGGGAAATGTTAGATCAGGAATGTGACAAAAATTAAAACATCTCTATGAATATGTATTCTTGAGTGATTATTAAAAAGTAATAATAATAATACATAAATAAACAAATAAATGTATGTTGCTATAGTGTAAATAGGAACAAAAACCCCATAAGGGGTTCCCAGGTTGAAAGCTGTAGTTACGCAGAGGGGTTCCCAGTCTAAATGGGTGAAAGGGTGGACCCTTTAAGGGTCCATCTGGACCCCTGGTGGTCCTCGGCCCATTTGTTGAGAAATAGTGAGCTACTGACCTCATCGTTGGAAAACAGAAGGGAGCTAATGAATATATATGTATGTGTGTAGAAGCGGTTTTGTGTAATGCCCAGGTTGTCGCGGCTCGAACGAAATGGACATTAATGCTTTTTTGGATTAAAAACAAAACACCTGGACCACTTTTTTTGAGACTAAATAACAAGAAAACACGGTATAAGGCGATTTACCACGGAATTCTCCTTTAAGTAGAGTAAATATTTGAGACTCGGTTACTTTGCACCATTGTCTTGTCTTTGGCCTTTCTCGGCCACACATATACCTCATTAGCAGAAGAAATCATTAGCAATCACCAATTCACCCCCCCCCCCCCCCCCCACACGCACGCACGCACGCACGCACGCACACACACACACACACACACACACACACACACACACACACACACACACACACACACACACACACACACACACACACACACACACACACACACACACACACACACACGCATCAGTTCATAGGATGCTGGATTGCAAGAGGCAATAAAGTGGGTTGGATTGACAAAAAAATCATAAATAAAAACCATTTCATCCTCTATTTGAAATCTACTCTTATTAATATTTCACCATGTTGGATAGGCACAGCACTTTGAAGAACTGAGAGGACTTTTCATTTTACCCAGTCATTTTCTTATAGGAAAGCGAGGGACTGTGATT
Source organism: Nannobrachium achirus (assembly GCF_963921795.1). Taxonomy (NCBI): domain Eukaryota; kingdom Metazoa; phylum Chordata; class Actinopteri; order Myctophiformes; family Myctophidae; genus Nannobrachium; species Nannobrachium achirus. Next base: position 45,325,398 of record NC_137829.1, on the reverse strand, counting down.
GGTGCTATGGCAGAGAGAAAAGGGAAATGAAAAGACGCAGATTATAGCTGATCACTGATCTGCCAGAGAGTTTGGTTAGAAACCCCTATACTCTTTTTTCTTTTGTAAATAAATGTTGTCATTCAAGAGTTTAGTGTGACAATAAACAATCTATACACGCTTTCAACGCGCCATATCGCAACATGTTAACTCGTTTCCTGCGATCCCCGTCAAAACCGGAGATTTCCCGCTGTACCACTCTGCGATGCCCGAGGAGCCCGAAGATTTAATTAGCTTTAATCATTATGAAACGATTAAAAGTATGGTCGCTGATTATAGCCGATTCTGGCTCTTTAGGCCCGCCTCCTAACTGTATCCGGTCGTATTTCCGGTTTGGACCGGATATAGGTTTCCATATCCGGTCTGAGGTCCAATCGCAGCTCCGGTCGCATAGCTTTTCATTGTAAACAAGTAAGCTGACTGCACAGCCATAGAATGGTATTTTTTCACACGTTTTTATTTTTATTTTGTAGCTGTTTGATTCATTTATCCGCCTTGCATAATGATCTGCGCACATATCGTCTGCTATGTGCGCGAACGTGTCCACGTGTTACCATAGCGCACAGCTGGCTGTTTCCAATGTTTTTTCATGTAAACACTGGCGGATAAGCAGGGATACAGCGTGGCAACGGATATGTCTATTTCAATGTTTTTTTTTTTATTCGAAAGCTGTCACCGAGTCTACACGGCGTGCGCGTGCCCACGTTAAAAGGTAAGGACAATTTGGCAGGAAAACAGTTCAGCCTATGTTTAAAATAGCAGCAAATGAGTTAAAAGCTGCTATTTTTTTTAAACATTTCAAAAGTTTTAAGTGCGTCTGTGGGTTTAATCGATGATAAGTATAAACACGCTTGTGTTGTGACTAAATAGTAACCTGGATGCATTTCCCTGAAAAAATAAGGCCTTTGGACAGACCAGTGGTGGAAAGTAACTCAGTACATTTACTCTGGTGTTTTTGAGCCGTGCTCCTGGAAGGACAAAGCCAGACGTTGGAGCTGGAAACCTCTTTATCCCTTTTAAACTAAACTATCTTCGAGAGATTGAATACATTTTAGACATAATGATAACTTGTGAAATGGGACATTCTGCATTATGAGTACTTTTACTTTTGGTACTTTATAAGTATATTTTGATGCCATTACTTTAATTCTTACTTTTTTTAAATGTAATTTTCGTTTTTATGCCCTTATTGATAGTACAGTAGGTTGACAGGAAAAGGCGAGAGAGATGGGGAGTAACACGCATAGACATATCGTCGTTGTCGGTTGGAAACCTCGCATCTCCAAGTTTCAAATTTGTACGCTCTATCGCAAAGTAAAGCCCTGGTTCATCATACAAGGCCGTCGCACAAAAGTAGTGAAAACAGCAAATCTACAAGCACACAACGCCTCGCGGTGCGTGGCGTTGTGTGCTTGTAGATCGGCTGTTTTCACTAGTTAAATCATTTTATAATGATAAATGTAATACAAACGGTTATGGACATACAAGGTTTTCACCCGACAACGCCGATATAAAGGTAGACGCCTCCTCCGACAGGGGGAGTTGGTAAAGGAGGACTGGCAAGCTTCCGCAATTCTGAAGGACGCTTCCTTGGGCGCCACAGAATGGGACGCTCGGTAGGCCAATCAGATGCAGCGGGACTGGCGGGACTCCCTCTTTCCCACTGCAGGGGGCAGCAGAGTGCCTTCCAGAGTTCCGCCAGTCCTGTTTTACCAGTCGCGCCAATGAACTGCTGCTGCGGATGAGGTATCTAGCTATTTATATCTAACACGCAGCAGTGTTATACCAAGCAGTCAGGATCAGGACTCGAACCCGCGACACGCCATCACAGGCTATACTGAGCGGGGGCAGTTCTCCATTCCGAAACCAGGGTTAGCATTCACCAGCGTCGTCAGGTTAGCATTTCACCGGGTTAGCATTCCACCAGGTTAGCATTCACCAGTGTTAGTTTTACAGAGGTTAGGGTTAAGCCCTTTGCACACAGGACAGTTGCGTTTTTTTTGTTTTCGGTATGAATAAAACACTTTGGATTTGGTGTGCAAGGCTGTGCGGAATCGGCACTGCGGATCCAAAAAGGAGTCATAAAAGGAGTGATGACTTTTTTACCGCATGCGACAAGACGCACGAATCGAACTGGGTTCGATCGAGAAAAAAACGCACGGCGGCAGCCACTCGTCGCACGGCTAATTCTGAGCCGGTGTGCATGAAGTCATAGAGAATCATTGTTTTCTTTTCAAAAAATGATATTGTCCGTTTTATCCGTGCGGTTAAACGCGCCTGTGTGCAAAGGGCTTTAGTGTTAAAGTTAGGTTTAGGTGGTCGGGATAGCGATGTTTCGGAGTGCCAATGTGTGACCACACTGAGCCTATAGGTATAGCTGCCTCTGCTCAAGTACATTCTGAATACCGGTAACATTGATACGTTCTCTTGAAGGGATGTTACACTTTCAAAAAAACTTTTTGTCATTTTATCGTCTAATCAGGCTTTTGGGAACACCCAGGACAGTTTTTGAATTTCTTCATTCAGTATTTAGATATTTGATATTCATTTCCCCCAATGTTCCACCTTCCAGGACCTTCCCATACAAACCCATTATAACTTCAAACTCCATTTTAACCATGATAGATTCAATGAAAACAACTGTCCTTTTTTCTGGTGACTCCTGACACCCTCCGAATACGTGACCAGACCGTGTTTTTTTTTTTCTTTTTTCTTTTTTTCTTTTTTTTTTATAATCTTTTATTGTATTTAATCATTTTCATTTCCCCAAAAGATTGATAAAAATCTATGAAAAAACACAGCCTGCTCACGTATGTGGAGGGTGTCAGGAGTCACCAGAAAAAAATAATGTTTTTTTTTAATGAATCTATCATGGTTAAAATGGAGTTTGAAGTTACAATGAGTGTGTATGGGGAGAGGCCCTGAGCCTGGGGAGGCAGACCCATGCATTTTGAAAGTGGAATATCCCTTAAAGTTAAACAAACGTAGTACTTTTTTCGCACAAGGTTTCCACCCGACAGCGACCACATCCACAACAGCAGAAGGGACACAAACACACCCCCCCCCCCCCCCCCCCCCCCCTCCCCTTTCTGTCACCTCAGCGACGTGGCCCGGGAGGGAGATTTGTGAGCTTATTTGGCACAGCACATTAAAGAAGCCCCGCCTCGCTGTAACCTGAAAGAATCTCCAAGGCCTTCAGCGATCGTTCATTGTGAAAATGTGCAAAACTCATTACAGCCGTTGATGCCGGGGTATAGATCTCAGAGATGCATGTATTTTGGGAGGGGAAGAGTGTGTGTGTGCGTGCGTGTGCACGTGCGGTAGAAGGTATATCTCCACATTGGATACGGGGCCATCCTTTCAGGATGCTGTGATCGTACGGGGGAAAGAGGAGATGAGCGCAGCCATTTGTGCCGTCTGAGAAACAACCGTCACTGTTTAAGTGAAAGTATGTGTCGTCCATAACAGCGAGAGAGAGAACCCTCGATTGTTTTGCTATAAAGGAACTTTTTTTTTTTTTTCTTTTCTTTGGGAACCAGTTTTCACTTGTAGTCGGGGGATATCTTAAAAAGTCCTGGAATAAATTCCTTACCAAAACATTTCTTCACCAATGTGTTTGTAAAGGTGTCACACATCTCACAAAGACTGAAATTCAGTTTCCCTAGGAGAATCCGTTACAGCTGATTAAAGTTGGTGTCCCATTAAATTAACTATACAGGATAAAACACACCGAAATAAATATGCTTTAAGTAGCATGTGAGGGGTCAAACTAGGGGTTTTTCATGATTCTGAATCCATTGCAAGCATTTGTTTTGCACAAAAAACATTCCTTGGGCTAAAAACGCCCCCACAAAAATATGGTTTAGTGATGAGTCATCACTTTTCAAAGTTTTGGGGGAGCCGCCTTTACCCCAAGGAATGTTTTTTGTGCAAAACAAATGCTTGCAATGGATTGAGAATCATGAAAAATCCCTAGTTTGTCCCCTCACATGCTATTTAAACCATATTTATTTTGGTGTGTTTTATCTTGTATAGTAAATTTAATGGGATCCCAACTTTCAGCAGCTGTCACGGATTCTCCTAGCCCTAACTCTGAATTTCAGTCTTTGTGAGATGTGTTACTACACTTACTAGACACCTTTACAAACACATTGGTGAGGAATTTATTCCAGGATATAACCCTATTTCTGAAGATATCCCCCGACTATTGAGCCGAAGCTTGGTTCACTGTGACCGTAGGTCGCAAGTTTACTATGAGAAATGTCACAGCTTGTCCGTGTGTAGACGTACGTATACACATTTTTACGGTCTATGGGTTTGCCACTCTGACATCATGCTCTGATGTCACTGTGATGTCCGGCACATCTTGTCCACGTATCCAGGTATCTCTGAAGGTCACGCCTGACACTGTGGTTCCTTTGAAACATCACTGTGACATCACAGGTGATATCACAGGTGACATCACCTATATGTAAAAGTCCATATATGGTTATTCCCCAGAATCCCTTTTATGCCCATATGAAGAGCCCTGATGTCATTGATGTATGTCACTGGCCAGATGGCCAAGACATGGCCCCATATCAGTGTGGCTGGTTCAGATAGGGATCTCCATGTATGGGCATACAAGATATTGTATGTTGTGATGTCATGGGAACCACTCTAACAGAATCCCTTTTATGCCCATATATGGAGATCCCTGATGTCATCAATATTAATGCCCATATATGGAGGAAGACAGCCCATATCTGTGTGGCTAGTTCAGACTCCATGTATGGGCATAAAATGGATGTACTAGCCTATACAGTACATGGATCTCCATATATGGGTAACTGGTCCGATATACATCACTTGCCAGATGGCCAAGAACATGCGACCTCGCCCTTTAGGGCGAGGTCTGTATGTCACCCTGAGGCGTCTTACTGGTGACACTTGCAGCCTTTATGGCCAATTTACATGAAGTTCACAACGCGTTGCATCCTATACTTTTTCTTTTTTTTGTTTTACTTTAAAAATGTATCCCACGATTTTTGTAACCCATTTTTTTCACCCTGTATAAGTTGTCTAATGTTATCCTGGGCGCTACACTCCCTCTACCAACCTGGGGTGAGCAACGGACTGACCTCATGGGGAGTTTCCCTGGTAGGACGCAGTGCATGGAAGCAACACGTTATTCCAACCAGTTCCTTTCCCCGTCCATGAGTCGCCCCCGGCTGGCCAGGGGGAGGCAGTACAGAGACCAGGATTACTGCATGTTTCTTTTTGTGGGGGTACCTACCCTAGGGGACTCGCAGAGAACATGCAAACCCAGGGACATGCTGGGCCCCTGATTCAGCCCGGGAAAAAAGAGTGGAGAGGCCCTCATTGCACGCTATAGAGAGAGATCTCTCTCTATAGCGCTGCTGCTACTCAAAGATTTGCCATTTCAGATCATGACAAGTGACAAGCCAGTGGGCCAATTACATGAGTTATATTTCGTCGTTGTCGGGTGGAAACCTTGTATGTCCAAAACCATTTGTTTTGTATTTATCATTTTAAAAATGATTTAAACTAGTGAAAACAGCCGATCTAGCACACAACGCCTCGCACCGCGAGGCGTTGTGTGCTTGTAGATCTGCTGTTTTCACTACTTTTGTGTGACGGCCTTGTATGATGAAGCAGGGCTTTGCTTTAAAAAAAGTTGGAGAAACGAAACTTGGAGATACGAGGTGTTGTCCCGCTTTTCCCAATGGCCAGCACGTCCCTGTGCAAACCCCACACAGAAAGGCTCTTTTGGCCAACCCCACGTAAGGTATGGTCACTGTTGACGCGGAGGAGAGAACACGCCCACAGCGCCCACAGCGCCCCCCAGCGGAAATCGAACCCAGGACGTTCTACAGTAGCTGTGAGGCGACACCGCTGACTGACCGCGCCACCGTGCCCCCTGTACATAACTTACATGTACGTGTACATGAACTATTTCGTGTTTGAGACACCATCGTACAACAAAGTATGAATCATGTTTTTTGTGAGGTGGGGTCGACCCCCTCGATCCCGTCTCTCACATAAACCATGATTAGGAAACAAAGAGGACTTTGTTTCCTAAGTGCAGTGGTTCTCAACCTTTTCAGACAGGCCATGACCCCAAAATACTCACATTATAACTGGGGACCCCCCACTCTGACGAGCACTATGTATAAGACGGTTATGTTGTGAAAATAGCAGATCTACATGCTCACAACGCCTCGCGTTGCGAGGCGTTGTGAACGTGTAGAGCAGCTATTTTCCCAATTCCTATCTCTAATGTTTGACAATTTGGCCAATGTTTGTCATTTTAGACGTATTAAAAAGTCCTTAAATTGTCACTTTAGAAATGTGCATAAACCCTCTATAGACTTAAATGCTATGCTGGTTTGTTTACTGTTGAGTGAGAAAACAATGTTGCACATTAAGTTAATCATCTGGGGACCGCCCAAAATAATTTGCCGACCCCCCTGGCTGGGGTCCCGACCCACAGGTTGAGAACCACTGTCCTAGTGAATGCCCATCACCCACTCCTCCCTAAGACACTCAACTCAATACAAAACGAAATACGCTCGCAAGTTTCCTGTGTGTTGACATGGCACTTCTTCAGAGCAGAAGCAGGTCTGCCCGTCTCTCACAAAAGCACCATCAGAGACTATACGGCAGCATTCAGATTAAGACGTCCGACTCTCCGTCACATTGTTCCAGCTAGCCCACAGTGGCAGCACTCTGGATTCGCAAGCTTTAAAAAAAAAAAAAAAAAAAAAAAAAGCTCCCTTTGTATACCGGAGCAGCCAACAAACGATTAGCGGGGGACAATTACCCGGGAAAAGGGCCTGCCAAGTGAAGAGGGTAAACAAAGAAGGCCCATTAGCCATGGAACCCACCCCAGCTCCACAGGGGGGGGGGGGGGGGGGGGGTTCCCAGTACTGGGCTGGATATAGCTGGCAGACGCACGCTGCACGTAATGGGCTGTTTTCATGTAGCCCCACATGTAAATACGCTACCTTGACGTGTTAATAGCCGAGCATGCTGACAGGGTTGCTAATTAGCTGGAAGCAAACACACACACACACACACACACACACACACACACACACGCACACGCACACGCACACGCACACACACACGCGCGCACACTCAAAGAAACCCAGAGTCCCTGTGATGTGGGATGAAATGTGTTGAAAGGAAAGGGGGAATAGATAGCATGTCAACACGTAGAGTATATCACTGTGTTAAAACCAGGTAATGGACCTATACCGGCTCCGCCCCCTCCAAAAGCTACGCCCGACATTATCACAGCGCGCCGCTACTGGCTTCATTCACTTCAATGGGAAATACGGCGGATTGTACACACATTTTACACATTAAATATTAATTCCGTTTTGGACCCAGAGCTTCGAAATCTCTTCCAATCCATCAACAAGGCCTGGATCTGCATTGGAAAAAATATTTAGACCTTTAAACTTTTAAAACAATATTGGCCTAAACGACAACAACCCATGACTACAAACACCTTATTTGTTATGTTAAATAGCAACTGATATGTAATGTACGTCTGTGAATGTCTGAATGAACAGGGGTAGCGACGCGAAGTGTTGTATTTCAACTCTGCTTTCGACTGCAGGCTGTGGGTATAGGGCGTCACAAGGGGGGGAAAAGTGGGACTGACTTACCAGGCCCCACGGTGGAAGGGCCTTAATTATTTTAGACTTTATCGATTGAAAAATAGCAGATATACAAGCTCATAGCGTGGCACTGAGTGCCGCGCTGCGAGCTTGTAGATTTGCTATTTTTGAAATCCCACGATGAAGAACATTCATGTGGGCCCACAGCGAATCCTTGTACCCAGGGCCCAGAATTTGGTGCGATACCCTTTCCTCTCCCTCTGCGGCTCGGCAGCTAAACTTGTCAGGAATAGCGAACATTTCACGCCAGAGATATGATATCAAATGTTATAGATAAGATTTATAAGCAATCGGCATGATAAGAAACATGTAGCCTACATTTGAAGCAGTTTATTCAGGTTGGTTGTTTGTGTAATGGAGAGTAATAGCCTCTAAACAAATCAGTGAAAAGTGAAAACGGCTCTGTATAGGTCCAGCAGACAGGCGAGTTCCTCATTCTGCTGTTGCGTCCTTATATATTCCTTTGTCGTATTGTTTTAAAAGTTTAAAGGTCTACATATTTTTCCAATGCATATCCAGGCCTTTGTTGACGGATTGGACGAGATTTCGAAGCTCTGGGTCCAAAACGGAATTAATATTTAATGTGTAAAATCCGCTGTATATCCATTCAAGTGAATGGTGCGGCTGTGATTCTGGTCGGAGGTCTCGGCGGAGAGGTGGGGGCGGAGCTCCCGGTACTCATGTATTGAGTAAAAGTATAGACGGACAGGCAGAAACCTATCTCCATATTTGAACTTTTAGTGGTTTTCTTTTTCTTTTTCATAAATGGATGCCCTACTTCAGGGGTCTTCAACAGGGGGTCTGGGACTCCTCAGAGTTACTACAGGGGGTCCTCCAAATCTTTGTGTGATCGCAGCGCGAGGCGTTGTGAGCTTGTAGATCGGCTATTTTTGTCAAAGAGGTTTGGTGTAGAGGGAAAAAGAGCAGACCAAGTACAGAGTGAAAGGTCAGGTTTATTAAGTAATGACGGCTCAAGTGGTTAAATATCTGAAAACAAAAATTGATATGAATCCAAAATACACTGATAATTGTGCTGTCAAACAATATGGAATCTATGAAAAGGTTGTGGGGGTCCCTGCTTCATCTCCCTCTCAACTAAGGGGTCCTTGGCTTGAAAACGTTGAAGACCCCTGCCCTACTTGATCACAATTTGACTTTGACCTCTAAGGACCTTCCAGGGAGAGTGCTCATGTGCGTCTTGCGGTGACACGCTGCCTAGTTTTTCTGGCACTGTTTTTCGACATTGCACTATTAGGTTGTGTTGGTAGTTTCTGAGTATGTGTCTTGTTTAACAATGACAGTGAGATACTTGTTGCACTAACTAGCATTGACTGCTTTGGTCTCTTTTTGTAAGACACTTTATGTATATATACTTATATTTAATTCGCCCCCTCTATTTGATGCACCTTCTCTTTTTTTGTTACTGTACTGCTCTTGTTTTTACTCTTATCTATTTTTTCCTACTTCTCTGTAACTTTGTAAATAACTGTATACTGCTGTGCTACAACTGGACAACTAAATTTCCCCCTTGGGATAATAAAGGTATCTATCTATCTATCTACAATACAGCGTCACACAAAAGCATCAAAAGTAGCAGATCTGCAAGCTCGAAACACGGAACACAGCCGCAAACGCTGCCGAGATTTCAAGTGGGCCCTGTACCAGAAAACATTGGGAACCACTAGTAATCCTCAAAGTAAAACACGCAGAAGGCATTTCTGTGCCTGCACATTGAATGCCTGCAGGGGCGTCACACCAAATTCTGGGCCCTGGATACAAGGATTCACTGCGCCATGAATGTTAACTATTGAAAAATAGCAGATATACAAGCTCACAGCGCGGCATCGAGTGCCGCGCTGCGAGCTTGTAGATCTGCTATTTTTTTTAAATTGTGAAAGTGTGTGCAAGAAACCCATGTTTCCATGTCAGTGATGCTCAAACCTTTTCATGTGAAGGACCCCCAAAATTATATGAATTTGGCCACGGACCCCCATCTCAAAATATTTCGTTCCAGGGACCCCCCGGAAGCAAAATTTGAGTTACAAATGTTCACTTAAAAAATACATATTCAAAGATTTGCACACATTTTCACGACTTTTCAAAAATAGCGGATCTACAAGCTCGCAGCGCAACCCCCCCCCTCTCCCCCTCCCCCCGCCACCATCATCCATGTCTTTGGCTCCCGCAGCCCGGGGAGCGAGCCCCAGCAGCAACGTCGGTAATGTCACAAACTATCTTTTATTCATGCCTACGTGGAGCAGGGGCGGGCGGGTGGTGGCCCCGCTTGAGACTGTGACACAATCCTATGCACGCTGGTAAACTCAAATTTAATGGGGCCCGACCGAACCGACCCGGCGAGGAGGCAAGAAGCTGCAGCAGCAGCTGTGGAAGAGACGGCATGTATAAAGAATGAACAACAAGGAACGTGTCAGATGTATAAGCAGAAAGCAGCGAGCGGGAAAAACAGGCAGCGCAAGCAAGCAAACGTCTCCAACCAGGGAAAAGGCTAACGGGGAGGGGGGGGGGGGGGGGGATGACAATGTGCTGGCGTGAGCTTCTCTCCTCAGCTCCCCGAGGGTTGGAGGGCTTGAGGAGAAACACTAGAGTCTTCTGTAATGCTAGTGCCCACTTAGACAGACTCCGTCTGGCACTGAGACAAAGTGACAGAGAATTATTATGCGAGAGGCGCATGCTGAATTACAAATGTGCTTTTTTTACTTTAAGTATCAATACCACGATGAAGAAACACTCTGCGTTTAAGAGCTAAGGAAATGGAGAATAATGTTTTTTTTTTCTCACACTTTTAGATATCCGTACATATCCATGGTCACAATGAGGACATACTATCTACACATTTCTGGGTATTTTTAAGTCAAAAAATGGTGCCATGTCATTATTCCGATCGAGTTGGTCTGACTGGTCTGGCCCCATTATACAGTACCTAACCCTTTCCCTAACCTCGCACTAACTTAATGATTGTAATAATGGGGTGTCGGAATTATGAGCCGATCCTGCGTGACTTCCGGTCAATCTAACTGCTTTTGTTAACATTAGCGAGCAGGGACGTGCTGGGCCCCAGTTTCAGCCCCGGGAAAAAGAGTTGTAGAGGCCCTCATTGCGCGCTATAGAGAGATCTCTCTCTATAGCGCTGCTGCTACTCAAAGATTTGTGACAAAGTGACAAGCCAGTGGGCCAATTACATGAGTTATATTTCGTCGTTGTCGGGTGGAAACCTTGTATGTCCAAAACCGTTTGTTTTGTATTTATCATTTTAAAAATGATTTAAACTAGTGAAAACAGCCGATCACTGGTTCAAGCTACTGTATATGTTGCAACACAATGGCCGACGCTCCATATGCGGACGGTATTTTGCGCAATGTCGCGTCCCCTTTCCCGGGCTCGTCATAATTGGCAAACATTCTGCTAAATTCTGGGCTCGTCATTCCACGAAGATCGCAACAACATGCAACATTGCCACTTTCTTGTTTCTCTTATTCTTATTCCTTATTCCAAACTACATCAGTGGGCTTGCGGTGGCAGCATTTTGAAAGCTGTATCGAAGCATAAAATGACAAATATTCGTTTTTATTTTTCACAGTGCATGCATAATATAAAGTAGCAGAGAATAGCATTAAACACATTTTGTTGTCTGGCTGTCAATAGATGAAACTGAACAAAGACACATTGTTAAGCATCAACACTTCTTTACTTTCCAAAATCCCACTCCAGCAATATGTGTTATATTAGCTAGGGCAGGGAGTCCAACAAGCAACACGTCCACAGCAGAAAAGAAGTATTGGAAAATAGTACTTTGTACTCATCAAGTACCAGGGACGTGCTGGGCCCCTGATTCAGCCAGGGAAAAAGAGTTGGAGAGGCCCTCATTGCGCGCTATAGAGAGAGATCTCTCTCTATAGCGCTGCTGCTACTCAAAGATTTGCAATTTCAGATCATGACAAGTGACAAGCCAGTGGGACAATTACATGAGTTATATTCGTCGTTGTCGGGTGGAAAACTTGTATGTCCAAAACTGTTTGTTTTGTATTTATCATTTAAAAAATGATTTAAACTAGTGAAAACAGCCGATCTACAAGCACACAACGCCTCGCGGTGCGAGGCGTTGTGTGCTTGTAGATCTGCTGTTTTCACTACTTTTGTGCAAGAGCCTTGTATGATGAAGCAGGGCTTTGCTTTGCGAAAAAATCTACAAATTTGAAACTTGGAGATACGAGGTTTCTGCCCGACAGTGACGATTTACTTTGTTGGCTGCCCAGCCCCCAAAATGGAACGAAGGCAGACAATTTATTAAAAATTATTTTTCCTAATGGCCGGCCTGGACCGGCCGGGAATGAACCGGCCGTTCGGGAGTTGTCCCGCTTTTCCCAATGGCCAGCACGTCCCTGATGTGTTATATTAGCTAGGGCAGGAAGTCCAACAAGCAACACGTCCACAGCAGAAGAGAAGTATTGGAAAATACTCAAATAGTACTTTGTACTCATCAAGTACTGTACTTGAGTAAACTCCCCTTGAGAAAGCCCTTCTGGGGAAGGGACGATATGCGATATTATCGTTTATCGGGATTAAAAACACACTCACATTAATCGTATCGCGGAGATTTCATTTATCGTGATATCGTCCTCCGTCATGCACTGGGATCAATTCGCCTTTTATTTGCTGAGCTGCATATCCGGTACCACTTAAACCCTCTATAATTGGTAAAAGGTACTTATAATATACGTACTTGATACAGTCTTTTTTCACTCTCTATCAAATGTCTTTGCTAAAAAATAGCCGATCTAAAAGCTCACAACGTGTCGCGATGCGACACGTTGTGAGCTTGTAGATCGGCTATTTTTTTGGCAAATGTTTCACCCCAAGATAATGGATTTTGATTATCACGATAATATCGTAAATCGCGATTTCTTTTGTCACAATAATCATTCCATCACTACGCCCTGCTTGATCATACTACAGCATCACACAAAATGATCAAGAGTAGCAGAGCCACAATTCAAAACGCAACGTGCAGCGACGCCTTTTGAACTTGCAGATCTGCCACCTTCGCTGTTTTTGAACGTGAATCCTGAAAAGTAACAGTTTCCATCCGACAAAGGAGATAATTAAGTGAGTCATGCTAAGTCGATTGCAAACCTTTCAGGAACGATGGCGAACCAAACGGTATATGCGATACCAAGAGTCAAAAGCTGTGGCAAGAGTTATTTTATTTTACACCGGTATTTCTCTTTGGAATGAGCTGCCTCAGTGTGTCGGTCTTTAGCAAAAAGGAAGACAAAAAAAAAACACACCCAGTGTGAGGTGAGCAGTGCCTTACTGAGTTAATTTCATTAAGCTATATGAACTAGAGGAAAAACGCAGCTGCCTAACCCGACTTAAAGGACAACTTTGTTTTTTTACAAGGGTTCATATTTTTGCGACCGTAGGTCGCATTTACTACCAAAACCTCCACCGGCTGTCTGTGAGTGAATCCGTCACACGTCACACTTTTTCCCTGCTTATATCTCCGCAGCCGTTGACCCGATCCATGCCAGATTTTACACACACACTCCTTGCCTGCCAAACTACAACTTCCAAGGACCCCCGGAGCCGCAGGGACCCCCAGGTCCCTGGGGGACCCCCAGATGTAAAAAATGACCAAATGTGCAAAAATGACCAAATGACCACCCCAACGGGGCTGCTCACGGGGAATTCCCGGGGACCACCGACTCCTGGTGCTCCAGAACGGATGCAAAAGTGGTGGCGCCCCCAGTGGAGGACCCCCTGCCACTGCAGCGCACATAAAATGCCGTAACTCGGGCTAAGAGCGTCCGGGAGAGCCGGCGCCGGTACCTATTCGTCCGCCAAGGCAACGCGGAGACCCCACACCTCATTTCTCACATGGCCCTTTTCTAGCGCCACCTTCAGGCCGATTTTTAAAACACATTTTTGGACACTGCTCCTACAGTTTTTGCCCTAAAATCACGGATATCACTACACAGTATGTCTACACTCATGTCATCAACATGGATCAGGAAGATTTTGGAAAAACAAATTTTTGCCCTATTTGTGGAGATAAGCCACCTACGGTCGCTTATCTCCCGATTAGGGAGTCTTACTGGTAGATAGTCATCAGAGAAAAGAAAAGTTAAAATGTACTTCTTTCTAAATGTTTAGTGATTTTAACGATTTTGATTTGCATGCATGCCCCGAGGTTGAGGGCATGCATGCAAGTGGCTAAATATGCATTTTTTTTTTATTTTTTTTTTGGAAAAATAAAAAAATGAACACACACACATACACACACACGTTAGTGTCTATGGGGAGAGTGGCTGGCCCCCCGGCTGGCCAGGGGGAGGCAGTATAGAGACCAGGATTACTGCATGTTTTTGTGAGGGTATCTACGCAAGGAGACACGAGGAGAACATTCAAACTCCACACAGAAAGGCCCTTTTGCCAACCCCACCTAGGGCGTGGGCGCTGATGACGTGGAGGAGGGAACACGCGCCCAGCACCCACAGCGTCCCCCGGCGGGAATCGAACCCAGGATGATCTGTGTATTATTTGCAATCCAAATATACTAAATTTATATCAGGTTTTCAGACAATATAATATGATGGTTGGTTATACTGAAGTGATGGTAGACAATCTCACCATCCACAGTCAACATTGTTTTATTTACCAGCACTTGGCCAGTGCCTTGGTGTCAATATCGCGCCCAGGTTTGAGTTTACACCAACAGATTTAAATGCTGAAAATGGAGATAATGTGCGGGGGTAAAATATTCCTGTGAAGTAAAACTGCTAAACAGAGAACACATTGTTGATAGCAAAGATAATATGCGATTGTGTCCAAGACTTCAGTAACATACTTCCATCATTGTATACTTACAGGTATACTGTATATACTGTAGTACATTGGTTCTCAAAGTGCAGTTCCAGGGGACCCCAATCTAAATGATAGTTTGTACACTCTCAGAGTAAAATTAACATTGATTTTACAATATAAATCGCTATCTCAGTGATAGATATGCCATTAGCCTAATGCAAGTCAAACTGTGTGTCCTTGAAATTAAAATGTTCTGAGAATCACTGCTAGAGCTGTAAAAAAATTCTCTTATGGGGGTCCCTGGCATGTGTTTTTAAATGGGGTCCGCTGGCTAATAGGTGTCAATTTGGAGGACCTTGACATGAAGAATTTGAGAACCACTGCTGTAGTAGGCCAGTGGTTCTCAACCTTTTCAGGCTGTGACCCCCAAAATAATCATATTTTAACTGGGGAGTTGAGTCATTACATTTTGTATAACACGGTTCTATTGTGAAAATAGCAGATCTACATACGCATGTAGATCGGCTATTTTTACAATTTATGCTTCTAATATTTCACAATTTGTTTAATTTGTCATTTTAGAGGTATTAAAAAGTCCTTAAATTGTCACTTTAGAACTCTGCATATACCCTACACTTTAGGTTGGTTTGTTGACTATTGAGAGAGAAACTAATGTTGCACATTAACTTAATCATCTGGGGACCCCCCAAAATAATTTGGGGACTCCCCCTGGGGGTCCCGACCCACAGGTTGAGAACCACTGCTGTAGTAGGCTATCGATGCGTCCATCAAAGGACGAGGCCCATTGAGGACAAAGCAAACCGCTTCAGTTGAAGATGTGGAGGAAGAAATCATGGAGGAGCAAAACAAATGGAGCAGTCAGCCTGCTCACTGCAAACATTAGATAACAAGAACAGATTCCCCCGCCAGCTGGGGAAGTTGAAAGCGGTACGACTACAGAATAACAACCAAAAAAGAGCCAGTTCCCCCCACTCTTCATTTTTTGTATTTTTTTTGTATCAAGGCCTATTGTGACGATTTCAAACAACAAAGTGGGTCTGACATTACCACGCTCTCTACTACTACTGTTCCCTAGGGCAGTCAGTGGTTCTTAACCTGTGGGTCGGGACCCCCAGGGGGGTCTCCAAATCATTTTGGGGGGTCCCCAGATGATCAACTTAACACTTTGCAAGCCACGGGGAGCCCCTTAATATTAAAACCGGAATATACCGGACATCTGAGCAAGGATGTCTCAGCCGCGCCGTCTTTTACCGTACTGGGTCATTAAAAACGAAATAAATGATTTTTATCCGAAAATCGGCGATCGTCTAACCTTCCCTAGTCACCACTCGTCCATCGATAGCGCATGGCTCGTCTGACATGAAGCAGAAGTGACGTCAGGTCCATTCCTTCCAGAGGCTTCCCAGCAGCCGTCCATTTTCTGTTTATACGTTAGTGCTAGTATAGCAGGAGTGCTGGGGGCTATGCGAGCGAAAATGCTCATATCTACTCTTGAGTCACACATGGATTATTTGAGCCGACATTTACGTGAACGGATCGCACACGCGAAACGCACGGGGAGAAGATGCCTCGGCCAAAACTGCCACTCTATCCCAATGGAGATCCAGATAATCACGGTGAGCTAACGAACTGGGGATTGAAAAAAAAAAAAAAAACAACGGCGCCGTCCAAGAAGGAGGGGTTATGTTTATAAACATAATATTATGTCTCAGATCATAATACAATAATAGAAATTTCACGGCTAATCTATCAACAGCCATTCTATTTCGGCTAGCAAAGTGTTAATGTGCAAAGTTTTTTTTTTTTTTTTTTTAATCACAAACCAACAGAAGGTTTAGGTCTATAGAGGGTATCTGCACATTTCTAAAGACCTCTAAAATGACAAATTAAACGTTGGCCAAATTGTCAAATATTAGAGGCAGGAATTGTGAAAATAGCCGATCTACATGCTCGCAACGCGAGGCGTTGTGAGCATGTAGATCGGCTATTTTCACAATAGAACCGCGTTATACAAAATGTAATGCCTCCACTCTTATTGCTCGTCATTTTCAGGATTCAAATTCAAATTAAAGCTTCAAAAGTAGCAGATCTGCAAGCTCAATACGTGTTTTTTAAGCTTTTGTGTGACACTGTGGTAGTAAGGTGTTAATATACAAAAAAAAAAAAAAAAAAAAAAAACACATAAAGTTAAAATACGGAGATACTTCAGGAAAAAGTAATCAGAAGAATAATGTCTAAGTTGCAGTCCTCTTCTGCTTTAAGTCCTGGGTGATTCTCCAACAGCCACAGTCAAGCTCACGTCTTATTTAGAAGTCAAGGCGATCACAGCTGTAATGGAAAACAAGCTGAGAAAAAAAGAAAGTTTCGAGGGGGAAGGAAATTGAATTAAAACTGAACAGCCTAATAGATGTTGGCTTAAACTGGCTTGGTGGGATGTAATATTTAGAGAGTACTAATCCCAGGGATGTGCTGTCCAAATGTAGAGTCGAGGGGGGAAATAGCTGTTGGTTTAAGCTAATGAGGTATGTGCCAAATCCTCTTATAGCCAAACTATTTTGTGCGGGTTCAGTGAGTGATTGCCTCACTGGCACTAATATCAATGAAGGAAAGTGGTCTTAAGCGTTGGCTTGAAACTGATTCAAACCGAGGAAAGAAAAAAAAGAAGAATAAAGCCATGGTTTTCAAGTTGAGGAGCAGTACAAAAAGGGCATGGATGTTGTAGAAGTAATATATTGTCACTGTCTGGCTAAAACCTCTTAACTCATTTTTTTTGGCATAAATCAGGGCTATTGAACACCCTTTACATCTGCGTGTTGGTTAAAATAATATTGAACCAATGGAAAGTAGTAAAAAATGCTTGGGACAAAACTTCCTAACTCCACACTTTCTGCCAAACCAGCTAACTCCACACGATCGGCCCTCTGTTTTTTTTTTTTTCATAATTATGTGCTATTGAACATCCTTTACGTCTGTGTGTTGGTTAAAATAATATTGAACCAATGAAAAGTAGTAAAAAGCCCTTCGGTCGAAACCTCCCAACTCCACTTGAGCTCATTTCCCCAAAAATGAACATTTCGGAGTTAGGAGGTTTCAGCCCGACAGCAGAGATATCATCATGTCTCACATTAAATATGGGATTTAATGTATTAATTGAACTGGTCAACTCGGCCGCTCCCTTCAGGGGTTGCCACAGCGAATCATCTGCCTCCATCTCACCCTGTCCTCTGCCTCCTCTTCTCTCACACCGGCTAACTTCATGTCCTCTTTGACTGCATCCATAAAATTCCTCTTTGGTCTTCCTCTATTAGGCCTCCTGCTTGGCAGTTCCGACCTCAGCATCCTTCAACCCATATACTCACTACTCCTCCTCTGTACATTGTCCAAACCATCTCAGTCTGGCCTCTCCAGGCCAGGGGTTTTCAAAGTGGGTGACGGGGCACCCTGGGGTGCCGTGACGGCAGTCCAGGGCTGCCGCGAGATCATTTGATAATATTTGGATTTTATTTCAACATTTTCCTCGCAACATAATCACTAAAATATCGTCACTGTTGAGCAGAAACCTCGTATCTCCAAGTTTCAAATGTGTACGTCTTTTGGTAAAGCAAAGCCCTGCTTCATCATACAAGACTGTCGCACAAAACTAGTGAAAACAGCCGATCTACAAGCACACAGCGCCTCGCGATGCGAGGCGTGTGCTTGTAGATCACTAAATACAAAACAAACGGTTTTGAACATTCAAGGTTTCCACCCGTCAACGACGATATGCTATAAATATAAGGTGCTGGGAGTGAAAATTATAATGTAGGGGTGCCTCGGATTGAAAAAATATAATGTAGGGGTGCCTCGGATTAAAAAAAATATTTATGGGGTGCCCTGAGACACCCCATGAGAAAGTTTGGGAACCCCTGGTCTAGGCTTTATCTCCAAAACATCCCTCTGGTGTACTCGTTCCTGAACCTATCCATCCTTGTTACTCCCAGCAGGGGCGTCACAAGGGGTAGGAAAGCGGGACTGAGTTACTGGGGCCCAAGGTGGAGGGGCCCTAGCAACTTTAGCTATTGAAAAATAGCAGATATACAAGCTCACAGCGCGGCACTCGGTGCCGCGCTGTGAGCTTGTATATCTGCTATTTTTCAATAGTTAACATTCATGGGGGGCCCGCAGTGAATCCTTGTACCCAGGGCCCAGAATTTGGTGTGACGCCCCTGTCTCCCAGAAGAACCTCCGCAAACGTGCAGCCTCTGCTGCCTCCGGCTCAGCTATTTGTCAACATTTGGAGTAAACACGATGTTAGGAGTAGGGATGGGACGATATGAAAATGTCACATCACGATTGTTGTGACAAAAGAAATCGCGATTTACGATATTATCGCGATCATCAAAATCCATTATCCTGGGGCGGAACATTTGCCAGATAATAGCCGACAGCTCACAGTTGCGACGCGCTGTGAGCTTGAAGATCGGCAATTTTTTGCCAAAGACATTAATAGAGAGTGAAAAAAGACTGTATAAAGTACATATATTATAAGTACCTTTTACCAATTACAGAGGGTTTAACCCTTAAGTTCTGTTCAGATTCACTACACCTTCGTTCTGTTCGGGTCATTTTGACCCGGTGGATATTTGGTTTAAAAAAAACAACACTAATATAAATTTTAACTTAACAAATCATCATGATACATTGACTTTGACTCAATACCAAACAATTCATATGATATATTTGGTAAATGTTTGCATTTCTGCTTTGCTATATCACATTAAACACTGAAAGAGCTAGGCGTTTTTACTGATTTAGCTGAAATCCATGTAAAAAAAACTACTTCATTTAATACTGGGCAATATTGCTCATGCTTATAGGAAGGGGGGGAGGGTTCGGAATGGGGCTTCGGAAGGGGGTGTTAGAAGTGGGGGTGACTGTGTGTCTGTGTTTTGGCATAATACTGTGTATTTCTGTGCTTCCGGGTCAAAATGACCCGAACAGCACTTAAGGTTCAAAAAATATGAGGGGTGTGTAGCATGGGTGTAGTGCAAAAATATTTTTTTTACATGTTCATCTCAGAAGAATCTTTAAGGCCAGTGAGTTTCAGGTGCAAACATTTTTAACTTCTACCTTTTTTTTCCAAATGAAAATGTAAAACGGGTCAAAATGACCCGAACAGCACTTAAGGGTTAAGTGGTACCGGATATGCAGCTCGGCAAATAAAAGGTCAATTGATCCCAGTGCATGACGGAGGACGATATCGCGATAAATCGAATCTCCACGATACGATTATCGGGAGTGTATTTTATCACGATAAACAATAATATCGTCCCATCCCTAGTTAGGAGTAGATAGAGGTCCTACATTCGTCCAACGCTTGGAGAGTTGTGCCTCACTACGCCCCTCAGCCGTTATAAAATACTCTATAAACTGCGACCTCTAGTAGCTTATTCTTTGACAAAGGCACCACTTAGGCCGGCTTTACACTGCAGTCAAATCCAGCCCAAATCAGATTTGTTGTCAAATCTGATCTTTTGGCCCGAGTTTTCACACAGCATTTGCAAGTGACACAGATCTGATCTGTGCGTTCAGACAGCGTTAGCCCAAAGCTGCTCTGCGGCGACATGTATGCTTTGGTTACCGTGGTAACAACGTAGGCGTCATGACGTTACGTCACTACGTCGACGCTGGTTGATTACGTTCTGATTACGTTCAGGAAATGCGACATAATAGACCATAGTAAACACACGTTAATATTGTTTTTCTCTCTTCTTTTCTTTACTCTTGTGTTTCGCTCTTCTCTCTCGTTTTCACGTTTTTAGCTCACGTGTTTTCTCTCTTCTCTTTTGTTTTTTCTCATGTGCTCAGTGCGCTGTAATCAAATAGTAAATACTCGCGCTCTGTAATGATGTAATTTACAGCCGTGCTCGGGTCGCGCTGCTCGAGCAGCAAGTGACGCTTGGCCAGTTTGATGTGACTTGAATGTGACCTGCATATAAGTCTATGGGGTGGATGTGGTTGCTGCTTTCAGACTGAGTCAGATGTCCTCAGATCCGATATGGATCGGATTTGAAACTACCTCTGGATGTGGTTTTTCAAAATCGGATTTCATGTTTGGATTTAGACTATTTTAAAAAAATCGGATTCCACTTTTGAAGTGACTCAGATCTGATTCAGGCTAGATTTCAGTGGCAGTGTAAAGCCGGCCTTATTTCTTTCTCTCTTTCTCAAGAAAAGACTGTTTGTGTTGCGTCGTTCCCGACTTGCATCGTCCCCGGATAGTCTATTTCAGGGGTCTTCAACGTTTTCAGGCCAAGGAGTCGAACCCCTTAGTTGAGAGATGAAGCAGGGACCCCCACAACCTGTTCATAGATTCCATATAGTTTCATTGTTTGACGGCACAATCATCAGTGTATTTTGGATTCATGATAATTTGTGTTTTCAGATATTTAACCACTTGAACCGTCAATACTTAATAAACTTGACCTTTCACTGTGTACTTAGTCTGCTTTTTTCCCCCCTCTACACCAAAGCTCTATTTTTGGCTAAAGTTCTCAGAATATGGACGCTAGGGTTCAAAAGGTTAATATAAAAAAGGGGAGGAAAAACAAGTTTCTATCACACAAAGATTTGGAGGACCCCCTGTAGTAACTCTGAGGACCCCCTAGGGGTCCCGGACCCCCTGTTGGAGACCCGTGGTTCAAATGACAAAGACTGCACTCCATAGAGTGCATCCTGTACCACTGCCAACACTATACAAATACCAAGATGTGCCATTTCTACTCGAGACGTGAAAGATTGCGTAACTCTGACCTTGAACTTGATAGCGACCCGCTTGATAGCGATCCGTTTGGAAGGTTATTTTGCTGGTAGACGGAGACAAACAAACGGAGTTGGGCAAAAAACATAACCCCCCCATCCAACTTTGTTGGCAGAGGGAAAAAACAACAACAATTTGGCTGTAATGTTATTTAAGTGAAACATTGAAACAAGTCGGCAGACGTTTCACAATAGAGAGAGCGTGGGAGTGTGGAAGAGCGGAATACAGGTCAGATCTCCTTCTGAGACTCAGAGCCCAGAATAGACTGATGTGTCGTCTATCTTTCCTTGCCAAATCACTTGTTTTTTTTATTTTACGCATTCACACTGGGTTTCTGAAACCATCACAAATAGCCTTTTCCGGGGCACTTCTGGAGGAGTAGCAAGTTCACATTACCCAGAGAAAGAGAAAGACTTAATAACTGGGGCCTTACTGCTTTTCAGTGTTGGGGAAGTTAAGTTACATGTAACCGAGTTATGTAACTAAGTTACATTTTGCTGTAACGTGATGGTAACTGAGTTACATTCATATTTCTGTAACTCATCAAGTAACTGAGATACTTTTTGGGTCATTTTTGGCTCAAGTTACAAGTTACAAGAAGTTACAAGCAAAGTTATAGTTTTACATTTAAGTTTTGTTAAGATTGACAAATCAAATGTCAAATCAACAGTTTAATCAATATGTATATCAAAGGTGTTGCTATCACTACACAAGGCACCAGTCTTTTTCTCTTTTTTACAGTTAAGTTACAGTTTTACAATTGAGATGTGATCAAATTGAAGATCAAATGTCATGACTAATGTACAGTATCCTCAACAGATCCTCTTTTTTTTGGGGGAATTTATTTTAGGAACACAGATGTTCCTTTTTGAAATAAAATATATTAAAAAAAAAATAGTAACTTGAAGTAACTCAGTTACTTTTTCTATGTAATTTGAAACTTTACAAGTTACATTTCCCCAGGGGTATATAACTGTAACTTGATCAAGTTAATACCATGGTGAGTTAATTGTAACTGTACAAGTTACACTTTCAAAGTAACTTCCCCAGCACTGCTGCTTTTATACAGTATAGCGCCTTTATCCAAAGCTCTTCACAGCCCACCATATATAGATATAGTAGCAACCTTTAAAAAACTAAAAAGACATACAAGACGGGAGCTCACGTCGATGCACGGTTAGCGGTTGCGTCTGTCAAAACGTGCCATCATCATGTCAACACAACACGGGTATAGCAGCTTATTTCACTGATCTGCCTGCCAATGGATTCTTAGGGCAGCGGTCTTCAACAGGGGGTTCGGGACCCCTAGGGGGTCCTCAGAGTTACTATGGGGGGGTCCCCCAAATCTTTGTGGTAAAAACCTTATTCTTATTGTTTTTATAGTAACCACGTCCACTTGAACCTTAGTGTCCATATTCTGAGAACTTTAGCCAAAAATAGCAGATCTACAAGCTCACAACGCCTCGCGCTGCGAGGCGTTGTGAGCTTGTAGATCGGCTATTTTCGGCAGAGAGCTTTGGTGTAGAGGGGAAAAAGAGGAGACTAAGTACAGAGTGAAAGGTCAAGTTTATTAAGTATTCACGGTTCAAGCGGTTAAATATCTGAAAACACAAATTGACATGAATCCAAAATACACTGATGATTGTGCTGTCAAACAATGAAACTATATGGAATCTTTGAACAGGTTGTGGGGGTCCCTGCTTCATCTCTCTCTCAACTAAGGGGTCCTTGGCCTGAAAACGTTGAAGACCCCTGTCTTATAGGGCAAAAGAAAGAAAAAGGAACTGAAAAACACAAGCCTCCTCATTGCCCAGGTTTGACAGGTAAAAGCGGGGGGTTGGGTTGTGTGCTCACTGAATGAAATGTGAATAAATAACACGCAACGGGAGCGTAAGAGGAGAGATAGAAAAGGGGAAGGGGGGACGGGAGAAAAAAAGCGTTGATTGCCAGTCTTGATTCATATTCATGCGGGGGGGAACCATTGCTCTCGGACGAGAGAGCAGATTTAAACAGATTTTCCCCGTCGCGCACGCACACAGCCCCCCCAACCAGGGGTGTCGCACCAAATTCTGGGCCCTGGGTACAAGGATTCACTGCGGGCCCCCCATGAATGTTCATCATAGGAGGAACTGGGAACGCATTATTACGCTTATGTTTTGTGCTTTGATTGACTATTGAAAAATAGCAGATCTACAAGCTCACTGCGAGCTTGTAGATCTGCTATTTTTTGAAAAAGTCTTTGAATATTTCAAATCCTTCTGAGGTTTTTTTTTTAAAACCTATGTTTCTATGTCAGTGGTGCTCAAACCTTTTCATGTGAAGGACCCACAAAATGATATGTATTATTTGGCCAGGGACCCCCATCTCAAAATATGTTGTTCCAGGGACCCCCACGAAGCAACGTTTTTGTTACAAATGTTTGCTTAAAAAAAAGATTTGCACACATTTTCATGTCTTTTCAAAAATAGTAATAACTACAAGCTCGAGAGCTTGAGCTTGTATATCTGCTGTTTTTTCAATAGCTAAAGTATAAAATAATTAAAGGAGTAGTTCACCCCCGAAATGATCCTTTTTCTATTGATTACTCAAACCATGGAGACTTGAGTTCAATAATATATATGTTACAGTCAGTTTGGGTAACTCAGTGAGATTGTGGTAAGAGCGCTCGTTTTGTAGTTCACCACACACCAATCACCACCAGATGGCGACAACAGCCAGTCAGCCATTCACTAGTGCAGGCGCTGACGTCACTCGTTTGCGACTCTCTTTCGTTTATTTACTAGCCCAGCTCGGCTGTGTTTAGCCATTAGCTTACTATGCCTTACTCTAACCCTAACCCTAACCTTAACCTCAGTAAAACTATGCCTAACCCTAACCCTAACCCTAACCCTAACCATAACCTCCGTGGGGTGAGGCTATCATTCCTGCCGACGCCACGTTGTTGTTGCTCAAAGCGACCGCTTGTTCCACCCCGCGCCGCACGACGAGCGCTCCGTTTCTCGATCTAACAGTTTCTCTATCTAACCGTGACATATATATATATATATATATATATATATATATATATATATATATATATTTGTATTTGTCGCATTCCTAAGACAAACAATTTACTATAGTAAATTAGCCCCCATTGATTCTGGATGGGGACCCACATACGGAATCAATGGGGATACATTTATTGAAATCAATAAATGTACCCCCCCCCCCACCCCCACCCCCCTTGTGACGCCCCTGCCTCCAACCCCTAACAGTGCATTTTTAGTGTCATGTATCAAAGCCCGTCGTAAATATATCCCCCAACCCCCAACCCCCCTCTATCTAACCGTGACATATATATATATATATATATATATATATATATATATATATATATATATTTGTATTTGTCGCATTCCTAAGACAAACAATTTACTATAGTAAATTAGCCCCCATTGATTCTGGATGGGGACCCACATACGGAATCAATGGGGATACATTTATTGAAATCAATAAATGTACCCCCCCCCCACCCCCACCCCCCTTGTGACGCCCCTGCCTCCAACCCCTAACAGTGCATTTTTAGTGTCATGTATCAAAGCCCGTCGTAAATATATCCCCCAACCCCCCTTGCCCCCCCACCGCCCCCACCTCCCCTCAGGACGTCCCCTGCAATCTCTGACATGCATGGCCCAACAGAGCGGAGGGAGGGGAAGGGGGAAGAGGAGTGGAGGGGGGGGGGGGAGGAGGTAGGGGGTAGGTACAGCCAGGTGGCAGAGGTGGAAAACGTACTCAAATGTTTTACTTAAGTAAAAGTATCAATACTGCTAATGTAACAGTACTCTGTTACAAGTAAAATAAGGCCTTGTTCAAATGTTACTTAATGTTACTTCAAATGTTAATCGGAAATAACTCAAGTAAAGTACAAACACCTCAAAAGTGTACTTAAAGTAGAGTACTTAAGTAAACGTACTTATAGTTACTTTACACCACTGCCAGGTGGGCGGCAGGCAGAGACCCCCCCCCATCCATGCAGCGACACGTCGTCGGGGTGGGGGGGTGGTGGGGGGAGGGGCTATACGACGGCGGCGGTGCATCACCGGGAGCGGGCGCCATACATCAACAAGCGGGACCATAGGCTGTCAGGAGTGTGAATGGGTTTTGTCATGAATGAATAACTACTGCAAAATGTGGCCCGCGTACGAACGAATGGATGTGTGGTGGCGGCGGGTGTGTGTGTGTGTGTGTGTGTGTGTGTGTGTGTGTGTGTGTGTGTGTGTGTGTGTGTGTGTGTGTGTGTGTGTGTGTGTGTGTGTGTGCAGGGGCGTCACAAGGTGTGTGTGTGTGGGGGGGCCCAAGGTGGAGGGAGGGGCCTTAATTATTTTATACTTTAGCTATTGAAAAATAGCAGATGTACAAGGTCACATGCAGCGCTGCGAGCTTGTAGATCTGCTATTTTGAAAAAGTCGTGAAAATGTGTGCAAATCTTTGAATATGTGTATTTTCTAAGAGAACATTTGTAATTACAATTTTGCTTCTGGGGAGTGGGGTCCCTGGAACGAAATATTTTGAGATGGGGGTCCGTGGCCAAATACATATATTATTTTGTGGGTCCTTCAAATGAAAAGGTTTGAGCACCACTGACATAGAAACATATCTTTTTTCAAAAAACCTTATAAAGGATTTGAAATATTCAAATACTTGCACTCATTTTCAAGATTTTTCAAAAATAGCTGATCTACAAGCTTGCAGCCGCGCTGTGAGCTTGTAGCTTTGTAGAATTTTTCAATTGTTAAAGCACAAAATGTGATTGAATCCTTGTACCCAGGGACCAGAATTTGGTGCGCCACCCCTGTGTGTGTGTGTGTGTGTGTGTGTGTGTGTGTGGGTGTGGGTGCGGGGGGGGGGGGGGGCGTCTAGTGGGTGGGTTTTACCCGCCTAAGCCTTTCTATCTGTTGTGATTCACGCTTCGGGGCTGGAGAGAGAAAGAGATTGGGCGAGCAGAGGAGAGGAGAGGACGGGGGTTTGTAAATAGAATCTTCGTCTATGTGAGGGAGAGGAGGAGGAGAAGGAGGGGGGAGGATGGATGGATGGGGGACCCGTGTGGTAACAAACAGTGCTCTCCTCGCCTCTCGCCGCGGCAACGACAGTGGCGTCAGTTCAGAAAAAGCTAAGGTATGGCAACATGACTGGTGTCTGGCACGCGCGCGAAAGTGCACGCGCCAGACACCAGTCATGTTGCCATACCTTAGCAACAGGCATGATACATTTATTTTAAGAAGTACATTTTATTTTTCCCTCCGTTTCTACGATTTCTTGGGCTGGATATGGCAGCCTGGAACGGTTGTTCAAGTGCAGCTAAACTTGGCATGTTAGTAAACGTGACACAATTAACAATAATGCATTGCACGGTTTGCACCTGTGCAGCTGACCTGCGGAACCTGGGAATATACCATTTTGTCAAGCTGGGAAGAATAAAGAGTGACCATTTTGTAAAATTTTGCATTTGTAGTTATTTTACTGTAATTTAACAACATAATAACCAAAGAGATAGACATACTGCAGAGACATTTGTGGATTTATATTTAAAAGTAATTCCCCCCCGGACCCTGCATACCCCTGCCATACCCAATTGACGCCCCTGGGCAACGAAGGCGAGGCAGAGACAGAGAGCGAACGGGACGGACGGATGCGTGGGGAGGGAGAGAGAGGGATGGAACCAGTCTGTCGAGAGCCGAGCTGACAGCTGTAGATTTATCAGACTCTGTCTGCCAGGAGGAAGAGAGAGAGACAGAGACAGAGAGTGACAGAGTGTGACAGTAAGCGAGAGTGACAGTGACAGACAGTCGACAGTGAGAATGACGGCGAAAGGCCATGAAAAAGTGTGTCGATGTCCGTCTACGCATCGCGCGCCCCGTTACGGTGGGACTACACCAAAAAATGTGCACATACGCGCGTACTGTCCGTGAAGAGGCTCGCGTATGCGTAAACGCTCCAGGCTACACCAAGGAGGCAGTATATGTGAGGAAGACCAGATAGTCTATGTACAAAACGCATAGGCGTGCTTAAAAAATAGAACCGATCCTATTTTTAGGGAATGCGTATCCGTGGTTCGCGCTATCCGTACGCCTGGTGTAGCCGGCTGAATTGATATACATTGGCTCTATCCAAAACGCGCATACGCGTGCGTGCCCCGCATACGCACGCATACGCACTCACGCGCGCGAAACGGCTTGGTGTAGTCCGGCCGTTACCGTGTGACATCACGCGTTGTCGTGCGACGACGCGCCGTGTCCGTCAAGTCCCCTGTCTGTCCGTCCCAACGGGGGCGGCGTCACTGAGGACATGTGCCACACTGTTACGTTACACTTTATGGCTTCATTTGGTTCCCGACGTTTTGCGGATCGGGCCCCACTTGAAGATCTTGAAAGCCACAGCGCTATTAGGCCGTGGTTCTCAGCCTGTGGGTCGGGACCCCCAGGGGGTCCCCAAATTATTGTGTGGGGTCCCCATGATGATTAACTTAATGTGCAACATTAGAACATTGCAACATTTTCTCACTCAACAGTGAACAAACTAACAAAGTTTAAGTGAATAGACTATAGAGGGTATCTGCACATTTCTAAAGTGACAATTTAAGGACTTTTTTATGAAACATTGGCTAAATTTCAAATATTAGAGGCAGAAATTGTGAAAATAGACGATCTACATGCTATTTTCACAATAGAACTGTGTTATACAAAATGTAATGCCTCAACTCTTATTAGTGCTCGTCAGTGTTAAAATGTGATTATTTTGGGGGTCGCGGCCTGAAAAGGTTGAGAACCACTGCTATAGGGAGCGAACGTGAACTGGTACCACCCACGTTTAGAACAAACATGGGGAAATCCTCATTCTGCTGCTCTGCTACCAACATTTTGTGTCCTGGGGACAGAGTTGAAACATGTTTACAGTTTACAGTTTAGGCATTTGGCAGACGCTTTTAATCCAAAGCGACTTACAAGAAGCAGATAAAACATCACTATAATAAACAAGTTAATATGTCAGAACATCAACAACAATATAACAAATGCATATGAATATCAATCTTAAAAAAACAATATAATCGGTAAAGAAAAAAGGATTCTAAAAAACTTAAAAACAAATGCTAACTATAGCTTCATGTATGGTCATTGAGTGTTTCAGTAGTGCTAAGGGTTTAGGTGGAGTCTGAAGAGGTGAGTCTTCAGTCCACGGCGAAAGCTGCGAGTGAGTCCGTTGTTCTAAGTGCGACAGGGAGTTTATTCCACAGCTTGGGGGCCAGGAGGGCAAACTGTCTCGGACGAGTGGATTTTTGTCGTGGGGTTTTTAGCGAGGGTTCTACTCCGCTGCCCCTGCCAGAATCATAGAATATTGTTCTTCACAACGATCCACACACTTGAAAACAGTAGTAGTAGGATATGTACTGTGATATATAGATGCAGAATAATAAATGGCTTATCCTGAACAAGTATTGTTAAAGGGGAAGACCACCCATTTTCAATATTGAACTATGTCATTAATATAACTTAGAGGAGTTGTGTGGAAATAGAAAAAAAGTTCCCCCTCTTCTGTGTTGCCTAGAACTGGAGGATTAAAGTACAACGGTGTGATGTCATCAAGTTGTACTTTACAATACAAACTCCAAAATCAATCCTCCAGTTCTAGGCAACACAGAAGAGGGGAAACTTTTTTTCTTTTTCTCCTTTAACTGCACTATTGATTATTAGCCAGAATAATGTGTGCATGTGAACTGCACCGATTTACTCGTGCAGATTTACCAACCCCAAATTAAAAATCTAGTGTTAGACCGATATATACTGATATATCGGTATATATAGCAGCTATATATAGCAGCTGTCTGTAGTACTACTGTCACTGTACCTTTGCATAATCATATTGGTGCAAAATCTTTGCACAACCCACACAGAAAATGGCCCGTTTTCAATATGCATACATATATCGGTTGCATATCGGTTATCGGTGACTGTCCCCTCTCTCGAATCGGTTATCGTATCGGACACAAAAAAAAGCCTATCGGTCGGACACTATCAAAAACACACTCGCCCGGTCTAATCCGGCGGCCTCTGAGCGGTCGCCACCAGGTATTCCTAAACATATATAAAAAAAAATAAAAAAAAGTTAAACTATGACTAACCTTAAACTTACGGGGGCGAGAGTGTTTTGGGGGCGACTGTTCCAGGTTACCGTTCATGGAAAGTGGATATAGTGTTTTTCTCAGCACACCATGTGTGTGTGAGAGCCACCCCCACCACACACGCACACACGCACGCGCGCGCACGCACGCACGCACGCACACGCACGCTATCCCAGAATCCCTCCTGCTGACTTCCCATCTGCCCTGGCATCGCCTCTCATGGCAGCTGGCACGACGCCCCCCGCCCACCCCCTACCCCCTGCCACTCAGAAAGACAACAATGTGTCGGAGTCCCATGAAGACACGAGCCAGCCTGGGAGATTAGATTAGCTCCACCACACACTTTCACGCTCGCTGATCTCTTCCACTTTTGACCTTTGTCTCTTGGACGTGACACTACGTATAGGCACTCATGCATGTGTGTGTGTATATGTGACCGATGCTGGAGAAAAGGTCCATATCGTCACTGTCGGGCAGAAACCTCTTATCTTCAAGTTTCAAATTTGTACATTTTCCCAAAGCAAAGCCCTGGTTCATCATACAAGGCCGTCGCACAAAAGTAGTGAAAACAGCAGATCTACAAGCACACAACGCCTCGCGGTGCGAGGCGTTGTGTGCTTGTAGATCGGCTGTTTTCACTAGTTTAACTCATCTATCTATAAATGCGAGAAGTCTCTGCGTGTGTGTCTGTCTGTCTGTCTGTCTGTGTGTCTGTAATCCGCGTATCTCGAGAACCGTTCGTCCCACCGGCTTCAGATTCGGCACGCGCGTTCCCCGCCGCGGCACGGAGTGCAGTGCCGGGCCTCGACCCGACCCGACGCGCGGTTTTCCGAAACCGGCCCGAAACGTTCGGAATTTTTTGTTGACTCTTGTGACGTACGTGATGTCAGAGCCTTTTATGAGACAGCCTGATGTCAACAATCAGCTCCGCATAAGGATATTCCGAACGTTTCGGGCCGTTTTCGGAAAACCGCGCGTCGGGTCGGGTCGAGGCCCGGCACTGCACTCCGTGCCGCGGCGGGGAACGCGCGTGCCGAATCTGAAGCCGGTGGGACGAACGGTTCTCGAGATACGCGGATTACAGACACACAGACAGACAGACAGACAGACAGACACACACGCAGAGACTTCTCGCATTTATAGATAGACAAGAGTCAACAAAAAATCTCTGAATATCTCCATATATAGCATATATGGGCATAAAATGGACGCAGAATCACAAAGATCTCCATATACGGGCATAAAGGGACACAGACAGACAGATTCAGAGATCTCCATATATGGGCGTGAAATGCACGCAAATAGACAGATATCTCCATATATGGGCATATATGGGCATACAATGGACCCAGAACTATATCTGCAGTGATCTCCATATATGGACATAAAATGGACGCTGACAGACAGACAGATAACAGATATCTCCATATATGGGCATAAATGGACACAGGCAAACAGATGGTCAAAACGGGTCCTATGACAACAGGTATAATGGGGTTTGCATTAAAGGGCGGGGCATTCATTCCCTATTTACATCGTTCCCGAGTTGGCCAGGTCGCCGACTAGACGCTGGGCCGTCCGAGAGCTTCTAGTTTTTAAAAAGATAAATTAAAAACGAACGCTTTTGGACATACAAGGTTTCCACCCGACAGTGACGATATGTAGGCATTGGTCTTTTTTCAGTTTTTTGCAGATCATGAAAGTACAGAATATAAGCTTTCAAATGTGTCATTCAATGCAAACAGAATATATTTGAAGAAGATATGCTTATTTGAATGTAGTTAAACCTCGAACCAAGAATCTGAGTAAAGGCCTCTCAAACTTGTCACACTACTGGCAGTCAGGTAAGGGGTGTGAACAATGGATTGTTAACTCCACCCCTCACCCACCCTAACCTATTGGTGGTGATCTGCAGCTGAAACCTGAGAACAACCACCACACATTAGCCAACAGAAACTGCAGATGTAAATGTTGGCTTTGACATGTAAATGTGTGTCTCCACGCACGCCTTGTGGGCAGCGAATCAGCTGGGTTGGGCTGAAAATACTGAATTTCCCTCACGGGAGGAAATAGTTATTATCTATTATTATGCACAAATGGTTCTCAAAATGTTTCATGTCAAGGATCACCATTATGTATTTGGCTGCAGACCTCCTTCTCAGAAATGTTTTGTGCCAGGGACCCCAGAAGAGATGATGCGGGTAAAAATAATAATAATAATAATAATAATGAAAAATGTATATATATTTTACCCCAAAAATAAACAGCAGATGTACAAGCTTGCTTGAAGTAATCAGAACAAAAACAGCTTTTCCCTTCTTTTTTATTTGATTAAAACGGGGAAAAAAATACATAATGAATGTATGGAAGAGGGGCTTGTCACAAGCTTGATGTGGAAATGGCTATCTTTGGAATGGATCGTCGTGAGTGGACAGGGATTTTCCAACTCCAGGACACCCGTGCACATCTTCTGAGGGCTCCTGCGAGCAAGTCGGAGCGACGCAGAATATTCTATGATTTTTCAAAGTTTAGTGAAAAACTCTCAGAAAGTGTGCCAGGGAACGACAATGTTGGCAGTGAATGATTAAGTGTAACTTCGACCAAAATAAACATTTTTTTGGGGCTTACGTCAGATGGTTTTGTCACTTAAGCCAAAAAAAAGGCAGGTTTAATCCTATTTAATCCGATTTAATCTTATCTTTAAAACATAACTGACAGACAGTGTTATTTTTTGGGTGAAATGATTAAGAAATATCGTATTGTTTTGGATACATATATTTTTTTTCCACAGATTTTTTATTTTATTTTTTTACTTAGGCCATTA
This sequence comes from Nannobrachium achirus, assembly GCF_963921795.1. Taxonomy (NCBI): domain Eukaryota; kingdom Metazoa; phylum Chordata; class Actinopteri; order Myctophiformes; family Myctophidae; genus Nannobrachium; species Nannobrachium achirus. The sequence continues at coordinate 45,293,050 of NC_137829.1, read as the reverse complement.
GTTTAAGAAGGTGACGATACTATGCCTTTAAGTTTAGGCAAACAAATATGTACATATATTTTGGGGGACTTTGGGGAAAGTTACAGGTATGGTGAGTGCGATATGAAACGTAAGCTTACCGTAACCCCCTGGGCTCCACCGGGCGCGTCGAGCGTCGCGTCAACGCTGGGAACGCTCCCGTTTTAATTAATGAAGGGTGCTCCACTGCCGAAGTCAACGTCAGCATCGGACGCTCAAATTCGCCCCGTTTCATTTTTTTACGCCGTCCGACGCCGGCACAACGCCGTCATTTTGGTGGAGCCCTAGCCTAATCCTTAATCAATTTCAATCATATTCAAGGGCTTTGTGTCTGTGTCCAGCTGATGCTAGTTAGTTGACGGCCCCTCGTTAATTAATGGATCAAAGGAAGGCAATTATGTCTCTGCAGTCAACTGGCTGCTGTTGTACAGATGCATACTTTTCAAGCAGACTGGTTAATTGGTTCTTAACTTATTTTGTGAATTTCTCATAATAATTACAATAATGGTGGTATAAGAGCAGCCAAACACTAGTATATCTGAATTGTCGGCCCCCGCAATGCTGTGGCCCTCGGCTTGGTACCCTAGACATAATTCGGCCCTTAGGGAAAACTAATTGAGGAACCCTGCGAGTGTAGTATGAAGTAGGCGTTAATTTAGGAAAGAAATAATATGTTAGAATATGGAGATATTATGGAGAGAAATATGGAGAGGTTTCTGCCCGACAGCAGCGATATACAGCAGGGGTCTTCAACAGGGGGTCCAGGACCCCTAGGAGGTCCTCACAGTTACTACAGGGGGTCCTCCAAATATTTGTGTGATAGAAACTTTTTTCTCCTTAACATGTTTTATGTTAACCACTTGAACCCTAGTGTCCATATTGGGAGAACTTTAGCCAAACATAGCAGCTGCGAGGCGTTGTGAGCTTGCAGATCGGCTAAGAAGAGGTGTAGAGGGGAAAAAGAGCAGACTAAGTATTGACGGTTCAAGCGGTTAAATATCTGAAAACACAAATTGATATGAATTGAAAATACACTGATGATCGCGCTGTCAAACTATATGGAATCTATGAAAAGGTTGTGGGGGTCCCTGCTTCGTCTCTCTCTCAACTAAGGGGTCCTTGGCCTGAAAACGTCGAAGACCCCTGCATGGTATACAGTATACCACCCACACACACACACACACACACTCTATACTGCACTGTCCTCCGTACCCTTGGCGGAATTACTGGCGGTGATTTATGTATTTATGGGGACAGTGAACAATGAAAAACACTTATTAGGTGTCATGTTTAAACATGTGCGGCAGAACTGCGTGTGTGCGTGTGTGTGTGTGTGTGTGTGTGTGTGTGTGTGTGTGTGTGTGTGTGTGTGTGTGTTTCCAGCAGGGACGTGCTGGCCATTGGGAAAAGCGGGACAACTCCCGAACGGCCGGTTCATTCCCGGGCCGGTCCAGGCCGGCCATTAGGAAAAAAAATAAAAATTAAATGTCTGCCTTCGTTCCATTTTGGGGGGCTGGGCGGCCAACAAAGTAAATCGTCACTGTCGGGCAGAAACCTCGTATCTCCAAGTTTCAAATGTGTAAATTTTTTCGCAAAGCAGAGCCCTGCTTCATCATACAAGGCTGTCGCACAAAAGTAGTGAAAGCAGCAGATCTACAAGCACACAACGCCTCGGGGTGCGAGGCGTTGTGTGCTTGTAGATCGGCTATTTTCACGGCGTTGTGTGCTTGTAGATCGGCTGTTCTCACTAGTTTAAATCATTTTTAAAATGGTTTTGGACATACAAGGTTTCCACCCGACAATGACTAAATATAACTCATGTACAGTAATTGGCCCACTGGCTTGTCACTTGTCATGATCTGAAATGGCAAATCTTTGAGTAGCAGCAGCGCTATAGAGAGAGATCTCTCTCTATAGCGCGCAATGAGGGCCTCTACAACTCTTTTTCCCAGGCTGAATCAGGGGCCCAGCACGTCCCTGGTTTCCAGGTCCCCATAGGCCCCCTGGTTCCCCATGACCACCAGGGTAATCGATCATGAAATGCGCTGAGTGGGCCGGTCTGGCTTCAGAGAGGGGGGACATGGTGGCAGAGGCAACGTGGTACAAGCAACGCTGGCTCAGTTAATGGTAGCTGTGTGTGGCTCCGTGGGGGTCACTGCTTTGACCTTTACTATACAATTTGGGTGTTTGGCAGAAGATATCGTCGTTGTCGGGTGGAAACCTCGTATCTCCATGTTTCAAATGTGTAATTCTTTTTCGCAAAGTAAAGCCCTGCTTCATCGCACAAGGCCGTCGTACAAAAGTAGTGAAAACAGCAGTTCTACAAGCACAGGGGTCCTCAGAGTTACTACAGGGGGTCCTCCAAATCTTCCGGTCCTTTTTATATTAACAACTTGAACCCTAGTGTCCATATTTTGAGAACTGTAGCCAAAAATAGCACATCTACAAGCTCACAGGCGTTGTTAGCTTGTAGATCGGCAATTTTCGGCAGAGGTTTGGGGCAGAGGGGAAAAAGAGACACTAATTAGAATTACAGAGTAAAAGTTCAAGTTTATTAGGTAATCACGGCTCAAGTGGTTAAATATCTGAAAACACAAATTGACATGAATCCAAAATACATCTCTTTCTCAACTAAGGGGTCCTTGGCCCGAAAACGTCGAAGACCCCTGCTCTAGAGTCTAGAGCATTGTTTCCCAATTAGTTTTCCCCAAGGGCCGAATTATGTCTAGGGTACCAAGCCGAGGGCCACAGCATTGCGGGGGGTGACGGCGGCATTCCCACTACTCCAGCAACAGTTCAGATATACTAGTGTTGTTGCTGCTCTTATGTCCACCATTATTATAATTATTATGAGAAACGCACTCCTGTGTCTGTCTCATTTCTCCTTGAATATGATTGAAATGATTAAGGATTAGGCTACTATGATTATGGTAAGCTTACGTTTCATATCACACTCACCATTCCTGTAACTTTCACTACTCCCCCAAAATATTTTTTTGACTGGGGTTGGTGGGGGCCAGACCCCCCCGCCTATTAGGGAACCCTGGTCTAGAGCAGGGGTCTTCAACGTTTTCAGGCCAAGGACCCCTTAGTTGAGAGAGTGATGAAGCAGGGACCCCCACAACCTTTTCATAGATTCCATATACCGGTAGTTTCATTGTTTGACAGCACAATCATCAGTGTATTTTGGATTCATGTCAATTTGTGTTTTCAGATATTTAACCACTTGAACCATCAATACTTAACTCATTAAGAGCCCCTGAAATTAACGGATTAAAATGTCCACGATGCCTCCCTCAGGCTGCATTCACTCCCGTTGTCTTATTTTGAAGGCCAGAAGTCCACAGCGTAAACACTTCCGGTCTGACGTCATCGCGTCCTTCACCGGAATCGATCATTGTTTACGTGGTGTCATGGCGGTTCGGATCGATGCTTTTCAACATGTGTTTTATAAGTGAGCATCTATTGCCATCTTCACTTCTAAAGTGTTGTTTTGAGATAATGGACATTAAAGATGAGATCCCCCGTCTGCCTCAATGTTATGGGATTACTATTTTGTGCTCGTGGATCCGTGATGATGATAAATCAGCGACGGAGATCGGCTCGGAACCTTCCGCCATTGTACACGGTAGGATAACCGCCGTTACAGTAATATATTACTTTTCGCGAGATATCTCGGGAATGGCACTCGAGATACTCAAGTACATTTCGCGAGATATCTCGGGAATGGCACTAAATCGGTTAATAAACATGACCTTTCACTCTGTACTTAGTCTGCTCTTTTTCACATCTACATCAAACCTCTTTGCCGGAAATAGCCGATCTACAAGCTCACAACGCCTCTGTGAGCTTGTAGATCTGCTATTTTTTGGCAAATGTTCTCAGAACTCAGTTTTGGAGGACCCCCTGTAGTAACTCTGAGGACCCTCTAGGGGTCCCGGACCCCCCGTTGAAGACACCTGGTCTAGAGGAACAACCTAAGGTACTCCACTTTTACCCCCTATATGAAATCAAATTTGCGATTAATCGCAAAATGTGTCTCGGCCATGCCTTTCGGCCTGGTGGAAACAAATATTGTACTTTACTCCAATACAATTATTATTATCTTTTTTGTAACATGTTACTTTGTAGAAAATGTACAATTTTAACCACTTGAAGCCCTGCGTGTGAAACCCCAGGCTAGTACAGTGTGTGAACATGTTCAAACATGCCATAAATAATGACCACCGCCTGACAAACACAGCCAACATCTCTCATCAATTCAATAAACCTTCATTGTCCCCCGAAGGCAATTCTGGACGGTGCAAAATAGAAAACATTATGGGAGAACTGCTGTATACCACTTTACATACCGTACGACAGCAACAAAAACACAACAGCAAACAGTATGTTTACAAAGTGCAATGATAGAATATGCCAAGGGCAAAAATAAAAGGTGGACTATTTTAACTAGCCCGGCGTTGCTCATAATAATTCCTCACTGCGTATCGGATATTAGTCTGGACTCGCGAGCAGAATTTTCATTTCCAAGGGGTGGGTTAAAAAAAATGTCTCTGGACACGATTGGTTTGACCAGACCAATGCTGGGCCCTGATTGGTCGCCCACATTTTGGAAAATGGATTCACAATTCACCCTTTGTCAAGTCCCACCCGTTGTTCCGCCCCTCTTCGCACCCATTGGTTGCTGTGTCTTGGTGGGACAAAAGTCCTTTCTCTCCATCCACTACCATTGAAATTCAGTTGCTTCCTATTGTTATTTTGTGTATTCAATTCTCATTTTAAACTTGGTTTCAGTAAAAGAAAGGAACCTCTCAGGTGCAGTATAGTGACTGGGCATGTTTTTAAATGTTTTTATTTCTCCAAAAATGATGTTTAAGATCATTCAACATAAAAAAGGGGGAACCAGGGCGGGACAAGGCAGAATTAAAGATCAGAAGGCTGACAAAGGGTGAATTGAGCGGGGCCAGACCCACAGCGGTGTCAATTGGGTATGGCAGGGGTATGCAGCTGCCATACCCTGGGTCTAGCCGCAAATTGCAACACTAGATCTGTTTTATAATCGGTTGAATCTAGGGTTGCAATACCTCCCATAGGGATCCAATGCATAAAAACAGTTTTTTGCTATCTGATTGTATTAAACTACTTCAAACTCACCAATATTGTGGCTCTATTGAAAGCTTGGAATTAACTCTTGCTATCTGCAAAGTGTTTGTTTCTGAAAAATCCACCGTAGAATTGTGATTTATTTTCTGTCAAGAAATCCGAGCAGACATGGTTTATTTTCTAAGTGTTGAACTTCGGAAGCGCTCGTCTTCTATAACGCCATGTCCCGCTGCCTCCTGCATAATGTGACATTTAGAACCAGGTGGTCACAGGACCGTTGAGGGATTTTCCACGAGCGCTTCCAAACTCCAGGACTTAGAAAAAATTATCACCTGAACAACATTTCTTGGATAGAAAGTAGCTCCTAACATGTCTACTGTGGACTTTTCTGAAACAAACACTTTGCAGATAGCAAGAGTAAATTCCAAACTTTCCATAGAGCCGCAATATTGGTGAGTTTGATGTCGTTTAACACAATCAGATAGCAAAAAAACGTTTTGATGCATTGGCTGCCTATGGGAGGTATTGCAACCCTAGATTCAACCGATTATAAAACAAATCTAGTGTTGCAATTTGCGGCTACCCTGGGTCCAGGGGGGAAAATAAAAGTTACTTTTAAATATAAATCCATGAATGTCTCTTTGTCTCTCTACGCGGGTTATGTTGTTAAATTACAGTAAAATAACTAGAAATGCAAAATTTAACATAATGGTCACTTTAACAAGGTATTATAATTATATTCTCCCCAGCTTGACAAAATGGTATATTACCAGGTTCCGCAGGTCAGCTGCACAGCAGGTGCAATGCAGAATTGTTAATTGTGGCACGTTTACTAATATGCTAAGTTTAGCTGCACAGCCTGCACTTGAAAAACCATTCCAGGCTGCCATATCCAGCCCAAGAAACCGTAGAAAGATGTGTAAAAAACTGACAAAAGTTTTTTTTTTTCTTTTCAGACATTCAGTGAAAATAGCCGATCTACATGCTCACAACGCCTCGCAGCGCGATGCGTTGTGGTTGTTACGCGTGGTGGTTAAGCATGTAGATCTGCTCTTTTCACAATAGAAATCGTGTTATACAAAATGTAATGCCTATTTTCCATGAGGACTCCCATCTTTGCCATACCCTAGCTTTTGCTGAACTGACGCCACTGCAGACCCATTCGCCAAGGGCATGTTTTTTATGCCCTGGCAGATTGGTCTGGTTCCAGGCTATATTTTAACCACCTTCCACCACGATTATAGGTGGTGAAAGCAGATCTACAGTACGTCATACCTCGCTCATCTACAATGCATTGTGAGCTTGAGGCTCTGCGATATTTGCTATTCATCGTACGTGAAAGTAGCCTTAAGTGGATAATTGTTGATGGCGGATAATTGTCAGGTATTTGCGGACAATGTCACCTGTGTTGTCTCGTCTGCTACGGCCGTCTGAGATGGAGTGGCTTTTTCCTCAAATCAATCAGTGTGTCCTTCATTCATGTTGCTTGTATTGATCTTCATCTGAGAAGCTTCATGCCAATCAATACAATCCTCTAACACCTTCTTGTGGGCAGATCGCTGTGAAGAAAGACTAACAACAACACAATTGTCGACATAGTATTATAGAATAGTTCCCACTCCTTGGGGTGTTTTCTCGTCACTATATTTGCACATACATGAAATGTGTTGTCTGCATTTAGGCCTACCCATAATCACTATAGGAGTAGCGAACGCCATTCTTATTTCTATGGCGCTCGGGGAGCATTAGGGTTTCGGTGTCTTGTACACATCTTTATATTGTTGGCCTGGCCGGGAACGGAACCTGGGACAACCAGGGACTCAGGGATATTGTTACATATAACCTATACTGCGACTGTCTGAACATACACAGTGAAATCCTCAGCGACGATGAGACCCTAAGGAGTGTAAGGCCTGTCCAAACTCTCTCGAAACTGAACCTTTCGTCGGAAAGATCCGGTCCAACTACAAAATGCAACTTCTGAAAAGCATTACCCCGAGTTGAGAGTTCGGAAAGATGCCCGTCGGAAAATTGGAACCCCCCGACGAAAAGTTCGGTTCCGGAGAGAGTATGGACTGGCCTTTAACATTCATAGACATGACCATTCGACGAAAACAACACGTCTGCAAGATTTGCGAGATCTGTGAAAATAGCAGATCTACAAGCTCACAATGCGTTGTGAGTTGTGACAAATTGGGTGCTTTTTTGGGGCGAAGAGATAATGTTTAGAGGAAAAAGTTCAGAGGGCCAACTACTACAAACCCCTGGGGGCCCCTGGTCAACATATATACTAGGGTTTTAACATATAGGGTTTAAGAAGTGGTTAAATTAACCACAGCATCCAAATTCCGGGGGGAACATTAGTCAGAAGAATAGCCGATCTACAAGCTCGCATTCCGAAGTGAAAATTGGCTTGTCGATCGGCTATTTTTGAGATTTACAGTAGTGTAGACCAGGGGTCCCCAAACTTTTTTTTCTCAGGGCACCCCATGAATATTTTTTTAATCCGAGGCACCCCTACATTATAATTTTCACTCCCAGCACCTTATATTTATAGCTTATCATCGTTGTCGGGTGGAAACCTTGTATGTCCAAAACTGTCCGTTTTATATTTATCATCTATAAAATGTACTAAACTAGTGAAAACAGCAGATCTACAAGCACCCCTGGACTGTTGTCACGGCACCCCAGGGTGCCCCGTCACCCACTTTGAAAACCCCTGGTGTAGACAGATAGAGTGTAGTTGCCACTCGGGTCCGTTTCACGAAGAACGGAGAGTATAAGACAAGTGGTTAACACAAGGGAGACTGATAAAGCCCTGAGGAGAATCAAGTGAAGGGGATCGGACAGGGGAGTCGCTTAACGATCACTCTCTGGGGTCTATTTGTCAAGCGGTCCGATATCCATCCCACCAGGGAGACGTCTGGGGTGAAATGGGACAGGAGACGATTTATATATCACAGAGATCACCCAGCACAAAGAGAGCATATCGATGGCCAAAACGCAGAACCTACTAGAATCTACTATTTCTAGGTAAAAATCTGCTGTCGACAACATGCAGATGAGGTTTTTACCTAGACATAGTCCTTAGGCATTCTTTTTTCTTTAAAAAAAAAATAACAGCCTGTTGTCCTCATTTCAAGTGAAATCCAAAATTTTTGCAGAAAAATTTGCAGATAGGAGGTTTTGCGTTTTGGCCATCGATATGCTGCATATGGAGGTCAAAAAGCACTTTGCATTTTGGTGACAGAAGTAAGCGAACACTCAAAAACCTTTGTAAACAACAACAACCCTAACCCTAAGGACCTATACGTATATGGACATAGGACCCTTGAAATTTCAAGGACCCTCGTAACTCAATTTGTTCACTCTCAGAGTTAACAAGCTGTACGGTTCCATTTGGAGCCCATGTCAAGGATCCACAAGGGTCCCTGTTGGACCCCACTTTGAGAACCACTGCTAGGAATAGGCCTTATTAGGCATTACAACAAACAACTCACAAACCTTGCGGTGCAGCAGATTATGGACCGCAGAGGAGAGTGTGGTTGATCATAGTCAGGTATCTGTTCTCACCCCTCCCATCCAAAAAACGTTACCAGAGCATTAGTCTCGCGTGGCCAGACGGTTGCCTCCGCGATTTGGTCAAATGCTCCCAGCATACAGTCTGGCAAAGCAGAAAGATAAAAATGAGTGCGAGATGAAAGCGGAAGTGAAGCCCCCACGTCACTTCCGTTTCAGTCTCACATCGCACACATTTATCATTATATAAATAAAAATCATATAAACATGTTTAGCTTGCTGCTTAGCAGAAATGACATTTTAAAATATATTTTCTTGAACGGTAATGCCCGTTTCCATTACTCGCCGTTTGGGAGCTGCTGTTCCAGACTCTATATAGCATTCAGATATTGTGGAATAGTTGTCTGGCTACGCTAGACTACCAGAGCATCAAATCGCACACCACTCGTTTCAGTAATAGTTGTTTTGCCCAGTCAGGTTGCTCAACGAAGGGATGAAAGTGAAACGTATACGTAAACATGGGCACTGTACGCATTTTTAAACTGTACACTTGTTACACTGTATGGTATTGTCGTTGTTGGGACTTGTCTTGTGTGGCCCGCATGGTAGGTGGGTCCACACTCTTGTCGGTCACTGTGACCGTCACATTTCTTTCGAAGTTTAAATCTACCTATGAAGGGGGATTCTGCTTTTCAATTGGAGTGGTTTCTTGACATTTGTGGGTTTCTGAAAAAATACGCTCCATTCTCCATAAAAATTTGAAAATAGCAGATATACAAGCTCACAGCGCGGCAGGCAAAACAGGGAAAGAAACCTGTGGAAAAAAATGCATTTGCAGGAATTTTTCAGGAAAAGAGCAGTGAAGCCCAAAGACTTGAAACGGCACTTCTGTAGCCTAAATCAGTGGTCCTCAACCTTTTCAGGCCGCGACGCCCAAAATAATCATATTTTAACTGGGGACCCCCCACCCTGACGAGCACTAAGAGTTGAGGCAATACATTTTGTATGACACGGTTCTATTGTGAAAATAGCAGATCTACATGCTCACAACGCCTCATTTCTGCCTCTAATATTTGAGAATTTGGCCAATGTTTAATTTGAAATTTTAGAGGTATTAAAAAGTCCTTAAATTGTCACTTTAGAAATGTGCAGATACCCTCCATACACTTATACTGTATGTTGTTTTGTTTACTGTTGAGTGAAAAAACAATGTTTCACATTAAGTTAATCATCTGGGGAACCCCCCCCCCCCAGAATAATTTGGGGACCCCCCTGCCCCCCCCCCCGACCCACAGGTTGAGAACCACTGGCCTAAATCTTCTCTTCTGGGGGTCCCTGGCACAAAAACCTTCTCAGAAGGGGGTTCCGCCGCCAAATACATATCAATCTGGCCGGGGGGTCCTTGCAATCGAAAAGGTTTGAGAAGCCCTAGCTGCCTCACAGACCGGCCCTGTCCCAGAGGAGGCTTGGCCTTGGCATTGGAGATGCCCTTCTACCACAGCGTAACAACAGCGTAACCCTCCCTTATCCAGGCTGCACGGGGGAGGCTGTAGTACAGAGAGAGGCTCATCCAGGGGTGTCGCACCAACTTCTGGGCCCTGGGTACAAGGATTCACTGTGGGCCCCCCGTGAACTGGGAACGCATTGTTACGCATTATTTTGTGCTTTAACTGTTGAAACTGTTTAACTGTTAAAGTCTTTGAATATTTCAAATCTTTAAAAAAGAAAAAAGAAAAAAAGAAAAAAAAGTTTCTATGTCAGTGGCGCTCAAACCTTTTCATGTGAAGGACCCCCAAAATGATATGTATTTGGCCACGGACCCCCATCTCAAAATATTTAGTTCCAGGGACCCCCCAGAAGCAAAATCTGAGTTACAAAATAATGTTTGCTTAAAAAATTACATATATTCAAAGATTTGCACACATTTTCACGACTTTTCATAAATAGCAGATCTACAAGCTCGCAGCGCGGCACTCGGTGCCGCGCTGTGAGCTTGTAGATCTGCTATTTTTCAATAGCTAAAATATAAAATAATGAAGGCCCCCCCTCCACCTTGGGCCCTAGTAACTCAGTCCCACTCCCCCCGCCCCTTGTGACGCCCCTGGCCTGAGCTCATCCCTCCCAGAAGACCTGGGCTGGTCTTTTATCTCCCAGGGACTGTTTACTCTCAGTAATTAGGCCATTCATCACCCTAATGGGAACAGCCCCCTCCACTAAATAACTTCTCCTCTCTCTCTCTCTCCCCCAGCTAAAGCCGCAAACTCCCAGGCATAGCATCTTCGGGGGAGAGGGGGGGCGGTACTACCCTCCCAGGCACGGCGCCAAGAGGGGCGGGACACCCGATCTGTCAACCTCCCTTATCGGCGGGCCATTCACGGCCCCCACAATGCACCGCGGGGGCAGGGCTGTTAGCGAGTCGTCACCGGCCGGGGCCCCCCGGGTGAAAAATGGAAGGGATAATGACGCGGGCGCGGCGCATGTGCTTCAAACACAATTAATCAATTATATTGCGGGGAAACATGTTCTTTTAAGGATGATTATGAGCCACTGGGGTGGATTCTGGCATATAATTCTCTCCTGATGAAAAGACGTGATAGCTAAAGCTGGATACTTGAGGTGAATGTGAGCGAGGTGTTATTGCCGTGGACGTATGACAGGTGCTGTACGATGTATTCTGTGCAGATATGAATGTATTATTATGGGATCCTCACATTCGATAAATTCGGTACCTTCCCCCAAGGACACTTTGTCACCGATTAAATACATACTGTAGACAACTTGTCAATTCTGCCAGCCAGCACATGCAGTGATGTGGGTGGTGTGTCACCAATGTAACCATATTTCTTTGCTTCAGTCAGACCTCACTATACCTCAGTCTGTGTATCAGTCTGTCCGTTACCGGCTAATCTCCGGTGCCGTTGACCTGGTCGCTGCCAAACTGTGCACACACTCTCCTAGCCGCAAATTGCAACACTAGATTTATTTATAATTGGATGAATCTAGGGTTGCAATACCTCCCATGCAGCTAATGCATCAAAACGTTGTTTTGCTATCTGATTGTATTAAACGACGTCAAACACACCAATATTGCGGATCTATGGAAAGCTTGCATAATCCTCTTTCTATCTGCAAAGTGTTTGTTTCAGAAAAATCCACCGTAAACATGTTATGATTTATTTTCTGTCAAGAAATCCGAGCAGACATGGTTTATTTTCTAAATGTTGAACTTCGGAAGCGCTCGTCTTCTATAACGCAACGTCCCGCTGCCTCCTGCATTATGTGACATTTAGAACCAGGTGGTCACACGACCGTTGAGCGATTTTCCACAAGCGCTTCCAAACTCCAGGACTTAGAAAGAAATATCACCTTAACCAAATTTCTTGATAGAAACTGGTTCATAACATGTCTACGGTGGATTTTTCTGAAACAAACACTTTGCAGATAGAAAGGGGATTATGCAAGCTTTCCATTGAGCCGCAATATTGGTGAGTTTGACGTTGTTTAATACAATCAGATAGCAAAACAACGTTTTGATGCATTGGCTGCCTATGGGAGGTATTGCAACCCTAGATTCATCCAATTATAAATAAATCTAGTGTTGCAATTTGTGGCTAACACTCTCCCTGGATGCCAATTCAGAACCTCTGCCCCACATTTGTCACATGGGCCTGTTAGTGCTATTTGCACAGACATTCCCACTAGGTCAAGGAACAAATGCCACCCTTTTCATATCAGCCTGTTAAAGCGCCAGCGCAACACCAGGCCAGCAGGTCAACTTTTGCAAAACACATTTTTGGAACAAAATTACTCAAAACACAATAACCTACCTGACCTGGCGGAGACCTGTGATCGGAAGAGCACTGCTTCTAGTCCTCTGTAAACTTGTGATGTGACAATAAACCTGATTCTGAAGTGTGATGTGCAGAAAAGGTTTTTGCCCATGTTCCTTGCAGGAGATGCTGTAGCTAGGGTTGCCACCCGTTCCGTATAATACGGAATCGTTCCGTATTGGACAATTAAAAGATGCGTTCCGTATTGAACCAATACGGAACGCGGTTTGTTCCGTATTTAACCAAATGCCCCATAAAGGTCTGTCACACAAACCTCAACACAGAATTTAACAATAATGAATGAATGAAATAAAACACAGGAAAAGACAGCAAAAGTCGCTGCGGCTGTACGCTCTCCTCTCCTCTCGGCCCCTGTCTGCATATACGCTGCATGTCGCTGTCAATCACCGTTGCCTAGTTACAGTCGAACTTCCTCCTTACACCAGGCAGATCAGGCACACCGCGCGCTTTAAATATGTCGTCTGAAGACAATACTCCACCGCCTCAAAAAAAGGACAGACGCCTACAAAGGTACAGACGCGAGTGGGAAGAAACAAACCCGTGGCTTGACAGCGTCAGTGAAGACGTTTATAAAGCGAACTGCAGAGTATGTCGGCGAACGTTCTCTGTATCACATGGTGGTGGAGTGTCTGATATCAGACAGCATGAGAGAGGAGAAACACATTCCCGAAATATAAGAACACAGCAGACCCAGAGAGCGGTGTCGCAGTTCTTCATACCTGAAACAGCTCCTGAGATTGATTCGGTATGGGACATATTGACCTTATTTATGATTTGAGTCATTCATGTCATGTTAAGATGTCCTTATTTATGATTTAAGATGTCATCATGTCAGTAGTAGCCTGAGTGGTTCCCAAACATTTAGCCCATGCCATGACACAAAAAAGAAATGAGACATTTTCACAGACTTTCTCAAACTAGTGAAAATAGCAGATCAACAAGCTCACATAATTGTGAGCTTGTAGATTGGTTATTTTCACCACTTCTTAGACATTTGTTTTCTAATTTTCAACTCCATGAAGTTACTGAGGAGGGAAAATAATTAATATATTTTTTTAATTCATGGGATTTTTAAAGATGTTTTGATATTACAATTACAATAGGCTAATAATTAAAAACAGGGTAGTGGTAAAGGAACCAATGAACTCAGTGTTTGGGAACCAGTGAGCTAGGCTATTTCATAGACTAATTATGGTTGACTTTTTTTTTAATGACAAATATTTTGACATATTTTGATTGGCAGGACATTGTTATAACGATCATTAGACCCAGAGCAATAACCCATCTGTTATTTAGATCTGTTATTTGCTATAAATGAGCTAACTTAATTTAATTGACCACGTAAAAAAAAAAAAGATTTGTTTTTAAAATAGAAATCCTCTCTCTCACACTTCTACCAGTGCCGGTGATCACTCTTCCCTGTGCCAATGTTGGCACCCGTGCCTAAGGTTGCCTACCCCTGGCCTAAAGTAAAAATGTTCAATGTTCATTGCTAATAAAGCACTTTAAACTAGGCTATGCTCAGGTTCAGGCTAGTGAAGCCTATTCAGCCTAAAGTAAAAAATGTTTAATCTTCGTTGCTAATAAAGCACTTTAAACTTTAAGTATATGACTTAATGGTTTCTTGACTACCTTCTCTTTACTGACCACCAAGTGACCCAATAGAAGAGCCAGGTTCAAATCATTCATACATTGCTTTATTTCATACAAAATTAACTTATTCATATTTTAGAAACAATTGGCCACTTCAAACTGCAAAACAATATAGGTTATACCATGTTGTGTGTTATAGTTATAACTATTCTATGCATTTCATGGGTTTGGGACTGCATTTTTTCGCCGGCCGGCGGCTGTGCCACGCGCACGGAACGCACGCACCGCGTGCCCGGAAGAGGTGTTCCTTATTTCAATTTCTGAAAGGTGGCAACCCTAGCTGTAGCAGAACTGGTTGTAGGCTGCATCACTGAAGGTCTGCAAGAAAGTAGTTCCCAGCAACAAAGTAGTTCCTGGCCAGGCTGCAGAAACAACAAACCTGTTACTTGCAATCAGAATGGGAAACTAAATGGTTTTCAGAATGGCCCTTTAATGTTTCACTAAAGCACTGCCTCAACAAACCAGGCTAGCAGCTAGCTAGCTTAATGGTTAGCATCTTGGTTAGCATCAAACCTCTTATAACCACTGATTGATTTTAATGGACATAAATAAACAAAGTATGTAACATGGTTAGCAACAGGCCTTGTGGTTTCACAACAACTCTAAACTTGACCAAATGCTTTGCTTTAAGGTCACAGTCAGGACTCTAATAAGTGAATGACTCATTAGCTCTTATGTATTATGGGAATAATCAACAACAAATGAGTAATGTTCATACCAGTAGGCTAGTAGCTAGCACAGCTAGTCCTCCGCAACCAAACAAAACCTGGAAGGAAGGGAAGTAGAGGTCTTCGGACCTGCCCGAGATCCGAAATTACCCGCGATCCGAACCGAACCGAGCCGGGTAACGGGGCCGTTTTCGAGCTTTTACCGCGGGGCGGGCCGGGGCCGGGGCCGTCTGCCCCGGTTCCCCGGGTATCTCCTGTTACCCGAGTGGAGCCGAGACAGACCGAGATTGAAGTGAAAGTGAACGCAACAACTGCACCAAATAGATAACGCCACACGATGGCACTAAAGATGCAGCATGTAATCTGTTGCATTGGTTGTGAGAACTGAGAAGTAGAACTCACTCAGTCACAACAACACTGACTGTATCAGTTGGATTGTTATTATTATCAAAGATATTAACGTAACGTTTTGGTTAACGGTTTACAATGGAGTTGTCATTGCGTGTTGTCATGCTCTGCAGAGCAAAATGGACACTCAAAGCAGAAAGATATAATGAACAACACATGCGACAGAAAACGATAGCATTAGCATTGGCTAGCCAAAGAAAGAAGGAATAAAAACATGGATTTATTTGTATTTACAAACTGTCCGTATTGACTTACTGGTCTGGGAAAAGATCATCTTTTGGCGAGAGCGAGAGGCACAGCGCCGCTGACAGCAACAGCAGCACCGTGGCGACGTTAGGTAAGAAATATGTCTGATACAACTCTTAATATAATAACGTTGGCATTCTTTCATTTCGGGGCGACAGGTTCGGGTCTCGGATCTCTCGTTCTGCTCGGGTATCGGATCCAATTTTTCTAATAACAGGCGGGGCCGTTCGGATCGGATCCATCACGTCTCGGGGCTGATCGGGTAACGGTTCTCAAATTCCAAATGATAGACGGGGCCATATGGGTCCGGGTCCATTTCCCCCGGGTCCTTTTGGGTTCGGGTAGTTCAAATTGGACCCGTGAAGACCTCTAAAGGGAAGGTTACAGACCAGGATGCAGTTCCAGAATATATAGAGTGTATACGTGTAATGTGCCCTCTGGTGGGAACAACATGCAACTACACCTCTAATTCACACATTTCCAATAGCCTATGACTCATTGGGGTACACACAGACTAACATAGGCCTACAGATCTGAAATTCACAATTATAGCCTATAGAGCTGTATGGGACACTCATACTCGCACGCACACGCACACACACACACACACATACACACACACACACACACACACACACACACACACGCACACACACACACACACACACACACACACACACACACACACACACACACTCTCTAACAGCCAGAGGACAGTGAGAGGTGTATGTCATGCAGAGATACAAAGATGCAAAACAAGAGAGATGGATACTATAAGGGTTTACACATGAGTGTTCAGTGCAAGCTTTCTTAAGTAGGCCGCATAACATGAATAAAGTATCAATTTAGGTGGCAGGTGTGTTTCTGTGTGTCCACAGCGGCCCTCCTCTGAGAAACACAGTGAGTGGAAAAAAATGTACAATTTCATGAGCATCTGTGCTGTTTATTATGTTGTTAAATTACAGTAAAATAACTACAAATGCAAAATTTAACAAAATGGTCACTTTAACCAGGTATTATAATTATATTCTCCACACTTTTATTCTCCCCATCTTGACAAAAATGGTATATTCCCAGGTCCGTCATGTTGCCATACCTAGCTTTTTCTGAACTGACGCCACTGCCTGAGGCGTCTTACTAGTACAGATGAAAATACAGCTATAGTTGAAAATGGCTGAAAGACGGGCGGCTGTGGCTCAGGGAGGTATATATGGATGGAAGGAATATTTGCTGCATGTGGATGGAAGGTTGTGTTGGCTGTGGTGGTTGACGGGCGTGCTGCCTGAGAGAGGCGCGCGCATGTGTGTTCGTTCGTTCGTTCGTCACCTGTCAAACACACTCAGGCAACAGTAATTGCTTGTCAAAGCTGCCAAGTACTCCTTTTCTTTTGGCCCTGAACTCTCCCGACATCAAACAAAGATTTACTCTACGAAATACAATTACAACTCATCTCAAAATCCCACTGTGCTGAAAAGATGTTAGGGCTACTTACCCAAGGGTTGTCAAAAGCAAAACCCCAGTCTAGTTTGCGGGCAAATTATCTCATCTATTGGGGAGGAAGGAAGAAAAAAGAAAAAAAAGCTTTAATAATGGGATGGAATTGAGCTTCCACACGCTGCTGCTTTTATAAACGCTGAAAAGCAAAAGTGAGATAATTATGGGCTTAAAGAAAAAAAAACAGTGGTGGTCAACCTTTTCAAAAAGTTGTTGCTCACACTGGGAAAACACTAAATTCCATGACACACCTAATTATACAGCCAGCAGAAATCACTAAGGAAATTTCATGTTGCTTAGTAAAAGAGAACACTGAAAATATACACAGCAAAGGGCTCTGCTACCCGAGGAACAACTCACGTTAAACATGGCATGACTGACTGCACTAGATTTTAATTAAATAAATGTCATACTGGTTTATTTGTCATTGATTTGTTTTTGTTTTATATAAACTTTCACCTCACGTGTGACACGCACGCACACGCAAACTACACACACACACACACACACACACACACACACACACACACACACACACACACACACACACACACACACACACACACACACACACACACACACACACACACACACACACACACACACACACACACACACACAGGCTTACTGAGTTGAAAAGGCTACACAAGAGAAATAATTGTTGAGTCCCTTGTCTTCCGACTTTGGGAATAAACTGCATACGGAATGTTTGCAAAATATTGATGGAACTACCCAAGAGGAACTATAGGAATGAAAAAAATACCGTAGTATGCGAATACTTGATTTATAGCCTCCCGTTGTTTTTTTTTTTTGCATTTTGCTAAAGCATATTACACCAAGTATTAAAATTAAACCATGAACAGTTGCACTTTTAAAACCCTGTACCCACTGAGAGGTGTTAGGGTTCCTAAAACAGGCCAAGATCCAGTTGTAACCACATGAACCCCAGTGCAGTGCTTCTCAAAATGTTTTCCGTGTCAAGGACCCCCGTTTAGCTGCCCACCTCCATCTGAACATATCTTGTGCCTTGCAGGCAGTGTTGATTTAGTCGACTAAAACTATGACGAAAAATGTGTGTCGACTGCGTTGTTTTCACTGGCGAAAACAAAATAAAAACTAAATAAAAACTAAACTGTGATGACTAAAACTAAGACTAAATATATTGACAATTTCGTCAACAAAATAAAAACTAGACTAAAATGTTAGGGAGGGACTGGTGGAGGAGAAAGTCATTTTATGTTTGGTTGTTCTCAGGTGTTGCTTGCTGAAAATAGCAGATCTACAATCTACAATCGGCTAATTTCAGCATGCAACCAAGTGTGAAATCAGTCATTACGATGCCATCAAGGCCTGCCAAAATACATTTTAGTTGACTAAATCTACTGTAGATTTAGTCAACTAAAATCTCATGATATTTAGTCGACTAAAATTAGACTAAAACTAAAACTTTTCAGGAGACTAAATTATGACTAAAACTATTTTATTCAAAAGACTACGACTAAAACTAAATCTAAATTTGCTGTCAAAAACAACACTGCAGGCTCTGGGACCCGCAGGCACAAAACAGTCAGGTTTCTGAACTGTCTACCGGCAGTGGTTTTCAACCGTCTACATCAGGGGTCTTCAACAGGGGGTCCGGGACCTCTAGGGGGTCCTCAGAGTTACTACAGGGGGTCCTCCAAATCTTCCAAACATTTTTATATTAACAACTCTAGTGTTCATATTCTGAGAACTGTAGCCAAAAAATAGCAGATCTACAAGCTCACAACGCCTCGCGCTGCGAAGCGTTGTGAGCTTGTAGATCGGCTATTTTTGGAACAGAAAAAGTACAGAGTGAAAGGTCAAGTTTATTACGTTTTGAAGGTTCAGGTGGTTAAACATCTGAAAACACAAATTGACATTAATCCGAAATACACTGATGATTGTGCTGTCGAACAATGAAACTATATGGAATCTATGAACAGGTTGTGGGGGTCCCTGCTTCATCTCTCTCTCGACTAAGGGGTCCCTGGCCTGAAAACGTTGAAGACCCCTGATCTACATATTACATCAAGGTCCATTATTTATTGGGCATTTGAGCCACAGACCACCGTTTGATGAGATTTAGCCTCTCAGACCCAAAACTATTACTATGAAAAGCTCCACCGGCTGTCTGTCCGTCCGTCCGTCCGTCTGTCCGTCCGTCCGTCCGTCCGTCCGTCCGTCCGTCCGTCCATCCGTCCCTCACATCACACTTTTTCCCCTACTCTCAGGCCCGTTTGCCCTATCGATGCCAAACTTTGCACACGCACTCCTTGGATGGCAAATAACAACCCCCGCCCCTGATTTCTCACATGGCCCTCTTCTAGTGCCACCATCAGGCTGATTTTTGTAAAACCCATTTTTGGACACTGCTCCTACATACTTTGCCCTAAAATCACGCAAAGCGGTACACAGTATCTCTAAAGTCATGTCATCAACATGGATCTGTCCCATTTCCATATTCCCTCCTGATTGGCTACGATTGCCTTCTAAAGTTTGTGTATGCGACCTGACGGTCGCTTATCTCCCGATTAGGGAGTCTACTGGTTGACGTTGGATTTTGTCCAAAGATAGACTTGCGTCATAATTACATGCAGTTAACATAGATCAGGGGTCTTCAATGTTTTCAGGCCGAGGACCCCTTAATTGAGATGGAGATGAAGCAGGGACCCCCACAACCTTTTCGTAGATTCCATATAGTTTCATTGTTTAACAGCACAATCATCAGTGTATTTTGGATTCATGTCAATTTGTTTTCAGATATTTAACCACTTGAGCCGTCGTTACCTAATGCATTTGACCTTTCACTGTGTACTTAGTCTGCTCTTTTTCCCCTTTACACCAAAGCTCTTTGCCGGAAATAGCCGATCTACAAGCTCACAACGCCTCGCGCTGCGAGGCGTTGTGAGCTTGTAGATCTGCTATTTTTGGCTAAAGTTCTCTGAATATGGACGCTAGGGTTCAAGCGGTTAATATAAAAAAGGGGGGAAAAAGTTTCTATCACACAAAGATTTGGAGGACCCCCTGTAGTAACTCTGAGGACCCCCTAGGGGTCCCGGACCCCCTGTTGAAGACCCATGACATAGATACACCAACACAGAGTATTTTTTAGTAAACCGCGTCCAGGTGATCTCAGCCTTTTCGATAGGCTAACTAATGCACAAAGTGAATTACTTAATAAACTGAACACTGCGGTTGTAGCCAATAGCATTCATTTCCGGGAGCATTTCGGGACCGAATATAGAACGATGGCTGATTAAAAAAAAACGCTGGAATTTCGCTGGAAAAAACAGGCTTCAAAACGGGCCTGCTGTAAAAACCAATTGCGCCCCTTTTCTTTTTCACAGTCTATGGGTGTTCCTTCAAGTGCGGTACTTGGGTGAGCGCACCGCTGCATACGTGTGCATTAATGAGTGGCAGCGCTGCCGGGTTGGTTCATTACCACCGCCGCCCCGCTGCGTCGACACCGAGCTCGATGCCCCGAGGCCTCGTCTGCCAACGTCCCACTCTCCCATCGCCGCTCACCTTCCCCTCCAAGGGCAACGCCGTCTCCCCTGTTCTTCTTCTTCGTTAAGATAGAACGCTAAATGGCTTTTTTTGTCCTCCTCCTTTGAGCCCCGTGCAGCTGCATGTGAAGAGATAGAGCGCTGCGGGGAAAAGATAGAAAAAGGACACGTACGTACCGCCGTGAATGAATGAATGAGCTCCCCCTCTCATCCCCTGTCACCTAGACAACAGGTCCGCTAAAAGAAGAGCCCCCCCCCCCCCCCTTTTTAAACGAATGAAGGCCTCCCCTTTCAATATATATCGTCGCTGTCGGGCAGAAACCTCTTATCTCCATATTAAACCTTTTTGCGTTTTTCGTAAATGAACGCCTAACTCGATCATGCAACAGCGTCACACAAAAGCAACAAGACATTTGCAGATTTCGAAACGCAGCGTGGAGAAAACGCGCTTTGAGCTACTTTTAACCATCGTTCGCAATCTACTTTAGGACATTATATGAGGTTTCGACCCGACGGAGACAATATATTCCCTTCGTAGAGAGAAAACGTGAATAGGCGACCGGGGGAAAAAGGGTCCGTGTGGACTCGCTATAATACGCCCCCGGGTCCTTTTCTGTGTGTCGCTGAAAAGATGGTGAATTAGGCGAGCGCGATTGATGACGCACCGGAGAGAATGAAGGGGGTCGGCCCGGACAAGGACATACTCTAGCGTATAGTATGATACGGATGGGTGGTGGAGGTGAACACAGCTACCATAGGGGTGAGGTGACAGTTTCTCACACACACAGAGGGAGAGGGAGGACACTGGCTCAGCGACGGAAGGACATATCGTCGTTGTCGGGTGGAAACCTTGTATGTCCAAGACCGTTCGTTTTGTATTTATCATTTTAAAAATGAACTAAAAGTGAAAACAGCCGATCTACAAGCACACAACGCCTCGCACCGCGAGGCGTTGTGTGTGCTTGTAGATCGGCTGTTTTCACTACTTTTTTGCGACAGCCTTGTATGATGAAGCAGGGCTTTACTTGGTGAAAAAAACGTACAAACTTGAAACTTGGAGATACGAGGTTTCTGCCCGACAGTGACGATATGCATTAACAGGCTAAAGGCGAGAGAGAGACAGAGGGAGGGAGAGAGGGAGAGCTGAGATCATAGCTTCATGATAGACTCAGAGAGCTACTCCGACACAATCCTCTTCATCACCAACACCATCCTCCTGCTGCTGCTGCTGCTGCTGCTTGTGTATTCAGGGAAGGGCCGGTCTCATTAGTCAGACCTTGTATGGCACAATCATGAATTAGGTAGCTCATTAGCCGACAGAGGAGAGGTGTTGATGGGAGAGCTCATTTGAAGCCGGGCCTCAGCACGTGCCTGCCTCGCCTTGCCTTCCCTTCCCTCGCCCATCCGACTCCTATATATCGTCGTTGTCAGGCGGAAACCTCGTATCTCCAAGTTTCAAATTTGTACGTTCTTTCGCAAAGAATTAAAGCCCCGCTTCATCATACAAGGCCGTCGCACAAAAGTAGTGAAAACAGCAGATCTACAAGCACACAACGCCTCGCGGTGCGAGGCGTTGTGTGCTTGTAGATCGGCTGTTTTCACTAGTTTAAATAATCTTTAAAATGAAAAATGCGAAACGAACGGTTTTGGACATACAAGGTTTCCACCCGACAACGACGATACGCTAGCTGTCACTGGGATTAGGGAGGCGTGCCTGAGCGGGACACGCTCAGAGAGAGACCATTTTAAGGCGCTCCGTGTGTCAACGTGATGCACGCCACGAGGCTCGGGCGGCCGCGACACGCCACCCGCCGCGCGGCGTGCGTCTGATCAAAAGCCCCCGCGGGAGGTGGGATGTTACGCAACTCGTATACTGTATCATATGCCTGAGGCATTGATCTTCTCGCGCGGTCGCGCTGTACTGTCAACGTTTTATTTTATCGGTGGAATTGTTAACGCAGTCAGTCAGTGTAGCCCTGAATACATGACTCTCATATACATGAGAGTCATGCTCGAACTTTAACATGAGGACCAGTGGGTAATCGAGCCCTCAACGGTTTGCGCTAGGAACATCAGATTTCAAAAATAAAGTGCTTACCCAAGCCAACTCTGCTAACGATTTGACGCCGCACAACGTTCATTACACGCCGCTCCCCGGTTGTTGAGTAAAAAGCATTTTTGTCCGAAATTATTTTGTTTTCCATTGGACTTCCTCGCTTATCCCAAATGATGATCCAACCTGCGCCTCACTTGTGCCACAGCGCCCCCACATGCTTGGTAGGTGTATTTCGCTGTAACAGGTAGGTTTTCACAGCTTCACTTGTTATAATTCTTAGCTTCTTGATTCTTTTCCCTTCTCCTCCGGTGTTTGCGCTCATGTGTCTCTCTCAAGTAGTCAAGTCAACAAGTGAGAAGATGTTCGGCCGCAGGGCGTGCACTACAAGACAATGTGTTTAGATTCAGTTACAGCCGATAGAGGGCGCAGTTGCGCACTTTGGGGGTAAGCGAGGAAATGACCCGGATGTCCAATGGAAAACAAAATAATTTCGGACAAAAATGCTTTTTACTCAACAACCGGGGAGCGGCGTGTAATGAACGTTGTGCGGCGTCAAATCGTTAGCAGAGTTGGCTTGGGTAAGCACTTTATTTTTGAAATCTGATGTTCCTAGCGCAAACCGTTGAGGGCTCGATTACCCACTGGTCCTCATGTTAAAGTTCGAGCATGACTCTCATGTATATGAGAGTCATGTATTCAGGGCTATCAGTCAGTGTAGGTCTTTTGGTGCTTGCACTGCTTGCCTGGTGGTTTACACCAGTGCTTCAACCTTTTCAGGCCGGGACTCCCAAAATAACCATATTTGAACCCTACGAGCACTAAGAGTTGAGGAATTTGTATTTTGTATAACGCGGTTCTATAGCTATACTTCTATTGTGAGAATAGCTGATCTACATGCTCACAACGCCTCGCAACGCGAGCATGTAGATCGGCTATTTTCACAATTTCTGCCTCAAATATTTGACAATTTCGATCAATGTTTAATTTGTAATTTTAGAGGTATTAAAAAGTCCTTAAATTGTCATTTTATAAATGTGCAGATACCTTCTATACACTTTATGGTTTGTTTACTGTTGAAAACAATGTCCCACATTAAGTTAATCATCTGGGAACCCCCCAAAATAATTTGGGACCCACGGGTTGAGAACCACTGGTTTACACTGTTGCTGCCATTGCGAGTCACAATGAACGATTTGCATTCAATGAATTGCATTTTTCATAGCGCTTTTCTAAGTACTCAAAGCTTTACAATGGTTCATTCATTGGGAGGTGAAGCGGCGAACAATCTACGCTAGCGTCCTCACTTCACACATTCACACACCAGTGGAGGCAAGCCAACACCCACCAACTCATTGAAGACACAGGGGTTGAGTGTCTTGCCCAAGGACACTTCGGCATGGGCTAGGGCATTAACGACTTGTGAGTTTTGCAAGTCGACTCGACTCAGTAAAAAGTTGAGTTGAAGTCGACTTTATCGTTTGATGACGATCACACACGACAATGACGATGACGATCACACACGACCCCCCAATTATTTTGGGGGGTCCCCAGAAGATTAACTAAATGTGCAACATTGTTTTCTCACTCAACTATAAACAAACAAACATTTAAGTATATAGAGGGTATCTTCACATTTCTAAAGTGCCAATTTAAAGACTTTTCACGGCCCGCCCACTCAGCAAATTTCTCAGCAACTTCCTGGTGCTGACATCAGCTTTGAAGGGTAAACTAACACAGAAATTGCTGGACTTAAAGCCAACGAATCATTATTTTGAACGGTAAAGTAAATTATAACGCTTTGTGCCTTTTACTATCTTGTGTTCTTGATCACGCTAGCCGTATTTTATACTTTACTATTTCTGAAATTGCATTAAATTTGCGATTTCTGTGTTAATAACTCTATGGGCTTTTAGTAGGGTTTCCCCTTCAAAGCGTGACGTCAGCACTAAGGTAAATAGGAAGTAGGGACATCATGTGACAACGGGGATACGCCATGTCCAGCCATGAAGCTCACCATGGGTGCCAGTATCGCGAGACTATCCACCATTTCCTGTCTGTGAACCAAATCTCGCGATACTTCGGAGACAGAAACGATTATTATTTACTGTTATTATTATTATTTAATTATGCACTGTGCACATCGAAAAGCAAGTGATTGTAAAAATACCTTTGATATATTTTCTTTTATATTCCTGAACAGATTATATGACAAAGGTCTCAGTCGTTCATAAATAGTGTTTCTTCCAGGTTTGTTCATGAGCTGATCTAGCCGGCTCCATCATTCATACAGGAGCGTCATGGCCGGTCCCGGCGGTCACGTGGTTTCCCTTCCTTATATTTTAACTTCCTTGGTCAGCACCAGGAAGTTGCTGAGTGTGCGGGACGTGAATAGGGTCCATTGGCCCTCACTGATGCTCATGATGAAATTGTACAGTTTTTTTTCCACTCACTGTGTTTCTCAGAGGAGGGCTGTGGACACACAGAAACCCACCTTGCCACCTACACACCTAAATTGACACTTTATTCTACTTAAGAAAGCATGCACTGAACACTCATGTGTAAACTCTTATAGTATCCATCTATCTTGCTTTTCATCTTTTGTATCTCTGCATGACTACGCCTCTCACTGTCTTCTGGCTGTTTGTGTGTGTGTGTGTGTGTGTGCGTGCGTGCGTGCGTGCGTGCGTGCGTGCGTGCGTGTACCGAAGCTGTGTTTACTGCATTAATGAATGAGAAGGCAAGACACGACTTAGCTCTCTGCATGTCAGTTCGATGCTCTTTTATGGTGTCACACACACTCACCCAAACACACAAACAACACACACGCACAACACAACTAAAACTAACAAAATTGAGTTGTGAAAAACTAGACTGAAAGAAATTTGGCTTTACAAAAAACAATAACTGGAATTGCATTGTGTTTAGAAAACTAACCAAAACAAACAGACAAAATGTACAGCGCACGTAGGCACATACATGCACACGTACACACACACACGCGCTCACACGCGCACAGGGAATGTCACAGGGACAGCATTCAGCATAATCTGAAGCAGCAGTGTGGACAGGGGCATCAATTGGGTATGGCAGGGGTATGCAGCTGCCATACCCTGGGTCCAGGGGGGAAAATAAAAGTTACTCATAAATATAAATCCATGAATGTCAATTTGTCTATCTGTGCGGGTTATTATGTTGTCAAATTACAGTAAAATAACTACACTTTAACAAGGTATTATAATTATATTCTCCCCATATTGAAAAATGGTACTGTATATTCCCAGGTTCCGCAGGTCAGCTGCACAGGTGCAATGCATTATTGTTAATTGTGGCACAGTTACTAACATGCTAAGTTTAGCTGCACTTGAACAACCATTTCAGGCTGCCATATCCAGCCCAAGAAACCGTAGAAACCTGTGTAAAAAACTGACAAAAGTAATTTATTTCAGACATTGTGAAAATAGCCGATCTACATGATCACAACGCCTCGCAGTGCGAGGCGTCGTGAGCATGTAGATCTGCTATTTTCACAATAGAACCGTATTATACAAAATGTAATGCCTCTTTTCCATGAGGACTCCCATCTTTGCCATACCCTAGCTTTGTCTGAACTGACGCCACTGAGTGTGGATAGTAAAAAGGAGTGAAATGATTGATGCAAATGCAAATTAAAGTTCAACTGAAGGACGCAGCTCCCAGTTATGGGTGCCATTCATCAATTAAGGCCCTGCAACACCCCCTGCAAAGAGGGAACAGCTAAAGCACACGGTTTGACTTTCTCCTTCCTTCAACTGGATCACGTTAGACATCACAGTACTTTTAATTACTTTTAACCTAGTAACTAACGGATTTAACCTGATCTACAATGTCACAACGCGTGGCAACATGGGTGTCGCACCAAATTCTGGGCCCTGGGTACATGGGTTCACTCACATTTTGTGCTTTAACTTTTGAAAAATAGCAGATATACAAGATTGTAGATCTGCTATTTTTGAAAAACCTATGTTTCTATGTCAGTGGTGCACAAACTTTTTTCAGTGAAGGACCCCCAAAATGATATGTATTTGGCCACGGACCCCCATCTCAAAATATTTAGTTCCAGGGACCCCCCAGAAGCAACATTTAAGTTACAAATGTTCGCTTAAAAAATACATACATTCAAAGATTTGCTCACATTTTCACGAGTTTTCAAAAATAGCAGATCTGCAAGCTCTCAGCGCGGCACTCGGTGCCGCGCTGTGAGCTTGTATATCTGCTATTTTTCAATAGCTAAAGTATAAAATAACGAAGGCCCCTCCACCTTGGGCACTAGTAACTCAGTCCCTCTTTACCCCCCCTTGTGACGCCACTGCGTGGCAAGGTTGTGGATCGGTTTTCCTTTCACTATTTGTCGAGTCGGTGAGTCTTGTGGAGACATGGGAAGAATGGAAGCTTAAAGGAGCACATCAGACATTTTCATCCTCATTACCTTCATATAATAATAGCTCCTTTCGGAACCCCTCCCTCCGCTATGCAGCTCCGAGATGAGGTTCCTCACTCTCGTCATCCACAATCGGTCCGTTGGGGGGAAGCTCCGCCGTTCACGAACACTTCCTACCTTTTGTGAACGTTCTATCCAAAGAGTAAAGGTCCTATTACCGGTCTCTCCTCTGTTTACTCCTCAAGCGTGGAAGAAAATCGAAGCAGCCTGTTGAAATAAAGAGTTTATATCGCTCATTTTGTCAGCCGGTTCTGTGTTTTCCCCACTATTATTCGTTGTGTATATACCACGTGACCAGGGGAGGTATGTTTCCTAAGCGGCCTCAACTTCCGGAATGTCTAAAAAACATGGAACCGGCAGACACAATGAGCGATATAAACTCTTTATTTCAACACGCTGCTTCGATTTTCTTCCACGCTTGAGGAGTAAACAGATGAGAGACCGGTATAGGACCTTTACTTTTTGGATATAATGTTCACAAAACGGTAAGAAGTGTTCGTGAACGGCGGAGCTTCCCCCCAACTGACCGATTGTGGTTGACGAGAGTGAGGAACCTCATCTCGGAGCTGCATAGCGGAGGGAGGGGTATCCGAAAGGAGCTATTCATATGATTGGTCGTCAGTCGTCACTAATGCTCATTATTATAATATGGCATGATTTCGGTCTCCATTTGCCATTGCAAAGAAAAATTGCCTTTGGCAGATCAGGTGTGGCCCCGCTCAGTTATTCAAATATTCCACGACTCATAAGTCGTGAGGAACCAACCAGGGGCCCAGTAATCAAATGTAGGGCGGGCATATCACCTTTGCGCTAACCTCGCCTACCAGGCTTTCTGGGGGAAAGCCTGGTGTACGTTCACTACAGGCCGTTTGGTTTCCGCCTAAAGCGCGAAAACCACTAGAAGAAGCGGCGTCGCTTTGATTTGGTTTCCCCTTTTTGTTTCCCCAATCCCTATTTAAATGCTCGAGTAGCCTAGTGTAGTCTTGCCAGTCGCTAACAGTTGGACTAAAAGATGCACATACCAAACGAATTCTTCAAAAGCAAAACTACTCCGCATCAAGGAGTTTATTAGGTAGGCCCTAAAAGTATGTCCTTGAGCGCAGGGGAATATTTTGGGTTAAAACTTAATCCGGTTTCAGGCAGGGACATGCTGGCCATTGGGAAAAGCGGGACAACTCCCGAACGGCTGGTCCATTCCCGGTCCAGGCCGGCCATTACAAAAAAAGAAAAAGAAAAAGAAAATGGCCGGCCCAAAAAGTAAATATAACTCATGTAATTGGCCCACTGGCTTGTCTCTCATGATCTAAAATGGCCAATATTTGAGTAGCTGCAGCACTAAATAGAGATCTCTCTCTATAGCACTCATTAGACTCTTTATACCAGAAAAACGATGAGACCTAAAATCACAGTAACCGCTAATCGGATAGTATTTGGGGCCTCGCAGCGCTTCCGGAAGGCGAAAAAGTTGTCCGAGCGCAATGAAGGCCTCTCCAACTCCTTTTCCCGGGCTGAATCAGGGGCCCAGCACGTCCTTGCTTTCCGGCAAATTGTAGTCCTTTGACTACTACAACATGACGTGTTGTGGTTTACCATCCCAAAAAGTGAAGTGAATCCCAGACTACCTTTGCGCTACTCTGATTGGTTGTAGGTCTAACCAATAGTCGGTTTGAATCTTTTTGTAAGCTCCTCTTGGAAAGAAAAGGAACACTGAGAAGAACCAGACTAATATCCACACAGTGATGTTGTCTGGCTGGCTATGCAAGGCTGTAGGTTATACATGGTCATTAGGGGTGTAACGATACATTTTAATAGCGATTTGATACATATCACGATACATGGTTGACGATACGATACATGGACGATATTGGACGATTCGATTCAATGATTTAAAATCGATAGTAACTATTTAGCAAAGACATTAAATCTGTGTGAAAGGTGTGGATAGTGCAGGTTTTTAAGGGAAACATGTATTATTATGGATACTAGAAGCGTCTAGTCGGCGACCTGGCCAACTCGGAACAATGTAAATAGGGAATGAATGCCCCGCCCTTTAATGCAAACCCCATTATACCTGTTTTCATAGGACCCGTTTTGACCATCTGTCTGCCTGTGTCCATTTATGCCCATATATGGAGATATCTGTATCTGTCTGTCTGTCTGTCGGCGTCCATTTTATGTCCATATATGGAGATCACTGCAGTTATAGTTCTGGGTCCATTTTATGCCCATATATGGAGATATCTGTCTATCTGCGTCCATTTTATGCCCATATATGGAGTATCTGTCTGTGCCTCCAACTGTGTTGCAGACACAGTGCCGGTTCCCCCTTTAATGCAAACCTCATTATACCTGTTGTCATAGGACCCGTTTTGAACATCTGTTTGCCTGTGTCCATTTATGCCCATATATGGAGATATCTGTATCTGTCTGTCTGCGTCCATTTTATGCCCATATATGGAGATCTTTGACCATCTGTTTGCCTCTGTCCATTTATGTCCATATATGGAGATATCTGTATCTGTCTGTCTGCAATCCATTTTATGCCCATATATGGGGGCATTCATTTTATGCCCATATATGGAGAACGCGCGTGCCCGTGGGACGAACGGTTCTCGAGATACGCGGATTACATACATACATACACAATCACAGAGATTTTTTGTTGACTCATGTGGCGTACGTGATGTCAGAGCCTTTTATGAAGTGATGTCACAATGAGTCAGAGCTTTCGCCGATTTCCTCCGGAACAGCCTGATGTCAACAATCAACCCCGCATAAGGAGATTCCGAACGTTTCGCGCCGGTTCGGGAAAACCGCGCGTCGGGTCGGGTCGAGACCCGGCACTGCACTCCGTGCCGCGGCGGGGAACGCGCGTGCCGAATCTGAAGCCGGTGGGACGAACGGTTCTCGAGATACGCGGATTACAGACACACACACAGACAGACAGACAGACACACACGCAGAGACTTCTCGCATTTATAGATAGATGAATAAGTAAACACAGTGATTATCTGCCTAATACATGGACATTGTATATTGACAAACCTGCACCTTGACATGAACCCAGAGATTACACACATTTATCGATAGACCAGTGTAGCTATATGGAATGGAAAAGTAATTAAACCCCTCCTTTTCATTTTATCTTCTTAAAAATGCTAAATACAATGCACAAGTAGGTAGTATCAATAGAATCGATTCTTTGCACTGCCGATCCGATCTGATACAAAATCAAACGATACGATTCGATTTTAGCTGTTTTCATTTCCATATACTTTGATTTTTTAAGTTAAAAACGATATTTCGATGAAGTTACTATATTGTTACACCCCTAATGGTCATACATGGACAACAAGGCGACCCGGGTGCCACATGCGGCCCCCACCTTCACTTAACCCATTTAGGCCTTGAATTATTGAATGCTTTAACTATTGAAAAATAGCAGATATACCAGCTCACAGCGCGGCACCGAGTGCCGCACTGCAAGCTTGTAGATCTGCTATTTTTGAAAATTTGTGAAAATGTGTGCACATCAATATATATTTTTCAAAGCAAACATTTGTAACTCAAATCTCTGCTTCTGGGGGGGTCCCTGGAACAACATATTTTGAGATGGGGGGTCTGCAGCCAAATAAACGTAATTCCAGGGGTCCTTGACATGAAAAAGTTTGAGAACCACTGATTTAGAGGATTTAGAAGTCGGGTCAAAGATCGGGTAAGATATTCAAAGACTTGCACACATTTTCACGTTTTTTTAAAAAAATGGCATATCTACAAGCTTGCAGCGCGGCACTCGGTGCCACGCTGTGAGCTTTTATATCTGCTATTTTTCAATAGTTAAAACACAAAATAATATGGTTAAAGTGGTTATAATCTGACGCGACTCGGGCGCGTTCCCTGTATTTCAGAGGTAATGCAGTAACCCTCAGTTACTGCAGTGTGAATTACCATTTTGATTTCAGCTGTTACAATTCCAAACATGCAAACATGACCCCGCTTTTATTACTTAAAGTTGTACCATGTAACTTTTTTTATAAAACAAATCTTAAAATTCTCCTAACTATTAAATCACAAAAGTTTTAGAAGATCCGCGCCGTGAATTTCAGCCTGTAAAGCCTTCTCTGTATGTAAACTGAGATCCTTGCCGTGGACCGGATCTCGCGCCAAAATTGCGTCATCACACTACCGGCCAATCACAGCGAGGGTTATACAACTGCCGGCCAATCACAGCGCATCTTGAAGTGGGGTCGCTATGGCAGCCATATTTGTTGTCGCCCGTTTGTACCATCCCTTCTCTAGGTAATTTCGCCTACCAGGCAGGGTGAAGGAGTCCGTATCTCTGGAATTACTGAACGCACAGGAACAAGGGACCCCTTAAAAGATAGATCTCAGCGAGGTGGAGGCAGACGCGGGGGTCTGAAGGTACGAAAAACGTCCGAAAGACGCGGACGCGACCGCGGTTTGCTATAGGGCTAATGACCACTAGTTGGGCATCTTACACAGTATGGCTTTAAGTCTATAATAGTAGCTTAATGACTGGTACTAGTCTTTTTCATGTCCAATGTATTTGTATTAAAGTTCATAAAGTTAACATAAGAGAACATATAAATGCATTTGAAATTAACTCATTCTGGGCGATGCCCGTAGAAACCGTATTTTTCCCGCTGTACCGCGGTGCCATGCCCGTCGAACCCGGAAGTTTAATTAGCTTTAATCATTATGAAAGGATTAAAAGTATTATCGCAAATTTCCGCGAACGTGTCCACTTGTTACCATAGCGCACAGTTGGCTTTTTTCAATGCTTTTTCATGTAAACACTGGCGGATAAGCAGGAATACAGCGTGGCAACGGATATGTCTATTTCAATGGGGTTTTTTTTATTCGAAAGCTTGTCACCGAGTCTACAGTCTACTAGATGAGTCGCGCACAGATTGTGCACGATGCGTGCGCGTGCCCACGTTAAAAGGTAAGGACAATTTGGCAGCTGCTTACTAGAGCTATGTTTAAAATGGCAGCAAAATTGTTAAATCAAAATGTTACTTTTCAGAATTCCAATTCGTGAATAGCGAAAGATTATTTGGGATTTCAATTGAAAAATGGCAAAAATAGCAGATCTACAAGATCTACAAGCTCAAAACATGTTGCACTGTATTATGCATTGTGGCCCTCTGGAGTGAGTGTGAAAATATAGTGGCCCTCCCTCTCCATCATCAAAGTTACCCAGCCCTGCTATAGGTTAAGTGGGCACAGGCACCTAACAGTAGGCTCAATATAGGCTGTTAGGTTCGAGTTTGGAAAACGACTACGCAGTCTCAAAGCTACTATAGCAACAGACAGCAAAAGAGCTTCTTTCCATGAACAATCAGGCACAGGGACGTGCTGGGCCCCTGATTCGGCCCGGGAAAAAGAGTTGTAGAGGCCCTCATTGCACGCTATAGAGAGAGATCTCTCTCTATTTATTTTGTATTTATCATTTTAAAAATGATTTAAACTAGTGAAAACAGCCGATCTACAAGCACACAACGCCTCGCGGTGCGAGGCGTTGTGTGCTTGTAGATCTGCTGTTTTCACTACTTTTGTGCGACGGCCTTGTATGATGAAGCAGGCTTTTCTTTGCGAAAACATTTATACATTTGAAACTTGGAGATACGAGGTTTCTGCCCGACAGTGACGATTTACTTTCTTGGCTGCCCAGCCCCCAAAATGGAACAAAGGGGGCCTGGACCGGCCGGGAATGAACCGGCCGTTCGGGAGTTGTCCCGCTTTTCCCAATGGCCAGCACGTCCCTGATCAGGCACATGAACAAACTGTCAAAGACGAGAATGGTCCAGGGTCCATACAGTAGATACTGTGAGGCTGAACTGCACCTATTGTACATAAATACTGTATATATCCTGTGAAGTTTTTTTTTTAATATATATATATTTTATTATACCGACCTTTTGCACATAGAACACACTGTGAAGTTGTTTACAAATAGTTAAAGTACAGTAGCTACTACGACAAAATAATGCCATTGGTGTATAAAATACATCAAACTTTATGCACAAGCACAGCTGAGGATGTTTTTTTTCATTCTCTTTGCTCTTTGGCCTTTTGCACTCTCTTTCTTCCAAAGTCATTACTCATTATTACTTATTATTTTATCATTGATGTGTTGTTTTCAGTTGTTCTGCTTTATTTTATATACCACTGCATTGTCTGTAAGGATGCCGAAAAAGAAAACGTTTTACTCTTATGTACCTGTACAAAAGAAGTAACAATAAAGTACGACCTTAAACCTTGAAAGTTCTGATTTCTGATTCTAATGGCCTTTGCTGCGTGTACTCCCCATCTCTCTCTCTCCCCATTTCCTACTGTAGGCTACTATTAATGAACCTATCAATGAAGGCATAAGCGCCCAAAAATAAACCTTTAAAAGAAAATGGGTGACGCGGTCCATTATAGGAATTTCTCTGCATTCACAAAAACGTGATATTCCAGTGCACCTTTCCGCCCTTTTGGCAACACGCGCCATGTTTTTTTTTCTTTTTTACAGACTTGATTTTGTTGTTCCCCTCTCTCTCTCTCTAAAACCCCAAATAAAGTCTTCCACGCTTTTTGAATCGAAAATCCTGAGTTGAAAAGCAATAAAGAACGAGACTTTCCTTGACATTTCTCCCCCCCCCCCCCCCCCCCCCCCCCTGCTGTTGATTCTTACAGTACATTGTGTCGGAAAAGGGAGATAATCCGTGACACGGCGCTCCGATCAGGTACTTTGTTTGTGGCTGCTGCAGACTAAGGCCATAATCTGCTATGGAGATACACCGACGGATCTCCTTCCTCCGGCGCCGTCGAGTGTCTGGCGGAGTGTCTGGCCGTGACTCTGTGTGCTTAGGAGGGGATTACCACGGAGTGAAAGAGAAGATGAGGGAGGAGAGGAGCAGGGACGTGCTGGGCCCCTGATTCAGCCCGGGAAAAAAGAGTTGGAGAGGCCCTCATTGCGCGCAATGGAGAGAGATCTCTCTCTATAGCGCTGCTGCTACTCAAAGATCATCAGATCATGACAAGTGACAAGCCAGTGGGCCAATTACTGTACATGAGTTATATTTTGTCGTCGTCGGGTGGAAACCTTGTATGTCCAAAACCGTTTGTTTTGTATTTATCATTTTAAAAATGATTTAAACTAGTGAAAACAGCCGATCTACAAGCACACAACGCCTCGCACCGCGAGGCGTTGTGTGCTTGTAGATCTGCTGTTTTCACTACTTTTGTGCAATGGCCTTGTATGATGAAGCAGGGCTTTGCTTTGCAAAAAAATGAATGAATTTGAAACTTGGAGATACGAGGTTTCTGGCCGACAGTGACGATTTACTTTGTTGGCCGCCCAGCCCCCAAAATGGAACGAATCCGACATTTTATTTTTATTTTTTTCCTAATGGCCGGCCTGGACCGGCAGGGAATGAACCGGCCGTTCGGGAGTTGTCCCGCTTTTCCCAATGGCCTGCACGTCCCTGGAGAGAGAGAGAGAGAGAGAGAGAGAGAGAGAGAGAGAGAGAGAGAGAGAGCAGGGGGGTCACACCAAATTCTGGGCCAAATTCTGGGCCCTGGGTACAAGGATTCACTGCGGGCCCCCCATGAATGTTCTTCACAGGGGGAGGAAGGGGTTTAACCCATTTAGACTGGGAACGCATTATTACGTATTATGTTGTGCTTTAATTATTGAAAAAATAGCAGATCTACAAGCTCACTGCGAGCTTGTAGATCTGCTATTTTTTAAGAATTGTGATTCATTTTGTCAGTGGTGCTTAAGCATTTTCATGTGAAGGACCCCCAAAATGATATGTATTTGGCCACGGACCCCAACTCAAAATATTTAGTTCCAGGGACCCAAATTTTCGAGTTACAAATTTTCGCTTAAAAAAAATATATATTCAAAGATTTGCACACAGAACTTTTTTAAAATAGCAGATCAGCTCGCAGCGTGGAAGCTTGTAGATCTGCAATTTTTCAATAGCTAAAGTATAAAACAATCAAGGCCCCTCCACCTTGGGCCCTTCAACTCAGTCCCACCCACCCACCCCCCCCCCCCTATGTGACGCCCCTGGAGAGAGAGAGAGAGAGAGGCTAATGAGATAATGACTCATGTTTGTAGGCACGGGGCCGGAGCCGTGGGTCTGAGAGAGAGGGCCACGACTTGAGATGAAATCATCTGGGAAAGCACATAACAGCAAAGTACTCACTCTGTCCGTTTGCCCCGGAGCGATTTATTCCAACCCCTGCTTCCCCAGGTGGCCTAGTAGCACTTTAATGTGGATTGTGGAGGAATATAACAACAATTACAGATCAACCCTCTAAAGCCAATGCCACGTATGTCATCATACTAAATTGGCTGAGGCTGGAGTTGCGGGACTTATTGAGTCACTCGTGTCTTCTGGACAAATTCCAGGTTCTCATTATGTCCCATAGATTTGATGACTTCAGACAAATAGGTGAGCGGATTGTAGTTCTGCTATTTTGATATCCCCAGATTAGGGATGCAAGAAGGTTTCAAACGCCACCTTCTCTTTGATTTACATTTTCAGATCTCCAGTACGCATCGTCGCGCAGTCTAAGCCTGAAGCAGCATGAAGGTATCATGATCAAGACAAGCCTAAGCCAGCCCTCATTTCTTTTAAATAAATACAATTGTTCTTCCTGGACAGTTGTTTTCTCTCTCAACAGTTAACAAACCAACATAAAGTTTAAGTGTATCTGCACATTTCTAAAGTGACAATTTAACGACTTTTTAATACCTCTAAAATGTCAAATTAAAAACTGGACAAATTGTCAAGTATTAGAGGCAGAAATTGTGAAAATATCAGATCTACATGCTCACAACGTGAACATGTAGATCTGCTATTTTCACAATAGAACCGTGTTATACAAAATGTAATTCCTCAACTCTTGGTGCTCGTCAGGGTGTGGGGGGGTCCCCAGTTCAAATTTGATTATTTTGGGGGTCATGGCCTGAAAAGCTTGAGAACCACTACTCTATGGTATTTTGTTTGCACAGCACCAGTATTAACACCAGGGGGTAACCGGTAGTCCAGTGATGGTTATCTCATTTGTTTGGGGGTAGATGGACGCTAACAATCGGCTGAGGTACAGTGCATAAACACGTAATTATAATCTTTTGTGGAAGCAGCGTGACGCTCGAACCTTAAAGGTCACCACATGCCCGAGTGTCCGCATGGCGCACACATGCACACTTGCATGCACCGCATGTACACTCCACACACAATGACATTATGCAGGGATGTGGCACCTACTGCGGGAGGAAGGGTCTTCTTTGACCTATACGACATCCTCTTGACACCAATTAGTGCAAGAAGCAAAGACGCAAAAAAAACACGACCCAGTCATGTACCGTAGCACCCAGTGAATGGAGAAGTATACAATACATACATACATACATACATACATACATACATACATACATACATACATACATACATACATACATACATATATATATACATACATACATACATATATAAACAAAATCTTATCCAAAGACGACAAAAATAGTTTTGGGTCCGAGAGACTAAAATCTCATCAAATGGTGGTCCGTGGTAGCCTGGCGGGGCCTGACGTCATACTGCGTTCACTCACTCATTCCTTCCCCAGTATAACGTCTGGCCTTCGGCCTATTGGCAGCTTGAAAAGTGGGCGGGAGTACTTGCCTTGACAGACAGATTCCTCTAACCAATCAGCGTAGCAAAACATCTCTCAGCCAGTCGGAAGAACGGCAAACAAACACGTCTTTTCGGCCGATTAACTCCGCCAGCGCATATACTCCTGTTCCTTTTTAATTGTTGTAATTTATTCCAACTCTGAAATAACTGCACTTATTGCTTGTTTTATTGTTAGAGCGTTAACTGTTACACTTGTTGCATCGCGAGGGCAGCCATTGTTGTTTTGAAAATGCTGCAGCAAGCACCTACGTCACCGTCTACACATGGACCAATCAGGGAATGCTTTTCACTTGTTGTCAGGAAGACTACGTTTGTTGTGTGGACAGCAGTCACTGATTGGCCCCGATCAGAAAATAATCAGTATACTCGCTGCTATACTCAAGCCCCCAGAACGGCTTGTAAACATTGAAGCGGCCGCCCTACTGGCCAAAGCTGGAATTTCAGGCGGGGTGAAACATACATGCACAA
The DNA here is from genome assembly GCF_963921795.1 of Nannobrachium achirus. NCBI lineage: Eukaryota > Metazoa > Chordata > Actinopteri > Myctophiformes > Myctophidae > Nannobrachium > Nannobrachium achirus. The sequence continues at coordinate 45,255,846 of NC_137829.1, read as the reverse complement.
GCATAAGAGCGCGGCGCTGGGGTCTACAACAGGGTTCAATGGACGTCGACGTCGTTCGTGACGTCATTGGTCTCAAGGTGAGACCAATTTCCCCCAGAATGCACCTGGATTAGCTACATGCTAGCATGTAGCTATTGCTTCAAAATGCCACTGAGCAATTGCATGAAAATGATAGCTGGAGGCGGGGCTGGTCCACTCTCTATTATATAATACTAGAAGCTGAAGGGCGGCCCAGCGTCTAGTCGGCGACCTGGCCAACTCGGAACAATGTAAATAGGGAATGAATGCCCCGCCCTTTAATGCAAACCCCATTATACCTGTTTTCATAGGACCCGTTTTGACCATCTGTCTGCCTGTGTCCATTTATGCCCATATATGGAGATATCTGTATCTGTCTGTCTGTCTGTCTGTCGGCGTCCATTTTATGTCCATATATGGAGATCACTGCAATTATATTTCTGGGTCCATTTTATGCCCATATATGGAGATATCTGTCTATCTGCGTCCATTTTATGCCCATATATGGAGATCTTTGACCATCTGTTTGCCTCTGTCCATTTATGTCCATATATGGAGATATCTGTATCTGTCTGTCTGCAATCCATTTTATGCCCATATATGGGGGCATTCATTTTATGCCCATATATGGAGAACGCGCGTGCCCGTGGGACGAACGGTTCTCGAGATACGCGGATTACATACATACATACACACTCACAGAGATTTTTTGTTGACTCATGTGGCGTACGTGATGTCAGAGCCTTTTATGAAGTGATGTCACAATGAGTCAGAGCTTTCGTCGATTTCCTCCGGAACAGCCTGATGTCAACAATCAATCCCGCATAAGGAGATTCCGAACGTTTCGCGCCGGTTCGGGAAAACCGCGCATCGGGTCGGGTCGAGACCCGGCACTGCACTCCGTGCCGCGGCGGGGAACGCGCGTGCCGAATCTGAAGCCGGTGGGACGAACGGTTCTCGAGATACGCGGATTACAGACAGACACACAGACAGACAGACAGACACGCAGAGACTTCTCGCATTTATAGATAGATATATACTCTATGGTTATACTGGGGAAGGAATGAGTGAGTGAACGCAGTATGACGTCAGGCCCAGCCAGGCTACGATCCATAGCCTGGCGGTCCGTGGCGGTCGGCGGCGGTACGATACGGTCCGTGGCACTCCGCGGTGGGTTTGTACTGGCAGACACTGACATTGCCATTTTTTCTCTATTTTGAAAAAACATTCTAAAATACTTCAAATAGCAATCTACATCGACATGTTGTGAGCTTGTAGATCAACTATTTGAAGCATTCAAAAATGTTTTTCAAAATAGTAAAAAAAACACAAAAAGGTTTAGGGATATGGGGTGGATGAAAATCAGGGGCGTCAATTGGGTATGGCAGGGGTATGCAGCTGCCATGGGGGGGAAATAAAATTTACTTTTAAATATAAATCCATGAATGTCTGTTTGTATATCTGTGCTGGTTATTATGTTGTTAAATTACAGTACAATAACTACACATGCAACATGGTCACTTTAACAAGGTATTATTTCTGATGTCATAAATCCCAGGCCGAAAATGAGAATGTTAGGGTACCCCCTTATGCCCATATATGGAGATCCACAGGCATCAAACTAAGGCCCTAACTCACCAAGGCTCTGCTTGGCATTACTTACGTACGTTTTATGCCCATATGGAGATTCCTATATTGTCAATATTAAAGGGGAAGACGACCCATTTTCAATATTGAAATGTGTCTTTAATATACCTTCGAGAAGTTGTGTTGAAATAGAAAAAAGTTCCCCCCCTTCTGTGTTGCCTAGAACTGGAGGATTAATTTGGGCGTTTGTATTGTAAAGTACAATGTGTGATGTCATCAAGTTGTTGCGACCGTCAGGGAGCAGTTTACTATGAAAACCTCCACCGGCCGTCCGTCCGTCCGTCCGTCCGTCCGTCCGTCACACGTCACACGTCACACCTTTGCCCTGCTCATATCTCCGCATCAGTATGACATCACACCACATGTGTACACAAACCTTTGTGTACGTTGCTGTGGCAACAGTCTGTTGTTGCTGGTTTGTTAGTGTACGTTAGCAACCACCTTAGCAACCATGGTTTTACCCTAGCAACCAACTGTTTACCCTAGCAACCAACTGTTTACCATAGCAACCATGTTTTTTTACCCTAGCAACCAACTGTTTACCATAGCAACCAGATACGCAGAGCAGGGATCTCCATATATGGGCATAAACAGGTGACATCACACTGATGTCAGATACTCAGAGCAGGGATTTCTCCATAATATATGGGCATAAAAGGGATTCTGTTAGGGATCTCCATATATGGGCATAAAATGGATTCTGTTAGGGATCTCCATATATGGGCATACAAGGGATTCTGTTAGGGATCTCCATATATTGGCATAAAAGGGATTCTGTTAGGGATCTCCATATATGGGCATAAAAGGGATTCTGTTAGGGATCTCCATATATGGGCATAAAAGGGATTCTGTTAGGGATCTCCATATATGGGCATAAAAGGGATTCTGTTAGGGATCTCCATATATGGGCATAAAAGGGATTCTGTTAGGGATCTCCATATATGGGCATAAAAGGGATTCTGTTAGCTGTTAGTGATTTCCATATATGGGCATAAAAGGGATGCTGTTAGGGATCTCCATATATGGGCATAAAAGGGATTCTGTTAGGGATCTCCATATATGGGCATGAAAGGGATTCTGTTAGGGATCTCCATATATGGGCATAAAAGGGATGGTATCCCAGATGATGCCCTGTTAGGAGATCCACACTAACAGAATCCATATATGGTCCTACCGACAGCTGCTATAAGCCAACCCTGGCAATAAGGTCTGAGTCGAAGAAATGCTTCTTTCCTGGCAAGAATTGCCCCTTTATACTGTAGGGCTCGTTTGTGTATTGTATGACATCACGCCACATCATCGGCTGAGGACTGTGTGATGTCATCATATCTCCATATATGGAGACATAAGTTGCTCATGCCCAAATATGGGCTGGTGAGGTCAGACTTAGTGTGATGCGTAGGTTATCTCCATATATGGAGATTCAACTTCAATGAGTAACCATGGCAAACTGTCAACTGCCCGTATGTCTTGATAATTGCGACCGTCAGGGAGCAGTTTACTATGAAAACCTCCACCGGCCGTCCGTCCGTCCGTCCGTCCGTCCGTCCGTCACACCTTTGTGACCATCAACAAACGTCACACCTTTGTTGATGTTTAAATCGAAGAGTCTTGGTCAAATACTTCTGTTGGTTTCTGCACTGATCATTTATACAATTCAGCTGTGTTTGCTCGTGTCATCATGATGAGGTCATAAATCATGCTTACTCAGTTATTCGTTATGTGAAAGTCCTATGACGTCTATGATATCTGACATCATCATACATACATTCCCTTTTATGCCCATAAATGGAGATCCCCTCTGTAGAACCAGCCACTGACATCACTGTAATGTCAGGGGAACCAAATCCCTTTTATGCCCATATATGGAGATCCCTGTGATGCCAGGGGAACCAAATCCCTTTTATGCCCATATATGGAGATATGGAGATCCCCGTGTTGCCAGGGTAACCAAATCCATTTTATGCCCATATATGGAGATCCCTGTGATGCCAGGGGAACCAAATCCCTTTTACGCCCATATATGGAGATCCCTTATGTCATCAATATTAAGCCCATATCTGTGAATATCTTTGGGTACCAGATGTCTCCATATATGGTTAAATGGTCCGATATACATCACTGGCCAGAAGACCAAGAAATGGTGCAACCTCGCCCTTTGCTTTTCTCCCTATAGGCATCTTACTGGTAGGTAGTTTAATGAGGAATGCAGTATGGTGGTAGGTAGGTAGTTATGGCCTTTGATGTAAGATTTTCACTTTCTAGGATAACTATATTTGCTATTCCCAGATGATGCCCTTTTAGGGTACCCCTCATGCCCATATATGGAGATCCCCAGGCTTTACTAATTAACATAAGTTTTATGCCCATATATGGAGATCATTGTCCCAATGTCATCAGATATATGGGCATAAATGGACACAGGCAAACTAGATGGGCTGTATGGATATCCAGATGTGTGATGTAAGTGTTTTATTCCAAATGTGGCACCCCACAGACATATTTCCAGAAACAAAATCCCTTTCATGCCCATATATGGAGATTTCTGATGTCATCAATCCCAGGCCCTGTAAAAAACATGGTTGCTATGGTATGAGCAACTTATGTCTTGATAATTGGTAAAACAAACTTTTGGCCTATTTGTGGAGATAAGCGACCAACGGTCGCTTATCTCCCGATTAGGGAGTCTTACTGGTTGGTAAAACAAACTTTTGGCCTATTTGTGGAGATAAGCGACCAACGGTCGCTTATCTCCCGATTAGGGAGTCTTACTGGTACTTTACAATACAAACCCCAAAATCAATCCTCCAGTTCTAGGCAACACAGAAGGGGGGGAACATTTTTTTCTATTTCCACACAACTCCTCTAAGGTATATTAATGACACAGTTCAATATTGAAAATGGGTGGTCTTCCCCTTTAAGGACATTATTAAGGATATTATGTTATCAATATTAAGGACATATATGGGAATGCCCATATTTGGTAATGTCCATATATGGGCATGTTTTGAGATAACATAACTATCATGAAGGGGTCTCCATATAAGAGTAACTGGTCCCATATACATCACTGGCCAGATGGCCAAGAATTGGCGCGACCTCGCCCTTTAGGGCGAGGTCGCATGAGGTCGCAAGTCGCCCTGAGGTGTCTTACTAGTAATTATATTCTCCACACTTGTATTCTCCCCATCTTGACAAAATGGTATATTCCCAGGTTCCGCAGGTCAGCTGCACAGGTGCAATGCATTAATGTTAATTAATGCGTTCCAGGCTGCCATATCCACCCAAGAAACCGTATAAACGCGGGAAAAAAATAAAATGTAGCCCCTTCTTAAAATAAATGTTTCATGCCTATTGCTAAGGTATGGCAACATGAAAAATGAAAAAAAAAAAAAAACAGTCATGTTGCCATACCTTAGCTTTTTCTGAACTGACGCCACTGGATGAAAATAGGGCCCTTGACCTCTGCGCCACCCGAGCGCTCGATTGTCCTTTTAATCTTCTATGTACTATATGTGGGCTGCAAGCAATTAAATAAATCCAATCAAATCAAAAGGTCAGTTTGTCCCCAACATGTAAAGCATCAGCCCGTTGTAGCGCCACCGTAACGCTGATTTGAAAAACGTTGCCGTCTTATAGTTGGCCTTCTGGTGAGAGTGCACGCAGAGTGTGTCACGTTGATCATTCCAGCTGTGTCCGAGATTAGCTGGACAACACACACACACACACACACACACACACACACACACACATGCACGCACACACTACTATAACCATGGCATAGGGAAGGTGCCCCATCGGCAAAACATAATTACAAACCACACACGCACACGCACGCGCACACACACGCACGCACGCACGCACGCACACACACACACACACGCGGTCCTCATGCGCCCAAAAAGAGACAAATTACCAACCCGTCAGATAAAATCAGTCACGACATCATTTAATTAATTTCAGTGCATATTACCATTTCTTATTGTGAGTTTTTTTCTTTCTCTCTTTCTCTCTCTCTCTTTTTGCTCCCCCCTCCCATCCTCCCATCCACATGAAAAGAAAAGAACACTTCAGAAAAATGATCCCGTTTCTCTCATTGTCCATGCATCCTTCCAGCCACTTCCCATTACCCCCCCCCCCCCCCCCCTTTCTTTCTATCCATCACTCGATTCCCTCGACAGAGCGGAGAGAGAGAGAGAGAGAGAGAGAGATAGAGAGAGGGAGAGAGAGAAAGAGAGAGAGAGAGAGAGAGAGAGAGAGAGAGGCATATGAGATGCAGTGGAGCCCATTGATTGGGGAAGCATTTGGGAGGTAAAATAATGGAGTCCCACTAATCTGCGCTCTAATCTCTCCCTCCGACGCTGGCATGCTGCAGCATAATGAGCAGCCAGGCTCAGCAGCGCGGCTGCTGATAGGATATGACACTGCTGGGTGGCAAGGGAGAGGACTGTGGGGGCACTGCCAGTGGTGGGAATGGTAACTAAAGTACATTTACTCAAGCACATATCAATTTGGGGGGGCCTTTGGCAAAAAAAAAAGAAGTCTGAAAACTACAGCGGTTTAAGACAGTGGTTCTCAACCTTTTCAGGCCGCGACCCCCAAAATAATCATATTTTAACTGGGGACCCCCCACCCTGACGAGCACTAAGAGTTGAGGCATTACATTTAACACGGTTGGTTCTATTGTGAAAATAGCAGATCTACATGCTCAGCATGTAGATCTGCTATTTTCACAATTTCTGCCTCTAATATTTGACAATTTGGCCAATGTTTAATTTGTCATTTTAGAGGTATTAAAAAGTCCATAATTGTCACTTTAGAAATGTGCAGATACCCTCTCTTAAACTTTATGTTGGTGTGTTTACTGTTGAGTGAGAAAACAATGTTTCACATTAAGCTAATCATCTGGGGGCCCCCCACAATAATTTTGAGACCCCCCCCTGGGGGGTCCCGACCCACAGGTTGAGAAGAAGAAGAAGATCAAGCTTCAGTTGGGGGTCTAGTTGATATTCACAATTTCACATATATTTAGTATATTTCGGCGGCCATAGCCGAGTGGTCCTGCCTGGGGAGCCAGAACCCCCGGTTGTCCCAGGTACAATTCCAGGCCAGGTCAGCAATGTGTCGATGTTAGGGGTGTAACGATGTAGTAACTGCATCGAAATATCGTTTTTAACATAATAAATCGAAGTATATCGAAATGAAAACAGCTAAAATCGTATCGAATCGGCAGTGCAAATAATTGATTGTGTCGATACTATAACTACTTGTGCATTGTATTTAGTATTTTTAAGAAGAAAAAATGAAAAGGAGGGGTTTAATTACTTTTCCATTCCATATAGCTACACTGGCCTATCGATAAATGTGTGTAATCTCTGGGTTGTGGGTTCATGTCAAGGTGCAGGTTTGTCAATATACAATGCCATGTATTTGGCAGATAATCACAATGTTTACTTATTTATATCCATAATAATACTGTACATGTTTCCCTTAAACCTGCACTATCCACACCTTTCACACAGATTTAATTTCTTTATCGATTTTAAATCACTGAATCGTATCGTATCGCCATGAATGAACCAATATCGTCCATGTATCGTATCGTCAACCATGTATCGTGATATGCATCGATTCGCTATTAAAATGTATCGTTACACCCCTAGTCGATGTGTGTCCATAAGCAAACCCCTAATTGCTTCCCGAGCGCCATAGAATCCAATGGACACTTACTGATCCTAGTTGTTATAGGATGGGTAAATGCAATGGACAAATTTAAATATATACGTGACATGTGGGGACTATTCTATAGGCCTACTCTTTACACACGTCTGTCAGTCGGTCAGGCTCTACAGGCCTACTCGTTATGCACATGCCTGCCAGCGGCCAGCAGAAAATGAATGAAGAGTAAAGGATCTATCTGTGCCGAGTCTGTGGTCTGAAAACCCCCCTGGGCTAAACGACGGCGGGCTGCTGTTCGACAGCCTCGACGGCGTTGCTGTAGAAACATGAAGGAAGAGCACGCGATCCAAAGGATCGGGTCAGGAGCTCTGTGTTGTAACGGCACGCTGCATGTTTTCACCTCCGCCGCGAAGATCTGCCGCCGCGGCGCACCGACGGGGGAAAATAACCACCGCATACAGATAGCTCATTAGGAGCCCGTTGATGTTGGAGCAGGCGAGGGAGATTGAAGTTTCGACCCCTACCTTCCAACCAAAAACATTGCCGCTCTCCGTTTTTCTTTTTAGTCTTTGATGCTGATATTGTGAGCGCTTGTATGAATAATCTGATGAGAGCATCAGAGACATGGGGCGAGCCACGTAGCCAGGGGCGTCGCACCACATTCTGGGCCCTGGGTACAAGGATTCACTGCGAGCCCCCCCATGAATGTTCTGTTCTTCATAGGGGGAGGGGGTTTAACCGTTTTAGACTGGGAACGCATTATTACGCATTATTTTGTGCTCTAACCATTGAAAAATAGCAGATATACAAGCTCACAGCGCGGCACCGAGTGCCGCGCTGCGAGCTTGTAGATCTGCTATTTTTTAAAAGTCTTTGATAATTCAAATCCTTCAAAGGTTTTTTTGAAAAACCTATGTTTCTATGTCAGTGGTGCTCAAACTTTTTCATGTGAAGGACCCCCAAAATGATATGTATTTGGCCACGGACCCCCATCTCAAAATATTTCGTTCCAGGGACCCCCCAGAAGCAACATTTTAGTTACTAATGTTCGCTTAAAAAATACATATATTCAAAGATTTGCACACATTTTCACGACTTTTCAAAAATAGCAGATCTACAAGCTCGCAGCGCGGCACCGAGTGCCGCGCTGTGAGCTTGTATATCTGCTATTTTTCAATAGCTAAAGTATAAAATAATTAAGGCTCCTCCTCCACCTTGGGCCCTAGTAACTCAGTCCCACTCCCCCCATTTGTGACGCCCCTGTGCGTAGCGGGGAGATAGAATGAATTAAAGAATTTGTGTGGGGAGAAAAAAAAACACATTGTTGGAAAAGACCAAACCACACTGTTCTGTTTTGTTCTGACGCCTGGCTGTCTCCTCTGCGTCCCGGCCGGCCGCACACACACGCTAATGGATCTGATGGACAGAGAGTATAAGCACTTAGATGACAAAAGCGCGGTAGCTTGTAAAGTGCTGCAGAACGCCGAGATCCCACGTGCTTATAATTCAGTAGCAGCTACTGTAGTAAACGCCCCTCCTCTGACTGTTGGTTAACACATGGGAAGCCAAGGTTTCTAACATTTCTAGCTGTTGCTGGTGCCGCCGTTCACTCACGCTTTATTTTGAAGAGCCTCGGAAGCTTCGTGCGTGTGCACGTGAGTGTCCACTGACGATTGAGGAAGAAGATCCATTTGTTTAGCTTGTAGATCTGCTATTTTTGAAAAATCGTGAAAATTAGAATTTTGACCCCGATTCTATAAGTGTCTTTTGAATCCTTCTAAAGTTTTTTTGAAAAACCTATATGTTCTTATGTCAGCAATCTGACCAGCCATCGTCAAAGAAAAGGTCCTTTTCACTTAACTGGAGCTCAGTAATAGTCTAGTTCTTGAGAGACTACTATGTCAGTGGTTCTCAAACCTTTTCATGTGAAGGACCCCCAAAATTATATGTATTTGGACGCGGACCTAACCTGACTTGCGTCAGATGGTGGCAGTAGTGCGTAGGCTACCGCTCTACTTTACCAGCTGTGATCTCTCGGTGGGAGTTGATAACGCTCGTAAAGGCCCGGGCCGGACGAATCAGCGGCAGCTACGGGCGGGCTCTGAGCGGCTCTGAGCCAGTAGAGTCTGATTGCAGACCACGTGGATGCAGACAGGCCAATATGAGTGGTTGGAGTTGGCACTCCCAGACTGTGACAGAGAGACGGCCACATCCAATCACCTGCTAAAGAATTTCAAAAAATGGCCCGCCCCTTACATCGAGTCTGCCCGAGAGATCTCAGATGGTAAAGTAGAGCGGTAGCCTACGCACTACTGCCACCATCTGACGCAAGTCAGGTTACCGCAGACCCCCATCTCAAAATATTTAGTTCCAGGGACCCCCCCAGAAACAAAATCTGAGTTACAAACGTTCGCTTTGAAAATACATAGCCTATATTCAAAGATTTGCACAAATTTTCGCGACTTTAAAAAAAAATAGCAGATCTACAAGCTCGCAGCACGGCACCAGCTTGTATAATCTGCTATTTTTCACTGGTTAAAGCATTCAATAATTCTCGGCCTAAATGGGTTAAATTCAGCCTCAACGTGGTAGTGGTGTGCTCTGAAAGGACGGGCCATGGCCGCTTGGTCTGTCTTGGTAGAGTAGAACCATGCAGCCTCAGGTGTACAGAACCATGTAATAGAGACTCGACGTCAAAGTCTCACTTTAAATTCACACCAATTACAGCCTTGAATAAACTGAGACCTGGTGGCTTACATCTCTGTCAGAGCTCCGGCAATTAAGCAGTGAGATTTAGAATGTGGAGTTTTATTTATGCATTACCCCACGTGTTTGGCATACACCCACATACTTAACGTGTTAGTGCACCTATTTTTGACATAAAGCTGTGTGAAATACTTGCCATTAAAACAGTGGTTAAAAATGTATTAATTGATTACGAGAGTCCCGTGGTCAGAGTTCTGGTCAGTTTCTGATGAATATTTAGTAGTTCCAATGGGGTGGGGGCCATTTGGCGTGGCCCAATCATTGAAAATAGATTAATCCACAAAACTAGCGTAATTTGTATTGTTGGCCTATTTCTACCATATAGAGCGAGGTTTCGTTCTGATCAGCTGACTGCAAAGCACCTTGTTTTGGGGAAATACGTTGCAGCGGCGTAGTGATACTGGACACAAAAAAATAGTATTGTGACAGAGGGGTCAAAGTTGAACGCAAGTTGGTCTATTTGGTAGAAATAGGTCAACAATACAAATGACGCTAGTTTTGTGGATTCATCTATTTTGAATGATTGGGCCATGAGCCCCTGCCAAATCACCGGAACTACTTTATATTCATCTAAAACTGACCAGAACTCTGACCACGGGACTCTGGTAATGAATTAATACATTTGTAACCACTATTTTAATGGCAAGTATTTCACACAGCTTTATGTCAAAAATAGGTGAACTAACACTTTAAGTAGGCTCTGGTATTTTAAATTAAAGCACACATTTGACTCTGCAACAGGAGGATGCCTATCTCTACTTTCACTGGAGTACAGGGGTTGACCACCTCAGCGGTGCCCACCCTCATGAATGCAAGAGGAGAACAGGGTTATTAATTCACTAAACCTAACAATTAAAACCCTAGCGTCCTTATATGAGTATTTAGTGGAAATAGACTACAACCTCATGCACAACGCACTTATAGATATACTGTATGTGGCGTTTCCATAAAGCCTCTTAATGCGCATTAAGGGTTTCGCGAAAAAACACTTCAAAATTCGAATAAACTTTCATTATCCACAAAATCCTTTATGCGCTTGGAGGAGGTGTAGTGGGAGAAATATGTGAAAAAGGTGTTCACTTCCGTCAGAAAGCGTGAAAATTTGCACCTAGGGGTATTTTTGTGCGCTGAATTCAAAAATTGACGGTCCCAATCACCCATGTGAGGGGTCTATCTAGGGGATTTTCATGATTCTGAATCCATTCCAAGCATTTGTTTTGCACAAAAAACATTCCTTGGGCAAGAAATGGACCCCACAGAACTATGGTTTAGTGATGAGTCATCACTTTTCACAGTTGTGCAGGGTCCATTTTTAGCCCAAGGATTGTTTTTCGTGCAAAACAAATGCTTGCAATGGATTCAGAATCATGAAAACCCCCTAGATAGACCCCTCACATGCTACTTAAAGAAGATTTTTTGGGGGGTCTTTTTTCCCTAGTAGGCCTATGGTAAGTGAATTAGAGCCACCAGATCCCATGGGAAAAGTGCTTGGGACCGTAAATTTTTGAATTCGGCGCACAAAAATACCCCTAAGTGCAAATTTTCACGTTTTCTGCCGGAAGTGAACACATTAGCCTATTTTTGTTACATATTTCTCCCACTAGTGGATTTCGAGGCTTTATCGAAAAAAACTAAATGCGCATTAGTACCTAAATGGAAACGGGTCCGCCAATAAATGCAATTAAATTATGACTTTCTGGTCCATCGTCCCTGCCGCTTAACATCCATATTGTATAGTGTTAGCCCACAAAACAAACCGGTTGTTACACACGGACCCTGTGTCCATTTTCACAACGTGCCAGCTGCAGCTCTTTACAGATTGTTGTGCAAAGACAACCACCTCCGACAGAACTTAAAACGAAGATAAGATTTGTTCAATGCATACTTATAACACAAACTGTCTCAGTGTTGTTGTGCATGTTTGTACCAGTTTGCTCTTTTTTATGTTTACAGTATCGTCACTGTCTGGCGAAAACCTCTTAACTCCATTTTAGATTTTTTGGCATAAATCAGGGCTATTGAACATCCTTTACATCTGAGTGTTGGTTAAAATTATATTGAACCAATGGAAAGTAGTAAAAAGTGCTTGGGACAAAACCTCCTAACTCCACACGTTCTGCCAAACCAGCTAACTCCAACCGATTGGCCCTCTCTTTTTTACATAAATATGTGCTATTGAACACCCTTTACGTCTGTGTGTTGGTTAAAATAATATTGAACTGTGAAAAGTAGTAAAAATGAAAAGTAGTAAAAAGCCCTTCGGTCAAAACATCCTAACTCCACTTGAGCTCATTTTCCCGAAAATTAACATTTTGGAGTTGGGAGGTTTCGGCCAGACATATGCGATGTAGCCTATGTCATGTTCACATAGTTTTGTACAATATATGTCTCCAATCTCTACATATGAAGCTTGCTACTATGGTGGGGTGGGACCGTGGGAGCAACTTTTGGGAGAGCTCTTCTCTCGTGGATGTATTTCTGTTGTATAGTTTGTGTATTGTATGCCTTGTTTATCTGTGTGCTAAGGACCTCCTCGAAAATGAGACGATACACCTCAAGGGGTTTGTCCGTCTAATAAAAAAGGTATGGAGCCTGGTCAAGCAAGTGCGCGCCACGTTGTTGCAGCCACCGATAACGACCAGCGCGGTGGAAGCCAACCATTAGCGGAGACGCCGTCATCATCACGCAGCCCTTCTTCTTCTTTCTCTGCAAAAACGGGGCGTATCTTCTGATTGCCACATTGTCATTCTAACCAGGTGCACGAAGGGAAGGAAGGGGTCAAGGTTAAGAAAGGCCCCCGAAACAGTAGATGCGTAATTGCGGTAATCAGTCTCGCTTTCACCATCTCTTTCGTTCTTGAGTTTATACGGGTTTTCTTATCCCTCGATCATTATAGTCAGGGGTGTCGCACCGAATTCTGGGCCCCGGGTACAAGGATTCACTGGGGGCCCCCCATGAATGGGAACGCATTATTATGCATGATTTTGTGCTTTAACTATTGAAAAATAGCAGATATACAAGCTCATTTTTTGAAAAATCTTGAACATTTGTGCAATTAAGTCTTTGAATATTTTGACCCGATTCTATGAATGTCTTCTAAATTCTTCTAAGGTTTTTTGAAAAACCTATGTTTCTATGTCAGTGGTTCTCAAACCTTTTCATGTGAAGGACCCCCAAACTGATATGTATTCGACCATGGACCCCCATCTCAAAATATTTAGTTCCAGGGACCCCCCAGAAGCAAAATTTTAGTTACAAGTGTTAGCTTAAAATAATACATATATTCAAAGATTTGCACACATTTTCACGACTTTTCAAAAAAATAGCAGATCTACAAGCTCGCAGCGCGGCACTCGGTGCCGCGCTGTGAGCTTGTATATCTGCTATTTTTTCAATAGCCAAAGTATAAAATAACGAAGGTCCCTCCATCTTGGACCCTAGTAACTCAGTCCCACTTCCCCCCCCCCCCCCCCCCACTCCCCTTGTGACGCCACTGATTATAGTTCCCTGAGCGCGTCGTCGCTAAGGGACACGCGTGGAATCAAAGCCAATGCCCGCTTCATTCTGAAGGCTCTGAGACAGCAATCAGGGAAACAGCTGGCCGCGCGCACCACACAGATATAAACTGTATACCGTATATAAGCTCATAAAGGAACTCACACACACACACGCACCAAAGCAAAGCCCGCTTCCATTATCTCCATCTATTTCTCTTACAAACACAAAGTGACAGTCAGAACTCGATCCCCCCCCCCCCCCATCGAGGGCTAATGAGTCTTTATGGGACGGTGAGTGCGAGTTGGTGGATGCGTTGTTGTTAACCCTGCAAGGCCCACCGTCGCTTTTTGGACAAGTTTTCTTTTTTTTTAATCATTTGAAAAAAAATATATAATTAGTTGTCCTGTTCTTTTTTCACATCAACATCACCATTAAACCCTATTGTTTAGTATTACAATGCAATTGACCACGATATTTGCATATAAATACCCCCCCACAGAGGCTGACATTCCAGAGTCTGGACGAACAACATCTCACTTTTTCCACTGAAGCTATTCCTCACAAAAACATAGTAACAAGTAAAATGCCTGTAATATATTTTTTGGTGATTTTGGTGATTGTTAGAATGTCTAGAACATGTACATATGTTATTATTGTGAAAGATATCCCCAAAATGCAAATTAGAGCATGATTTATGATTTATGATTCATGGCTATAAAACCTTACAAAAACATAAAACAAATACATTACATTTTCCTCTGATTAGGACTCCTACAACACCATATGATTTTATTTTTTTTGGCCAGTAGAAATTAATTCGGGCCTTCCAGGGTTAAGTCTCTCCCGCTGTGTGTGTAGAGTAGAGAAGCGCGAATAAGGCTAGCTCTGAGGCGCCTTGGATGAAAGTGTGTTTAACAAGAGGGATAAGTGGAGGAGAAAGGTGAACAAGGACAACAGGCCCACTGCTTCTGCCTGGGCTGGGTAATTGCTGAGGTTTGTTTAAGGACCATAAATGAAAAGCAAACGGTAGCAGATTGTGAAATGATGCCGCTGCCTTTTCCGAGAGGAGGCTTTTGGAAACAGCAGCTTTATAAAAAAAAAAAAAAAAAAGGAAAAAGAAGAAAATATTTCTGAATGCTGGAGCTTTGGTGGAGGATGGCCAGGGTGAAATCATTGAAATAATAATAATAAATACAATTCAAAATGTATTTCAACTCAAATCAAATTAACGAGATTGTTGCCCTGGGCCTTTAGGCTAGATTTTTGTAACCCATTTTTGTTCACCCAGCAGGGACGTGCTGGCCATTAGGAAAGGCAGGACAACTCCCGAACGGCCGGTTCATTCCCGGCCGGTCCAGGCCGGCCATTAGAAGAAAAAAAAAAAAAAAGTCGGCCTTCGTTCCATTTTGGGGGCTGGGCGGCCAACAAAGTAAATCGTCACTGTCAGGCAGAAACATCGTAACTCCAAGTTTCAAATGTATAATTTTTTTCGCAAAGCAAAGCCCTGCTTCATCATTATAAGGCTGTTGCACAAAAGTAGTGAAAACAGCAGATCTACAAGCTTGTAGATCGGCTGTTTTCACTAGTTTAAATCATTTTTAAAATAATAAAAACAAAACAAACAGTTTTGGACATACAAGGTTTCCACCCGACGACGACGAAATACTGTATAACTCATGTAATTGGCCCACTGGCTTGTCACTTGTCATGATCTGAAATGGCAAATCTTTGAGTAGCAGCAGCGCTATAGAGAGAGATCTCTCTCTATAGCCCGCAATGAGGGCCTCTACAACTCTTTTTCTCCGGGCTGAATCAGGGGCCCAGCACGTCCCTGTCACCCAGTGCCAATACTAAGTGGGCGCTACACTGCCTCTGCCAACCTGACGAACGGTGCTCATGCTTCCAGTTCCTTCAATGCACGAGGAGCCTCAAAACTTACACATTTGGGTACATTTCTGTCAGTCTGTCCGCCACGTCACACTTTTCCCCTACTCATATCTCCGCCACCGTTGCCCCTCATTTATCACATGGCCCTCTTCTAGCGCCACCACCAGGCCGATTCTTGCAAAACACATTTTTGAACACTGCTCCTACAGATTTTGCCCTAAAATCACGCAAAGCGGTACACAGTATCCCTACAGTCATGTCATCAACATGTATCTGTCCCATCTAGCGCCAACATGAGGCCGATTCTTGCAAAACACATTTTTGGACACTGCTCCTACAGATTTTGCCCTAAAATCACACAAAGCGGTACACAGCATCTCTGCAGTCATGTCATTAACATGGATCTGTCCCATTTCCCATATTCCCTCCTGATTGCCTACCATTACCTTCTATAAAGTTTGTGTATGCGACCTGACGGTCGCTTATCTTCGCTTACCGATTAGGGAGTCTT
>NC_137829.1:45164840-45234840 GCF_963921795.1 Nannobrachium achirus | reverse complement strand
TCTGTCCCAATGGAGTTTTCTCTAACATCCATAAGACACAATAAAGTAACTCCTGGTGAGTCAAACCATTCCGCAATGGTCTGGTCGGGGGAGAGAGTATTATTATCATGCTGACATGAAATGTACTTGAGTAAAAGTACAAAAGTATTGGCATCAAAATGTTTGTAAAAACACAAAAAAGAAGAAAATACTCATTTAGCAAAATGTCCCATTTCACAAGTTCTTTGATAGTAATGTAGCAATACAAGTACAGTTAGGTGCGCACACGCACGCACGCACGCACGCACGCACGCACGCACACACACACACACACACACACACACACACACACACACACACACACACACACACACACACACACACACACACACACACACACACACACACACACACACACACACTCCATTAGGGTATATTAGGGTAAAAGCTAATGCAGCAGCATGTAATCACTTGTAATCAGATGAGCTGTTCTTTGTAAGCCTGGGGTACAGTATGTAAACGCCTGATAACATTGCCTTATTAATCTTAATGTTCAAGTGGTTGTCAACCACCAATTATTAACGTTAGTCAAATGCCGGACAATTTTAGCTAGTCCACGCAGGGCGAGGGGAATACAGCTTTACTTTATTTTACTTTATTTATTTATTTGGACAGGACAGGACAGTACCAGTTAATGGACACATTGACATTGACATGTTGCAATAAATACAAACATACACAAATCTCAGCGTAAACCAGCCGGAGTTAGCTTAAAGCTAAATTTCATCCGTTGTCCTCACATAAAACAAGAAACAAAACAAGACTAACAATAACAAGAACAGAACAGTACAGGGCGAACAAAACACAACAAGAACAAGGTGCTTGGCGCAACAAAGTGCCTAGTGCGACAAAGTGCTTAGTGCCAGAAGTAAGCTAAAAATCCACACAGGAGAAACTAACCTGGCAGAGTAATTCGTACCGGCATCAAAATAGTTCTTATAGGTGGTTGTATGTTTGTGAGCATTTTAACCATTGCTTCAACTGCCCTTTAAAAGCACCACATGTGGGGATCTCTCTAATTGAGGTAGGGATCTGGTTCCAATATTGGCATCCATTTATGGAGAGAACGTTTTTACTAAAAGTAATTTTTCTAAAATCAATTTCACAGTCTCCCCTGGATGTTGACCTAGTACTGCTTCCAATGTCCCTCTTGGAATTCATCCATAAGAGGAGGGGGAGCCAGATCATTAAGTCATTTATATTAGACATGCCTTTTTAAATTTCCTAAAATTTTCAAAGCTGAGAAGGTGATAGTTTTCCAGGATGTTACAGTGGTGATAGGAGTTTGTTTTTTTGTCTAGTATTTTGATAGCCCTGTTAAATACCTGTTCAATGGGTTTGGTGGTTGTTGTATTAGCAAAAGACCAGTTTGTAAAACAGTATTCCATGTAAGAGAAAATCATGCAATGAAGGTAGTTTTGGCTGCTTCTATTGTTAGGTAGGGTCGAAGTTTCGCAGATTGTAAAAGCTAACATAATGTTGTCCGGTTAGAAAGTGGACGATAAGTCATTCAACAGTCATTTTGAGTCATTTTGAGGATGTTCTGGCAGTTCGAGTACCCTTAGTGCTTTCGTTTAACCCAGTGGTTCTCAACCTTTTCAGGCCGCGACCCCCCAAATAATCATATTTTAACACCCTACGAGCACTAGGGGTTGAGGCATTACATTTTGTATAACACGGTTCTATTGTGAAAATAGCCAATATATATTTGACCAATTGGCCAATGTTTAATTTGTCATTTTAGAGGTACTAAAAATTCCCCAAATTGTCACTTTAGAAATGTGCAGACACCCGCTTTACACTCAATCTTTATGTCGGTTTGTTTACTGTCGAGTGAGAAAACAATTCCGTTGCACATTAAGTTAATGATCTGGGCACCCGCCAAAATAATTTGGGGACCCCCCTGTGGTTCTCAAGAACCACTGGTTTACCCTACACGTGTAACTGTTTACACTGGCGAACACTTGGAAGTGGCCGCATATGAAAAGCTGTCAACAGCCTACAGTAGCAGTGGAACGGGCCAGAGATTTTTTCTCTCGGCACAAAAGATTGATGCACCGCCAAATTGAGCCTTCACTTTTCTTTCGCCGAGGAGCACCAGTCGATCGGTCGCAACCCAAAGTGCCATTCGAGATCATTTACATTCAAGCGTGCCCATCATCCTTCATATCAGGTAAAAATCCATACAGTTTGTCAGGAAGGGAGGGGGGGGGGGGGGGGGGGGGGGAGAGGCAAGGCAGTGACGGATCATTTCGATCACACTCTATTACCATCTTAAGGCAAGTGATTTGACTTTGCGCGGGGCAAAGGCTCCGGGATGCAGATCTGGTTATTGGATTTCCCGTGATAATGCTATAAAATGTCATCGCCGCGAAAACAGACACATCTATCATGCGCGAGAGGTTGTCAGAAGTAATGGCACTTTATTATTTGTGCTCTCGTGTGATTTTCCTGCAAGCACGCGTGTGCGTGCGTGTGTGTGTGGGAGGGTGGGGTTTAGAAAAACTAGAGTGCAGAGGGCAGGGACATGCTGGCCATTGGGAAAAGCGGGACAACTCCCGAACGGCCGGTTCATTCCTGGCCGGTCCAGGCCGGCCATTAGGAAAAAAATCAAAATAAAATGTCAGCCTTCGTTCCATTTTGGGGGCTGGGTGGCCAACAAAGTAAATCGTCACTGTCGGGCAGAAACCTCGTATCTCCAAGTTTCAAATGTATAAATGTTTTCACAAAGCAAAGCCCTGCTTCATCATATAAGGCCGTTGCACAAAAGTAGTGAAAACAGCAGATCTACAAGCACACAACGCCTCGCGGTGCGAGGCGTTGTGTGCTTGTAGATCGGCTGTTTTCACACACAAGTTTTGGACACACAAGGTTTCCACCTGACAACGACGAAATATAACTCATGTACAGTAATTGGCCCACTGGCTTGTCACTTGTCATGATCTGATGATCTTTGAGTAGCAGCAGCGCTATAGAGAGAGATCTCTCTCTATAGCACGCAATGAGGGCCTCTCCAACTCTTTTTCCCAGGCTGAATCAGGGGCCCAGCACGTCCCTGGCAGAGGGTAGCTGGAGGGCGATGGGGGCTGGTTTGGCTCGGTCACTCAGTCAGGATACAGCCCCTGATACACATAGCAATCTTTTCATCAATATCAACCAGCAACCTCCACAGGAGTCAATTGGGTATGGCCATTGGCAGTGTCATTGGATTAATCTTTTTGTGCCTTCACGCGTGCAAGACACCATTCATGTTGCCATACCTTATCAACAGGCATGAATTTATTTTAGGAAGTCCATTTTTATTTTCTCCTTTAGCCAACTTATGGCAACTGCCATACCCAATTGACGCTGCTGGTCGTTGCTGGTTGATATTGATGAAAAAATGATATTGATGAAAAGATTGTAGCTTGTAGATCTGCTATTTTTGAAAAATCATGAAAATCTGTGCTAGTCTTTGAATATTAGAAATCCTTTTTGAAAAAGTTATGTTTCTATGTCAGTGATACTCAAACCTTTTCATGTGAAGGACCCCCAAAATGATATGTATTTAATATGTATAAAATAATATGAATTTGGCCACGGACCCCCATCTCAAAATATTTAGTTCCAGGGATCCCCCAGAAGCAAAATTTGAGTTAAAAATGTTTGCTTAAAAAGTACAAATATTCAAATATTTGCACACATTTTCACGACTGAAAAATAGCAGATCTACAAGCTCGCAGCATGTTACTCGGTGCCGCACTGTGAACTTGTATGTCTGCTATTTTTCAGTAGCTAAAGTATAACACTAGCACACTAGCACAACAATGTGTCATGTTGTGCAACATGATGAAATGTTCTGGACTATACTTCCAGCCGCCCCCCCCCCCGACCTCAGGTTTTGAACTACCGGTCAAATAACGGACAGGGATGGATATGTCCAGCTCCTGATTCATCTGGGCTGCATCATGCACACATTACGCTGTGCTGAGGTGGAGCGCTCAAAACAGTCGTCCGACATTTGAAGTTTGAAGGGCTTACAGGCTCCTACAGCAAAACAGTAGGTCTAGACAGTGTTGATTTCGTTGACTAAAACTATGACGGAAAATGTTTGTCGACTGCGTTTTTTTCACTGACGAAAACTAAATAAAAACTAAGCTGTGATGACTAAAACTAAGACTAAATATATTGACAATTTTGTCAACCAAATAAAAACGACTATGAAACGTTAGGGAGGGACTAGTGCTGAAGAGAGTAATTTTATGTTTGGATGCTCTCAGGTGCTGAAAATAGCAGATCTACAAGCTTGTAGATCTGCTATTTTCAGCACGCAATCAAGTGTAAAATCAGTCATTATGATGCCATCAAGGCCGGCCAAAATACATTTCAGTTGACTAAATCAACTGTAGATTTAGTTGCCTAAAATCTTATGATATTTAGTCGACTAAAATTAGACTAAAACTAAAACTTTTCAGGTGAGTAAATTATGACTAAAACTAAATTACATTGTATTCAAAAGACTATAACTAAAACTACATCAAAATTTGCTGTCAAAAACAACACTGGGTCTAGAGTGGTGGAGAATGTCTGGGGGGAGAAGGGGATTATGGGGGGCTATGATGAGTGGTCCTCAAAATCTAAGCGATTCATCAAGTGCTGTACTAGTTTATTCATTTATTGAGGTTGAACAAAACCATTCATGTGACCTGTTAAGCATAAATAACTACAGCGTGTATGGACTGACTTTCACGAAACTTGATGGGAAGATGCAAGATGAAGGCTGCCCCAAACTGATGAAAAGGTTAGGGTTAGGGTTAGGGTTAGGGATCAAAATCGTCTGGGTTGATTTCCATGAAGCTCGGCGGGAAGGATCAGATCGGCTGCCCCGTAGAGAGGATACTTCTGGCTCCAAAAGGTCAAAAACACACAATCGATCATTCAGTCAGGCGGTAACGGCACATGGAGTAAAGGCATGACTGCAAACTTTTGGAGTTTTTTTTTACTGTAGTCATCATTTCAGAAGGAGCCAATGCATTCTCCGGCAGCAGGACCAGGCGGCCGACGCACAGACCGGCAGTTAGACCGACAGTCGCTCTGCGTCGCCGGCAGTAGGACCGGCATCGCCGGTAACTGCCGCGGCAGCCACCACCGCACGGACCGGCAGTTGATGCATTCGCTGTCCCTCCATCATTTTGACGTGATTATCTCTGTGCTAAAATGGAAGACTTAGGAGTCCTGGCAATCATTCAGTCCTGATGGCAAGAACAGAAACAAACTGCTACAGACCTCCATGTGTTTTTACTTAGTAGTTAAAAAACAATAGTCTTCCATACATAGCCAGACAACCGGAGAACTCTGCCTACCGAATGACAATTCTAGGGAAATCTAAATTCTACGTAGGAGCTACGCGTAGAACAGCGGAGAAAACCTCAGCTAAAGAAAATAACTAATATGTCTGCTTCTTTTGAAACCAATCTTGATACCGTCCTTATGAAGTACAGACCCTTAAAGTCTTTACATTGGTTCTGTAATGCCATTGTACCCGGTTTTAGCCCCTATATGGTGAATTTAGATGCCACTCACCGACGAATCAATACTAGGCATAGATCTCAGATCAAATTAATAACTACACAATAGTTTTAAATTTGTTTTTGAGCGGTGGTCACACCGTCTCCATTGCGTGGCCGTGTGTGTATCCATCCGTGTGTCTGTATGTAGCCTGCAATACCTTTTAGTTACCAGAGAGGTGTTGTTGAGCAGCCTTGAAATGTACATACATGCGCGCGCGCGCGCGCACACACACACACACACACACACACACACACACACACACACACACACACACACACACACACACACACACACACACACACACACACACACACACACACACACACACACACACACACAGCCTTGAAATTAATGGACACCACTGCTCGGTTCACACTGGTGTAATTTATAATTAGCATATAACAAGTTATTTGTGACTCTCAAGCAAAACACACACACACACACACACACACACACACACACACACACACACACACACACACACACACACACACACACACACACACACACACACACACACTTCAAGAAGACACAGAAAAAAACCTTATTCCATCATTAAATATTGTATTGATCTTTATTCATATTAAATTAAAAATATAGTTTTGACAGATTCATGTAACAAAACCGAGGAAAAGAAGTATTTAAATGCTGTAGCCTTGGGACCGGGTCATTTCGCCGGTGGGAAGGATATCTGCGTGGCAACAAGCGAAAAGGTATGGTGAGGGTGACCGAAAGATGTGGCCTTCAATCTCTGATGACCTGATTTAAAATGAATTAGTAATTGATCGGATTCCTTAAGGGCTCTACACTATTCTGTATATTATGTTCTGCAAAAATAGCCAATCTAAGATTGTCTATTTTCCCCAAATGTATGCCCCCAGAAGTGGAATGCTAGGGTTCAAGTGGTTCAATTGTGATATATGAAACCAGTGCATACCTAGCCAGTGTAGTATGGAAACTACGTTTTCCAAGTACCAATCCATTTCCAACCCAAGCCACTTTCGGTTATTGTAAGTTCTTTACAGAATCATCAGAGAGTGAAGTCTATTCTGCTATGTGGCTGCTACACCAGGTCAACCAGTCAACAGAGTTAACTCAAGTTAAGGCCAATTTATGCTTTAGTTTGAGCGAGTGTCGTCCGGCAACGTGACGCCAAAACAACCTCCGACGAGAGCTACAAAATGTATTGTATAGCCTACTCTTATGCAGGGGTCGTCAACGTTTTCAGGCCAAGGACCCCTTAGTTGAGAGAGAGATGAAGCAGGGACCCCCACAACCTTGTCAAAGATCCCACATCGTTTCATTGTTTGCCAGCACAATCATCAGGGTATTTTGGATTTTGTCAATTTGTGTTTTCAGATATTTAACCACTTGAACTGCCAAGTGGTTAACTATTCCTTGCAAAAACCTCTCCCCTCTACACCAAACCTCTTTAGCAGATAGCATAGCAGATCTACAAGCTCACAACGCCTCAAGCTGCGAGGCGTTGTGAGCTTATAGATCTGCTATTTTTGGCTAAAGTTCTCAGAAAGGGAGATTTATTTTCTATCACACAAAGATTTGGAGGACCCCCTGTAGTAACTCTGAGGACCCCCTAGGGGTCCCGGACCCCCTGTTGAAGACCCCTGCTCTTATGATTGCTCGGGAAGGTGCACAAGACCGCATCCCATTCGACTTGTTTACATTTTGTGGCGCCGATTTTGACGAGTCGCAGACAAGTTTGCGAACTGTCTCAAAACGCAGAGAGACACAAGTGTGGCGCGACAACGTCGGTCGCCACTCGTCGCTCAAACCAATACATTGGCTGTTAGTCACTGTAGTTTGAGAGGAAAACGCCGACTGTCGCACGTATGGATGTCAACGTAAATACTGTAACCCAAGGCCCAAAATACTATACAGTAGGTCCACAAAACCGCTGGGTGTCAAGAAAACACAAGACGAGAACATAACGTCGTTGTTGGGTGGAAACCTCGTATCTCCAAGTTTCAAATGTGTATGTTTTTTTCGCAAAGCAAAGCCCTGCTTCATCGTACAAGGCCGTCGCACAAAGGTAGTGAAAACGGCCGATCTACAAGCACACAACGCCTCGCGGTGTGAGGCGTTGTGTGCTTGTAGATCGGCCGTTTTCACTAGTTTAAATCATTTTTAAAATGATAAATGCAAAATGAAGAGTTTTGGACATACAAGGTTTCCACCGGACAACGACGATAAGCTAGGTAATAGCCTATATGAAGAGAGAGAGAAAGAGAGAAAGAGAGATAGAGAGGGAGAGTGACTTTGAAAAGACTATTTTGTGAGTATTGCAACAGCATCTCCAAGACTCTCCGTGAAGTGTGTTCTGTACAAAACAAAAGAAACAAAGGAAAATGTTTGGAAGGGAGTTAATACTGAGAGAAGTGTTGGATGAAAAGCTACTGTATTATAGTACAACCAACCAACGAAGAAAGGGGAAAAAAGGGGGCCTCTTAAAATAACAAACGTGAGCTGAAGGTAACAAACACACAATGTCCACTAGGTTGTGCTGTAAACACAATCACGAGGAAAGCAATGCAGGGGGTGAAGTAGCTAGGGGCAGGGTTGTAGGCGCGGGGCGGGGGGTAACTAGAAAACCTGCAAGCGTTTTCGAAAAATCAGAATCCACCCTTCAAATTACATTTACAGAATATATATATACACATTATACATACAGAAATGATAATCCCGTGAAAACCGAGAGCACACGATAGAACAAAAACAAAACCCCCCAAAATATGAATGATATGCAGAGAAATAAATGATCACAAAGGAAAAAGAAACATTGTTTTCCTTTCCTATTTACAAATGCACCTCGCCGCCTCCTCCGCTACCTATAAAAATACTATTCACATTTTTCTCAGTTGATGGACAGTAGGAAAACCAACGGGAACGACCATTTTGAACGCTTATTGTGTCATTCGAGTAAAAAGAAAATTTCCCTTCCCATTTTATTATTAGATACACCGTCATTATATTAGATAATATACCGTCATGTCACGACAATGTAAACTGTGCTTAATCGACCCGCCGAGTGATCATGGCGTTGTAGGAAAATAACAAGTGACGACAACAACAACAAAAAAACTAAAAAATAGTTACAAAAGTTAACAGTTTGATTCTTGTGTACCGTATTGTGTTTTTTTCAGCAGATCATACATGTGCCTTTCATGGAAACAGTGAGATTTGTAGCTTTTTTACTGCACTGCAAGATAACAGCAAATCTGAACATACTTCTTATTTCATGTACAGTGTGTAAAAAGCTAGTATAAGTCTCTGATACAAGACCTGTGTTTGTCCAGTGCAGTAGACCATACAGACCCCCCCCCCCCCCCCCCCCAAAAAAAGGGAAAAAAAAGAAACACAATTATTTATTTTTGCACAGTACCTGTGTCGCAACCAATATATCATTAAACTGTAGAAAATGTCCTTCTATGGGGGTGATTATAGGACGGTAAAATGGCAGGGTTAAAACCACGCTGTAAATATTGTAAATTGCTCTTTAACCGATTTCGTGCCGCCGACATGAAAGGGTTAATTGTTCAGGGTGCCGGTCGCTTTCTCCGTCCGCGGCCAGTCTCTTATTTCGAAGTAGACCGAGCTCACAATTCCTACTTGACGATGTTCAAGATTCACCCGTGACCACTTCCGGTCCGAAACGTAAACAGTGATGGAAGATGGATGCCTTCATGCTTGTGCTATTTTAGCGAGAATCCAATGCCATCCTTGGCATCAAAAGTGTTTTTTTTGGAAAAATGGACTGTAAAGATGAGAAAGACCGTTGGTTTCTATGGGATGGGATCAATATTGTGTACACGTGGACGCGCGATGATGATGAATCGGCGACTTCACCCATGCCAAGGGTTTTTCACCGGACCGAAGGTAGCCAGGCCAGCTTTCGCGAGACATCGCGGGATGGGCATTAAATGAGTTAAGTTAACTCGGGAGCAAACACAACACGTATAGGGTATGAAGCCTTCCTTGCCGCCTCTGAAAGAACTGTCTATTGCTATTAAACGAGAACCCAAAGAACGGGACAAAACTGAGAAAAGTAAAAGAAACGACGACACATAACAGTCCCGCCGTTACCATAAACGCTTATTTACTGGGTGAGCGGTCGTCCGCAGTCGACGGGGGACAGGGGGATTTTTGTGCTCCTTTTAAATAAATGGCTCTGTGAGAGTGCAGCCTTTGAGGCGAAATAAAATACAACAAAACCGTCAAGACGAAACTGAAATAATTCAACAGGGCAAAGAAGGGGACGTCTATGTGTGAATTTATGGCTCGCGTTTATGCACTCGACCACCGGTCGTTTTTCTTTTCCCGGGTTGTTTTGGTCTTTGTTCACATTCGCTCCCCCGCCCACTCCCCCCTCCTCCTCCCCCCTCCCGTGGAGCTGCTTTCACTTTTTTCCCAACCTCCAGAACAGTGTTTTTTTGCTACACACACACACATTACTCTGTACGCCTCTGTGAGGACAGAGAGAGAGAGAGAGAGAGAGAGAAATGGGAATCGAGAATGGCCTCCCCTCCTCCCTGCCAGTTGAAGTACACTCACACCTCCTACCCCAGGCCCGTTTTCAGGCTAAGGACCCCTTAGCTGAGAGAGAGATGAAGCAGGGACCCCTTAGCTTATTGATCTGCTATTTTTGCCCGTTGTTCATTCGAATCCTGACAAGTTACAGTTTTGGACATAATACGAGGTTTCCACCTGAGACGAAATAGTCATTTGGGATTTTACACCCTGGCAACCGCTTTTTCCTCCCTGAAACGCGCGCGTCATCGCGTTGAGCTTTCGAGCATTAAGGCTCCCTCCTGAGCTAATAACGCTTAATGTCCGTGCGCCAGCCGCTCGAGGGCGATCGTTCGACGGCGGAGGTTTTCGACCCGAGCCTCCTCCTTAGCCTCATCATCCTCGAACGTTATGGTTACGGCCCCGACATTACGAGTGGTGTTTCCGCTGCTAACTAACCGTGGCCCGCAGTCACACAAAATGCCTGCCATTATACTTGTGTTTGTCTCACTCAACAGGCCCATAATGCCCCTCTCTCTGTGCTGTGTAGCATCATTCAGCAACACTCCAGCGGCTCAGCTGGAGCTCCTCTGGCTGATAATTATTTCTCATAAAGGCTGAGAGGGGGAGATAAACACTGCGCCAGGGAAACATCTGTGTTTGGTTCTCGACGCTAAATCACGACGAGCGGAAGGGTTGGGAACAGGCAGCCGCCTGTTCCCAACCCTTCCGCTCCACAACGCCTGGCATTAAAAAAAAAAAAAAAAAAAAAAACCCTCATCACGGAGTTGTCTAACAGCGGTTGTGCGCGCGGGGTGACAGTTGTCAGAGACAGGCATGAACTGGTCTTCTTCGACGGTCACCAGCAGTGACTGCTTCCGTCGTCGTTATAGTGGTCCTTTATTGTGTTGCGTAATGAACCTAGAGTTTCTCGGGTCTGAGGCAAGACCAGGCCAATGAGAGTCGGAGCCTCGGAGGAGGGGGTGGGTCTAACGAGACAGCAAATCAGCAGAAACAGAAAATCTACGGAAACAGTGGAGGGAGGGGGAGGTCAGCCAGAGCTCTTAATTGCTCCCTTTGAACTTCAAAGGGGGTTGTGCACACCTCGTTAGTGATCTCTCTAATCAATGAAAGCATGAAAACCCCTTTATACGTGGGTTCTGGTGAGTGAGGAAATCTGGTGTGCAAGTAACAGTGAAGTCATTTGGCTGGGCCAGAGCATTAACCACACCCTAGCTGGCCCTATTATTCTTGTAATGTCATATTAGGCAAACTTTCGTGGGAAATGGCTGAACTACGCCTGAGCTTGTAGATCGGCTATTTGCCTCTGACTTACAGGGAACAGGGTTTAAGTGGTTAAGTGCTAATAATCAAACCCACCCTGGCATGGGCTTCAAAACCATTTTTTGGACGACAGATGCCAACATTCTCGCTTTAGTAGCTGGGCCCAAAAAGTAGCCGATCTAAGTTCACAATGTGTCGACACGTTGTGAACTTGTGGGCATATGATTTTGGCATAATTATGTTCCGCCCCGGCATTATGGATGTTGGGGATATTTTGATTATCACGATAATATCGTAAATCGCATTTCGGTCAATAGTCATGACATAGCATTTTCATATCGTCCCACCCTTAAACACAAATACAAAAATAAATAAAAGAAAACTGTCTGGTGATCTCTGCTGTGGCGTGAACGAGTGAAGGTGGTGTCCCCCCTTTTTGGCACAGTCTCTCGTCCTCGTCCCCCCCTCCCCTGCCATCCAGCACCCGCCGTCCAAGGAGAGACAGAAGGGGGAGGGGTGAGAGTCACTCGGGAGGAGAGCGAAGTCTGTCATCTGCGACCTGCACGGTCCAACGTCCGCTACACTGGGTTGTGATGGCATAGCATTACACGAGCACAGGATGAAAACATGAACAAACAAAAAAAAAAAGGTTTGTCCTCAACCTGGTGTCACTATATCATATTTAGATTTTTTTTTTTTTTTTTTACGTCTCCTCGGAAACGCAACGCAGTCCACTAGAGCACGTTAAATGCCAAGTCCAGGTTGGCATGTCATTATGCCAGTCCAGGTTGGCACGTAATTGGCTTATTTCCAGTTTGGCCAGAGTTCACACCATGCCAATGTGGGATTTCTTTTCCTCCATAACTCACTCTCTCTCTCTCTTTTTTTTCTTTTCTTCATGGCTGAGAATCTGCTCGTCATCCTTGTCCTCCGTTAGTACTCTGTGGTCAGATCCAGTGTAAGACCAGATCAACAGATCCCTGATTTAAAAAAAAAAAAAAAGGAAGAAAAAAAAGAAAAATCTTTCCGTCTATCCAGAAGGAGGAAAAGCTTGGTCTGCGCGCTGACGCAGCCCCACCGCTCATCATCGTCATCGTCATCATCCGTTTGAAATCAGTTTCACGACGCCCCCCCCCCCCCCCCCCCCCCCCCCCCCCCGCGCGCAGTATTCCAAAACAAGCGCCCATCCATTTCAGCAGCACTTCCTCGTGTAACATTTGTAATCCCGTCGTTTAAAGTTATAAAGTCTGTGTTTGGGGGGGTCTCCTGCTCTGATGGCAAGTTCAGAGTGTTCAGTCAACCTGCTTCGCCCCGCCTCTGTGCAGTCTGAACGGCTCGTATTGCCCTCACCGAGCAATTTCGAGATGTCCCAGAAGTTTTTATTCGATGGCGAT
Organism: Nannobrachium achirus; assembly: GCF_963921795.1. Classification (NCBI taxonomy): domain Eukaryota; kingdom Metazoa; phylum Chordata; class Actinopteri; order Myctophiformes; family Myctophidae; genus Nannobrachium; species Nannobrachium achirus. The sequence goes on along the minus strand of NC_137829.1, from coordinate 45,222,049 downwards.
CCGGCTGGAACTATGTGAGGGGGAGGGGGGGGGGGGGTGTGCTGGCTCAAAGAACATGGACTATATCGGTGTTGGAGAGATGGAGGGAGATAGGAGGAGGGGGAGGGGAGGTTGCTGAAGAGTCGACCGGGGTCCTCGTCATGGAGAGATCAAAACCTGTTTTAATCCCAACGCGAGCCCAGTGTCGATAATCCGTTTGAGGCATTCATTCTAGGTAAGGGGCGGCCCGCCGAGCTGTCATAGCTCTCCACACAAACCCGGGTGACATTTACCTTTCCTGCTGACATCGCCTGGCCCTTTTCCTGTGTGCAGCTGCAGCCTGGCGTTTAATCCACGCCGCGCTGCCTTCCACAGCCCAAGGTCAACAGAACCCCACTCGACATACTGTAACTCACATGGCAGCATTATCGCTGTACGGGCGCACGTTTGTGTATTATAAGGGGGCTGCATATGCATAACGTATCTATATTGAATTAGCCAACGAACGCGGGTCGTCGTTATTGGCATGTCAAGGTCGCATCATAAGACGCCTTTTTACTTTTAGAGCCTGCGAATGGAACACGGGTTTCGGATATCGTATTGCGGGCCCGGGTGCGATGATGAATGTACGGCATTCCATTACTGGTTTTGCGGCGGAGCGCCGCGGTCGAGGCCCGAAAGCGTGTAAAACATCAAACAACAAGCGAGCAGTGATGCATGCCACGAACGACAGCACAGCTGCAGTGGCGCGGCCCGGGCTGCGGCTCGTCAGTCTGTCTCTCTCTGTCTGTCTGTATAAGTCACGACACAGCTCCGCGTGTGTGCAATGCGTCCGACCGTGCGTTTGATGGCGCCGCGTGCCAGCAACAGCTCCGCTGTGCTGGTTACGTCTAGCGAGGTGGAAAATGTGCTTGGAGGGCATAATGGGCTGTAAAGTATGCGGCTAAAAATGAAGCTGATTTACGGTTAGGTCTCTCTGTAAAAAAAAGAAAAGAGAAAAGAAATGATGTTCTGTGCTGATCTCACAAGTGATGTGATCCCTTTTAATTCATAACCTGACATTAATATTCCCAGCCATCCTTGTATCTTTGTTTTGACTTCATATGTATTTAACCTTCGGTTTTAATTATTCAAAATCCTGCGTTGTGTGTCAGTGTCAGTGGTGGAAAAAAGTACTCACATTTGTTTTACTTAAGTAAAAGTATCAATACTGCAATGTAGATGTACTCTGTTACAAGTAAAAGTCTGGGAATTCAAAATGTACTTGAGTAGAAGTATGAACGTATCGGCTTCAAAATGTACTTAAAATGCTAAAGGTAAAAGTACAAAATGTTTTAAAATAGCAGATCTACAACGTGTTGTGAGCTTGTAGACAGGCTATTTTCAAATAGCCAAGGCTATAAAATAGGGCTAAAGTGGTTTATGTATGTTTTATAATATTATAATTGATCTAGTAATTAAAGTATTCAAATAAATGTAGCGGAGTAAAAGTACAATATTTGGATACGAGATGTAGTGGAGGAAAAGTAAAAGTACTGGAAAATGGAAATACTCAAGTAAAGTACAAATACCTCAATATTGTACTTAAGTAGAGTACTTAAGTAAATCTACTTAGTTACTTTACACCACTGGTGTGTGTATATATGCTAGGTTATCCGAGGCTGGCCAACTGGGTGAAGATGATGACAGCAGGACATTTTTTTTTTTTTTTTTTGCTACACAAGATGAAGTCGGGTCACCTTGACCGGCGGGGATTGGTCAAGCGACCAGTGGCTGCTGCTGTCGCTATCCAAGCAAACCAGATTGAGAGGAAGCGTGTGGTGGGGGAGAAAAAAAAAAAAAAGAAGACAGTGTGTTTGTGTGTGTGTGTGGGGGGGGGGCATGACACGATATGAAAACAAAGGCTGTGTCAAGTGCTGGTTGTTGGGGGAGGGGGGGGGGGGGGGGGGTTGATAAAGCACCGCGCGGCGCTGAGAGAGGACGTCCCATCATGTTCCATTCATCACCACCTCTGTTCCCCGTAGGAAAAGGGGGGGTCCACACGCATAGGGTGGATTTTTTTTCGCCACCTGTTTTTTCTCAATCCTAAAAGGGTATATTTTAAGATTATGCCAGGTAACAAGCTGAAATATCATCCCAAGGGGTTCATTTTTAATGATTTCTTTTTCTTAATTTCTCTAAAAAATATAATCTTCTTTAAGTATCATGATTCTGAATCCATTGCAAGCATTTGTTTTGCACGAAAAACATTCCTTGGGCTACAATTGGACCCCACAAAATTGTTTTTTTTGTGCAAAACAAATGCTTGCAATGGATTCAGAATCATGAAAAAACCCTAGTTTGGCCCCTCATATGCTACTTAAAGAAGATTTTTTGTGGGGGGCTTTTTTCCTGTATAGTAAGTGAATGGGTAGGTGCAAGAAATCATTAAAAATGAACCTCTTGGGACGATATTTCAGCCTGTTACCTGGCAGAATCTTAAAAAATATACCCTTTAAGGATTAAGAAAAAACTGGTGAGGGACAAAAATCCACCCTATGCACGAGGACCCCCCTTTCCTACTAGACTACCTCCCGCCCTCCTTCCATCCCTCCATCCGTGGCCTATAGGTGGCGCTACACCACAGTGTTCCTCTGTCTGTAGGGAGGGGGCGGCAGCACGTTGCCCGGCTTGAGCGCGAACTCGGACAGGTACTCCTGGTTCTCGGCCACGGCGGGCCGGATGCGTCCGTTCTGGCGGTAGAAGAAGCGCGTGCTGCAGTCCTGCAGGTACTCGGGGTTGCCGCCGCCGCCGCCGTGCAGCGCCGCCGCCGCCGCCGAGCCCTTGGGCGGCAGGCTGTGCTGCCAGTACTCGGGATTGTCAAACGTGGCCTTGCTCTTGCCCTTCTTGTCCGGCACGATGGTGCCCCCCGTGATGCCCGCCGGGTGGTGCAGCAGGGCGTGGCCGCCCCCCGAGTGGCCCGGGTGGAGGGTGTGCGACGGGTACGCGAGGTGGGCGGCGAGGTGCCCGCCAGGGGGAGGCAGAACGTACCCGGAGGAGGAGAGAGGCTTGCCCGCCGCCTGCGAGCCGCCCGGCTTGGCGGCGGAGAGCGAAGAGGAGGGCCCGGCGGCGGCTCCCCCGACCGAGCCGAGTCCGTTCTTCTCGCCACTGCCGGGGTTGTGGAAGGTGTTGAGGTACAGCGGCTCGTTGACGTACTCGTCCTCCAGCCTGGCGGGCTGGCCGCTGCTGCTGCCGCCGGCGGCCGCCAGGAGGGCGACGCCGTGGTGGTAGCCCACGGAGCCCCCGTCGGTCACCGCGTGGGCGTCGCCGTTCCTGCGACGTGCGACGAAGGGGTTCTCCTCCACGGGGTTGAGATAGTCTGAGGAGGAGGGGGGGATGTGGGGGTGTGGGGTCGGGGTCGGGGTTGGGTTGGATCGGGTTGGGTTGGGACGGGTTGGGTTGGGTCGGGTTGGGTCGGGTCGGGTTGGGTCGGGTCGGGTTGGGTTGGGAGGATGGGTATAGGGTGAGACACGCGGGAAGGAGAGAAAGAGAGAAGCACGATAAGTATGAGCTTTCCGTCTGGTGAATGAAGTGATTTTGACCATTTTGTGTCTCTTCTCTCAAGTCAGGGTGGAGATGGCGGGACAATGGAGGTGAAATGAGTCAGAGGCCCACCTTTTCCACCGGGGGTTGAACCGCTTCAGTTATTTCTTTCTTTCCCCACCCAATATTGAACCCGTTCAGAAGTGTTTCCACTGAAAAATGAATGGGTTCACAACCCTAAAAGTTGGTTTCGGAACTAGAAAATAGCCGGCAGTTCCGTGCAAAGCGCCAAGTGTTCCGAGGATGCAGAACAGACTGCAGTTCTAGAACCAAAGTTATTTGGGTGGAAAAGAGGGGCCAGAGAGGATGAGGATGGTTGCGGTGTCCGAGGGTTAACTTGGAGACACTGAAATAGCTTGGACCTGATCAGCGTTTCAGTATGAAACAAATCAAACAAAAAGAAAAACAATAATTCATCCAGAATGCATCCAGTTGGCATGGAACGTAATGGAGACGATGTAACATGTCAAAGAAATTAGCTCAGATTGACCAAATTTTGAGCCCCGCTATTAGCGAGAGCACGGGGCTCTAGCGGTGGCAACGCCGGCCGGTCGGGGCTCAAACCGTTGTTGCTTCCGGCTGGGTGTAAAAAAAGGACCAACACTGCCTCTACAGGGGGCCACTATAGCGGGGCTTTTAGACTCTTAGTCTTGTTTTAATTCATTATGGTGATAAAACGCGGGGCTGGCTGGTCTACCTGTGCTGCCTTTTTCCCTCATAGCAGTGACGTATCCGTCGCGGTCCTGCTCTCCCCTCGGCACTCCTCGCTCCGTCAGCAGACCGGTGGGGTCGGCGCTGTAGCGCTGGCCGTTGGGGTCCTCCCCTGCAGGACCCCCCCGGAGGACATGGAGGAAGGAGGGGGTGAGGGAGGAGAGGAGAGGAGAGGAGAGGAGAGGAGTGGAGAGGAGAGGAGAGGAGAGGAGAGGAGAGGAGAGGAGAGGAGACAATAAGAGGAATGAATGAATGAAGCAAAGACAGAACATTCCAATTGAGATGTGCTTTTCAATCCTTTTTCATATCAAGGTCGATTATTTATTCAGCATTTGAGTCACGGACCACCATTTGATGAGATTTCACTGGTCATGGGACAACTAAGTGTAAAGCGAGGCCTCAATTAACTCAAAATAACACACTGGGCGTGATTTTTTTCTTCACGTACACCAGGGGTCTTCAACGTTTTCAGGCCAAGGACCCCTTAGTTGAGAGAGAGATGAAGCAGGGACCCCCCACAACCTGTTCATAGATTCCATATAGTTTCATTGTTTGACAGCACAATCATCAGTGTATTTTGGATTCATGTCAATTTGTGTTTTCCAATATTTATTATTTAACCACTTCAACTGTCAATACTTACCCTAAATGTCCTGCCTGCCCCACCAAACATGATGGCATGCAAAAATCTAAAATTTCAAAAATATTAAACTATTTGAAATGTTATGCTACAACTAGGTGATGGATAGATAAACTGATAAGATATTAGAGAGAGAGAGATAGATAAGTGTAAGACCTCTATAATAATAAAGATAACATACTGCAATTGGAAATTACAAGTGTGGTTGCTGAAGGTTGCTGACGTGACTATATTCTACAGTAAGCTAACTGTCATGTGAAGCTCGACCAATTTATTCTCACTCCCATTGATTCCCTATCCCGGTCTGTGTGTCTGTCAATTTCCAATGGCTGTGGAAAAGTAACCCTAGTAAATAAAGTTTCCCCAGGACTATAACGTGTTGCCCTGTTGGGCAACCACACTAATTATTATTAAATTAATTATTATTAAAAGTACCAGTACAATATTTTCCTCAAAAGTAAAAGTCAAGTAAAAAAATAAATATTTTTGAAAAAAAAAAAAAGATGTTTATTATCGTGAGAACAATGGCTTCCACTTTAACTTGTTGAGTGCCAAGGGCCACAAGAGGCCGCCAAAGTGCCAGCCATTCCCCCATAGGCCACAGTTGTAACATATGGGGACCCACGCAGCAGTGGCTTTTCATTTCACGTTGACCAGTGGAATGAACATGACCCGGATGAAGAGCACTACAAGATGGCTATAGGCTATCACTCATTTTAGAAGCCCGATTTGCGGCGATTTAGCCGTAAATAAAACGTTTCTGCTTCCATAGTCAGGCTTCGTTGAGGCATCCGATTATTTAATTCATTTTATTAAAAAACCCGAAATTGTTCGGTTTCGCACCCCGGATACGTCGCGCATAGATTGAGTTTTTTGGGGGGGGCTTTATTCAAAACCATTTTCAATGGAATAAATCGTCGGAACACGTAGAATGGCTCGTTGGAAAGCATCGGACGAGCCAGGACCACCCACGTCTCTACAAGCAGCTCAGGGTAAGTAAAATAGCAAAACAAATATTGTATTGGATTAAAAAAAATAAAAAATGTTCGGTTTTAGCACTAAAAGGGTTAACATTGCAACTTTTCAGGAATAGAAAGCCTGCATTTTCTATCAGCTTGGATTCCCCATCGATGATGTCACAAGACGGTGGGTTTCTGACCTGCCCACAACCCTCCTCTGAGAAAAGAATAATAATAATTAATTATATGAAAATAGGTTGAAAAGTGTTGAAGTCCTCCTTTAAGTACATGTATACTTAGTGACGTTACGCCACTGAATCAAACCCGGGACTCCACTAGTCTACCTTGTCCAGGAGCGAGGGCCGAGCCCGCCCCGTGGGCGCCGGGTCGAGGAGAGACCTTCTTCCTCAGCGTCCCGTTGCAGCGGGGGTCCTCCTGCAGGGCGCCGCCGGGTGCCAGGCTCTGGCCCGCGCTGGCCGGGTGGTCCTGGGTGGGCAGGCAGCCCCCCGCCACGGCCGACACGGACACCACCCTGGGCAGGGTGGCCAGCATGTCCTCCATGCTGAAGCTGGCATCCTGGTAGCTGAACTGATTCTGGAGGATGGAAAGGAAAAAGAGGATTAGAGCAGCAGGGGTCTTCAATGTTTTCAGGCCAAGAAGGACCCCTTAGTTGAGAGAGAGATGAAGCAGGGACCCCCACAACCTCTTCTTAGATTCCATATAGTTTCATTGTTTGACAGTGTATTTTGGATTCATGTCAATTTGTGTTTTCAGATATTTAACCACTTGAACCGTCAATACTTAAAACTTGACCTTTCATTCGGTACTTTCTCTTTTTCCCCTCTACACCAAACCATACACCAAGACATTCTACAGGTCTGTTACAAGTATTATCAAAAGTTTCACCACCTGACACCAATCATTAGCAATCAACAAGGCAATGCAGATAGGAGGTTTTGAGCTTCATCATTTTGCCACTTTCGCAAACCTGTCAAATGTCATGTTCTAGTCCAGTGTTTCTCAACCACTGTGCCTGGGGACCTTTGGTGTGCCCCTGAGAAACCTTTGGTGTGCCCTTTGAAACTGCTTGAAAGCCAGTATTGTATTTATCATTTTAAAAATTATTTAAACTAGTGAAAACAGCCGATCTACAAGCACACAACGCCTCGCGGTGCGAGGCGTTGTGTGCTTGTAGATCTGCTGTTTTCACTAGCTGTTGTGCGACAGCCTTGCATGATGAAGCAGGGCTTTACTTTGCGAAGAAACCTACGCATTTGAAACTTGGAGATACGAGGTTTCTTCCCGACAGTGACGATATTTACACCCCCGTATTATGTTGGTGTGCCCATGGATTCTTGGGACATGAAAAGTGTGTCCATGCAGAAAAAAGGTTGAGAATCACTGTTCTAGTCACATGACATTTTTGGCAAAATATGAGGGGCAGAACGATCTTGCAGAAAGACTGACCAAGTGCAGCATGACATTTGCAGAGAGGAGGTTTTTGCGTCTTGGCCATCGATATGAGGTTTCCACCCGACAGCAATGATATGTTTTATGCCTTATTCTGCTTACATGCATTTCCTCTTGGGAACATATTTTGATATTTATGTTTGATAAATAGTGTGGGTGATCTCTGTTACTACACTAGCGCCACCTACAGGTTGGCCTGTTCTGTAGTAGAAATATGTATAGAGTAACAAATGTGTGTATTATATACTTGTTTTCCTTCCATTCAATCTCATTGAATGAATGGTCAACCAGCCTTCAAAGTGCACATGCTAATTCAACTCAACTACAGCTGTCAATCTAACAGCTGAGCTGTCTCCCCCAAGCTTACTTCTTAGTCTGTCAGCAAATCCTTATTTCTGTAACTGTTTCTATGTTGCTGTGTTTAGAACATATCCTTATAAGACCATGTTACCATGTTAGAATAGCATCACTGTCAGAATGGACTATAAGAGGTGTATGAGAATGGGGAAAAGGAGGCTTCTGCCCCACGGGGCCCAAGCTCTGGCCATGGAGGTCAGAGCTCTGTCTTTTGTGAATGCTGTTACTCTGTTGCTGAAATCTTCAATAAATGTTTGACTTCACCCTGACTGGATATTACTATTTTTCTATCACAGTTCAGAAGGAAGGGGAACTATGTCCGCGATCGTACGTGTTCCTCCACGTGCATCACACCCTCCCATGCAGTGAAACTCCCGGTTAAAGCTCCTCACTCTCAGGTGAAAAGCAAGCGTCTGTCTGTCTGTCTCTCATTCAGTGCATATTGGTTCTCAATTTCAAGTCAAGGACCCGCAAATTCATGTGTAAATGTGGCAGTAGAACTGTTTATTTGGGGGTTCCTTGACATGGAAATGTTGGAGAACCACTGCTTTAAACAACATTAGGAAGCAAGCCCAAATAAGGTTTGGAAACCCCAACAAAACGCAACCCTGCAACTACCAATATTTACAAGCGACTTTACAGGAAAACAAGCCCAAAGACGCTTATAATAAGTGAACATGGCAACACTGTCCAGAATACAAACCGTTCCCCTCTGTCGTGTAACTCCATCCACTAACTTCATACAACGGACCTGAGCTGAACTGTACTTACTTTTTTGCCAAAATAACATTTGTCGAATGCTCCTCCAAGGATAGGGATGCTGGCGTTCAAGTGTAAGGAAAGAAATAAAATAAAATAAAAAATAGCTTATATCAGCTAGTATTATAGAGTGCAATTGTGGAGTATAGTCATGTGTAAATGTTACATTGTGTACAGTAATTGACTCCATTACAAACGTCTACATGATTTATGTGTTCATCTGCGCGTAATTAGACCAATTAAAACAAAATGTACCCTTAATGGGAAAGTCCGGGAGAAAAAACAAAACAAAACAGCAGAAGATGAATTTTGAAATATTATGCAAATAAATCATTTTTCATTTCTGGGAAGAGGGCTCTTAGTTATTGTTTTGCATTTATTAAAGATACTCTGTCTACCAAGCAAACTGGAAATGAATTAAACGGAGCCAGGGAAGGAATCATTGTGTCTCATTGGCATTCAGAGGGTCTTTGCAATCCTGCCTCGCTGGCTTTTCACGCACAAACACACAACATAACTCTCTGGTTGTCAACGTGGGGACCGGGGCCCACCCAAGGGGACCAGTGAGTCCTCAGCAAAATGCGTAACAGTTTAAACACCCTAATTCAGGCGTCTTCAACGTTTTCAGGCCAAGGACCCCTACAAACTTTTCATAGATTCCATATAGTTTCATTGTTTGACACCGAGATCATCAGTGTATTTTGGATTCATGTCAATTTGTGTTTTCAGATATTTAACCATTTGAACCGTCAATACTTAATAAACTTGACCTTTCACTCTGCTCTTTTTCCCCTCTACACCAAGCGTCTTTGCCAAAAATAGCCGATCTACAAGCTCACAACGCCTCGCGCTGCGAGGCGTTGTGAGCTTGTAGATCTGCTATTTTCGGCAAAAGAATATGGACACTATGGTTCAAGTGGTTAAAATAAAAAAGGAGAAACAAAGTTTCTATGACACAAGATTTGGAGGACCCCCTGTAGTAACTCTGAGGACCCCCTAGTGGTCCCGGACCCCCTGTTGAAGACCCTATTTCATTCACGGCTATTCCGAAACATGATGCAGCGCGCTGTGAGCTCGTGCTACGGTATTCATGGGTTTCAAATAGTTGTCCGGCACCGGCCATGTTGAGGACTAACACAAGTGTTTCAATGTGTCTGATTGGCACAGAACTAATGTTCTACAGAATCTACACCAATCAGAAGATCTGAGTTGGTCCTCAACATGGCTGGTGTAGGATTACATTTGAAACGCATGCATACTGTATCTTTTGAAAACATTCAGACAAATCTCTTATCGAAGTCCTCTCCCTGGCACAAAATCCTTTTCAGATGTGCGGGTCCACTTGTCATCAATACATCAATGAAATGTCCATTTCAATAGTTTTGCCTTGATTATGATTAATGGACGATTAAAGAAATGGGGGGAAAAGAGTGAAAACAGCAGATGTACAAGCTCCCGTTGAAAAAAGAAGAAGAAGCAATTAGCGCCGTCTGTGAGCGGAAGGAGAACAGACACAAACAGAATAAAGACAAGCATGGGAGGAGGTCAAGAGAATGACGGTGAGAATACGGCAGTGTGAGACCTGTTTATAGACGCCTTCTTTGGCGTGCTGCAAACAGAGGAAACCGCAGGGCGACTAAAGCGAATCCCTCGAAAAAACACCATTATATTCCTCACACAAGACCCATATACTCCCCATTAGAGAAGAACTAAATGTTGAGAATGAACGCCATTATCATCTCCCTACAAAACCTATACCGCCATTAGGCCATCTAGACCGGGTACGCATTATTGCGTATTATTATTTCATGCTTTAACTATTGATAAATAGCAGATATACAAGCTCACTGCGAGCTTGTATATCTGCTATTTTTGAAAAATGGTGAAAACTTGAATTATGACCCGATTTTGACCTGATTCTATAAGCGTCTTTTGAATCCTTCTAAGATTTTTTTGAAAAACCTATGTCAGTGTTTCTCACATTTTTTTCATGTGAAGGACCCCCAACATTGCAGGTATTTGGCCGCGGACGCCCATCTCAAAAGGGACCATAGGGACCACCCAGAAGCAAAATTTTAGTTTCAAATGTCCCCTTTAAAAATACACATATTCAAAGATTTGCACCCATTTTCACTGCTTTTTCAAAAATAGCAGATCTACAAGCTCGCTTTTAGATCTGCTATTTTTCAATTGTTAAAGCATTAAATAATTCGAGGCCTAAACGGCTTAAAGGACATCCAAGAGCTCAGAATGAGCACTTTGCCGTTAATGGTCTCAGCTCGCAGACATGTCACAGCCACTGTGGCAGTTTCTGCTGCTGCTGCTATTGGAACACATGGGAGACCAATTTCAGGGCAACAAAACGAGAGGCCGCTACTGAAATGGAAAGTAAAGCTAATAAATTACTGTGAGCTCCGCGGAGCTGACGGACGACCAAAACGCGGAGCTGGCCGCGGCGTTATGAATACCTGAAACAACAAGCAGCGCGAGGGGGATTATACGACATCGCACCTCACAAAGTGACAGGCACGTGCACGTCTAAATTTAATCCATTTAGGCCTAGGATTATTGAATGCTTTAACTATTGAAAAATAGCAGATATACAAGCTCACAGCGCGGCACCGTCTACTGTGAGCTTGTAGATCTGCTATTTTTTGAAAAAAATCATGAAAATTCGAATTTTGACCCAATTCTATAAGTGTCTTTTGAATCCTTCTAAGGTTTTTGGAAAAACCCTGTGTTTCTCTGTCAGCAATCTGGCCAGCCATCGTCAAAGTAAAGGTCCTTTTCACTTCAACTGGAGCTCAGTTAGTCTGTTCTTGAGAGACTACTATCTATGTCAGTGGTGCTCAAACTTTTTCATGTGTAGGCCCCCCAAAATGATATTTATTTGGCCACGGACCCCCATCTCAAAATATTTAGTTCCAGGGACCACCCAGAAGCAACATTTGAGTTACAAACGTTCGCTTTGAAAATACATATATTCAAAGATTTGCACACATTTTCTAACCCTAACCCTAGGAACATGGGCTCTTCAAAAAATCTTAGAAGGATTGAAACGACACCTATTAGAACTGGGTCAAAATTCTAATTTTCATGATTTTTCAAAAATAGCAGATCTACAAGCTCGCAGCGCGGCACTCGGTGCCGCGCTGTGAGCTTGTATATCTGCTATTTTTTTTAAATAGTTAAAGCATCCAATAATTTTAGGCCTAAATGGGTTAAGCAGCTTGACTATCTGTCGCGGTAAATCACAGATGAGGCCCGGGCAGGGATTGTGAAAATATTTGAAACGGTGTTGTTTTGGGAGTTATTCACCGCTAGGGAAAAGGCGTAACAGCCTATTTGGTGTTACACTTTCCCTTTCTGGCTCCCAGACTGTGGAACAAATTCCCCTGTTGTAGTCAGAACCGCAGACTCACTTCCAATCTCTGGCCATAATCTGAAGACTCACCTCTTGGATTCAGAATCCACTTTAGCGCCAGTAGCACTTGCCGTGGCACTTTCCCTAGCCTATGGGGCTTTTAAGCCGTGACATCATTTTGTAGGCAGAGGAGAATCTGCCCCCAGAGCATTTTCTGTCCCTCGCTATTTTCAACAGATCCGAGACAAAAATAATGACTAAAGTATAATTCTAACACTTTCCTTTCAACAACAAAGAGAAGAAAAATGTGTAAATAGTAAAAATAGTAAAAAGATTCACGGAAACTGGGGGCAGAAATTGTCCTCTGCCTACAAAATGATGTCATACTTAACAGCCCCTGGCATGTGACTTCAGGGACGTGCAGAGAATGTTGGCTATTTTCGGTGTGTGAAACACTGAACTAAGCATAACCAAGTCAATAATGGAGATGTGGTGTAACGGCATGGAGAGGGCTATTCCTTCAACATAAGATGCTGCATTCAAGTTCAGGACAGTTTTGACAAGGCAATTCTATTTAACGCTGCCTTCAGGTATGGCATGGAAAACTGCATTTATTTATGGTCTGGAAAGTGCAGTTTTTACAGACAGATAAAAGGGCAGGGGCTCAAGCCCCCTTTGATGTCTATGTGTGCACGTGCCTGTATGACCCGGACATAACCATAAAAAATAAAAAAAATAAAATAGCACCGCCATCGAATTAGTTAAATCTTCGCCCAGAAACAGACTGTGTCAAATATGGGTGACTGACTATCATAAACGACACGGAGCCTCCTCCCCTGACCACCTCCAGTTAGTTCATTTTTGGACCACAATGCTCATATGAGACGATTTTAAGATGACCCAATGTTATTCTCCATGGAGAAAAACGTTGGCGACCCAGGAGATGAACGAGTGACGTCAGGACTTCGATAGTCTATAGCAGGACTTACAATACCAAACCTTTTAGCTCTAGACCCAAAGGAGAAACAAAAAATACACAGGGAAGGCACATTTGCACATTATAACCCCACTGTTACGGTCAATTAGAGTAACTAGCCCTTACCCGTTCAAAGATATGAGCTCCAAAATGATGTGCAGTGTGTGGGTTATGGGATGTGCACTGTGCACACAGTATATGAGGGATGGAAAGTAACTTTAACTGGTGCTTGCATGATGTAGGAGCATCAATGTAAGAAACCTGTTTCGTTCAATGGCTACAGAGATACTGTACAGGTTTTTAAGGCTTTTTTCCAGGCGGACTTAGGTCTAAATGGGTTAAACATTTTGCCTCATGCTAGATGCAGAATATATGTGCCTCATGCTAGATGCAGAATAGATAGTAGATACACCATAAAAATGCTAATATACAGCATATGATTTGTGAAAGTGACAAACGGGCTTCACAGTTATGTCAGGTGTGTTCATATGCTAATGGTGATGCGATTTCAGATCAATTGCTCCAGCCACTGAGGAGAAACGCTGTTTCAGACAGACAGACAGACACTCACTCACTCACTCAGACATTCGCAAAATTATAGTATAGATGTTAATCTGAGTTCCCAGAAGTTCTTTTTTTCACCACTAGGGGGGCGAGAACTCAATAGACACATACAAAACAGAAAAAGTACAAAACTATGTTACCACGTCTTTAAATCTGCTCTGAGGAGTCGAGCGTTCCCAATAAATAAGAATACGTATCTGAACCTAGTCTTGCATCCTTTATTTTGGAAGTTTTTTCCCACTTCGGTCGGATTTGGAATCTATACTGTCTTTGTTTACACTTTTTTCGTCTGTGTTGTCGGATTAATTTTCTTGTTGTGTGTTGCGCTTTGAGGACCCCGTTCGAAAACGAGATGCTGCATCTCCAGAGGCTTCTCCTCCTCAGATAAATAAAACATCATACCGTACATGAATACACGTCTGCCTCGTTGCCTCCCGCCGTTACTACCGTAAGAGAATTCAACACCATCTTTGAGCTGAAAAATATTACACGGCCAAGTAAAAGAAACCAGACAGGCTTCCTGAACACGAGGAATTCAGTCCTAAACAAAATGGTGATCTTTACCAAGAGAAAATAGTCCATTTAGAACGGGTACACATTATTCTGTATCGTTATTTTATGCTTTAACTATTGAAAAACAGCAGATATACAAGCTCACTGCTGCGAGCTTGTAGATCTGCTATTTTTGAAAAATCGTGAAAATTAGAATTTTGACCCGATTCTATTAGTGTCTTTTGAATCCTTCTAAGGTTTTTTGAAAAACCTATGTTTCTATATGTCTAGCAATCTGGCCAGCCATCGTCAAAGAAAAGGTCCTTTTCACTTAACTGGAGCTCAGTTAGTCTGTTCTAGAGAGACTACTATGTCAGTGGTTCTCAAACTTTTTCATGTGAAGGACCCCCAAAATGATATGTATGTGGCCACGGACCCGCATCTCAAAATATCTAGTTCCAGGGACCAACCAGAAGCAAAATTTGAGTTACAAACATTCGCTTTGAAAATACATTATAGTCAAAGATGTGCACACATTTTCACGACTTTTTCAAAAATAGCAGATCTACAAGCTAGTGCCGTGCTGTGAGCTTGTATATCTGCTATTTTTCACTGGTTAAAGCATTCAATAATTCTAGGCCTAAATGGGTTAATAGTGTTTCACGAGTAAAAATTCTGCTTGAGCAGTTTCATTTATTTATTTATTTTTTTGTCAAAGTTTGAATACGGGAGAGTAGTTTGTGCTGACGCTCTTCCCAGAAAGCCATTCACTGCGTAATTTCCATCTTGGAGCTGCTGGTTCAGGGGAAGTGTGGGGTGCGGATTGAGAGAGATTCACATTCACAAAGGAAGATAACGTCTCGGTCGGGTGGAAACCTAACACAGGGGTTTTCAAAATGGGTGACGGGGCACCCTGGGGTGCCATGATGCCAGTCCAGGGGTGCCGCGAGATAATTTGATACTATTTGGAATTCATCAACATCACTATTCATCAATATCACTTCACTATGCTTAGTAAAACAGACCTGATTTGCACTGTACTTGATGAGTTCTTTTTCTATCTATATGACAACTCTCTTCACCAAAAATAGCAGATCTACAAGCTCACAACGCGTCACGTTGTGACGCGTTGTGAGCTTGTAGACTGGCTGTTTTTGGTGAACCTTCCCCCCTGAATAGGCATGCTGAGGTTCAAGTGGTTAAACATGTTATTTTCAGTCTGTTCTGATGGAAACGGATATTTCTCCAATTCAGTCAGGGAATTTTAATAAAACCCTGGGAAAAAATTCCTTACCAAACAATTTCTTCACCAATGTGTTCATAAAGGTGTCTAGTAACATATCTAACAAAGATTGACATTCAACATCCCTAGCAAAATATTTGACAGCTAGGGTAATTCTGGGTCTCATTCACTATTAATTGGGCCAAAAACAGACGCAAAAAATGATGGTTTAGTGATGAGTCATCACTTTTCACAAGGTGTATGGGGTCTATTTTTGGCCCAAGGAATGTTTTTTTTCTGCAAAACAAAATTAATGCTTGCAGTGGATTTAGAATAATTAAAAACACCTAGTTAGACCCCTCACATCCCACTTAAAGCATATTTTTGGGAGTGATTTTTTTCCCTTATAGTACAGTGTATAGTAAGTGAAAGAGACCCCGAATTACCGTAGCTGTCAAACATTTTGCTAGGGATGTTGAATTTCAATCTTTGTTAGATATGTTACTAGACACCTTTATGAACACGTTGGTGAATAAATCGTTTGGTAAGGAATTTATTCCCAGATTTGACAGGTATTCTGCAAATTTTCCCTGACTAAATATGATGTAAGATTCTAAACATTAACAGTGTAACTTAGGGGTGCCGTGGATGGAAAAAGTAATTTACAGGGGTGCCCTGAGTCAAACAAGTTTGAAAACCCCTGACCTAACATGTCCAAAACTGTTACTTTTCAGGTATTTTTCAAGGATAAAGCAGGTACTACTTTTGATACTTTTGTTGAGACGCTGTAGTATGATCAAGTAAGACGTCCATTTACGGAAAAAAACACAAAAAGTTAAACTATGGAGATAAGGTTTCTTCCAGACAGCGACGATGGCGATATAGAATGTTCAATGTGCTGACATTGGGTAAACATTAAGAAACAGAAAGTCAACGTAATTCACTTGCGGTTCCATTACTGTTCTTTGACTTTCATTGACTAGGGATAGTTAGTTACAAACAGTTAATGTGTGCGTGCGTGCGTGCGTGCGTGCGTGCGTGCGTGCGTGCGTGCGTGCGTGCATGTGTGTGCACACCCTGGTTGTTAAGAGTTTCAACAACTTGGGGATGCCCAAGGGAGGCAAAAAGGCTGGCCAAGTATTGTGCTGTTTCTGCTATAATTGGCAGCCGCCACAGACATCACATGGAGAGATAACCTGACTTTCGCCAGATGGTGGCAGCATTGCTTATGCATTGCTTTACCATCTGGGCTCGCTCCAGCACAGTTGATAACACTCGTAAAGTCCCGGGCCGGACCAATCAGCGGCAGCTATGGGCGGGCTCTGAGCGGCTCTGAGCCAATAGAGTCTGATTGCAGACCACGTGGAAACCCAGGAGGCGGATTCTGGGTGCAACGTCATGCAGACAGGCCAATATGAGTGGTTGGAGTTGGCACGGCCATATCCAATCACCTGCTTTAGAATTTGAAAAAATGGCCCGCCCCTTACATCGGTTGTGCTGGACCGAGCCCAGATGGTAAAGCAGAGCGTTATGCAGGCATACGCAATGCTGCAAACCATCTGGCGAAAGTCAGGTTAATGGAGAGATGCTGTTACTTATACCCATAGAGTATACTGAGAGACATGCTTACTGTACAATGAAAACACAGGCCATGATTTTGTGAATGTAACCTTACTGCACCTATCATTTGTGTCCTTGTATGCTCTCCTTTGTGTGTACATAAATAAATGGTTAAAATGCGTGCATGTGTGTGCGTGTGTGTGCGTACTGCGTACCCTGTTGGAGTCCATGCGTGTGCGTGGCGTGTAGGCCAGCGGCGGCACGTTGAAGCCGTGAGGCACCAGGTACTCGTCTGCGTCCATCAGGTCGTCCAGCTCCTCCTCGTCCAGCAGGCTCTGGAAGAACTTACTGTCGCTGGGGCTGGGCAGCTTCATGCGCTCATCACCCTGATGACACAATACACAAGGTCATCACCCTGACGACACATTACACAAGGTCATCACCCTGACGACACATTACACAAGGTCATTACCCTGACGACACAATACACACGGTCATCACCCTGACGACACAATACACAAGGTCATCACCCTGACGACACATTACACAAGGTCATCACCCCGACGACACAGACACAAGATCATCACCCTGACACAGACACAAGATCATCACCCTGATGACACAATACACAAGGTCATCACCCTGACGACACAATACACAAGGTCATCACCCTGATGACACAATACACAAGCTCGAAGTGTTTCCACTGAAAATGTATTGGTTCAGAACCCTAAAAGTTGGTTCGAAACTGGAACCAACATTTTTTTCTCATGGTGGAGGGACCTTAATTATTTTGCCGCGCTGCGAGCTTGTCGATCAGCTATTTTTGAAAAGTCGTGAAAATGTGTGCAAATCTTTGAATATATGTATTTTTTAAGCGAACATTTGTAACTCAAATTTGACTTCTGGGGGGTCCCTGGAATTAAATATTTTGAGATGGGGGTCTGTGGCCAAATACATATCATTTTGGGGTTTCTTCACATGAAAAAGTTTGAGCACCACTGACATAGAAACACAGGTTTTTCAACAAAACCAAAATATTTAAATTGAAATACACATTTTCACGATTTAAAAAAAATAGCAGATCTACAAGCTCGCAGCGCAGCACTCTCTGTGCCGCGCTGTGAGCTTGTATATCTGCTATTTCTCAATAGTTAAAGCACAAAATAATTGTGCGGGGGCCCCGCAGTGAATCCTTGTACCCAGGGCCCAGAATTTGGTGTGACACCCCTGGGTAAAGGCAATGAGGACAGACCTGGATGACCAGGTAGCGCTGGGGATCACGTGCCATCCGACAGAACTCTGCCGCCAACTCCTTGAACTTTGGCCTGCTGTCTGCGTCAATCATCCAGCCTAGAGAGAGAGAGAGAGAGAGAGAGAGAGAGAGGAGGAGTGAAGATCAGCTGTTAACACATTAAACGCCCACGTGGTGCCCACACGCTAGGGTTTTTCGATTAATCGATTTTTAATCGAAACCCGGGTTTTTTCCTTTGGACGATTTAAAAAAAGAAGAAATCGTAAAATCGATTTTCACTTTAATTAGGGTAATTCTTACTCATTGGAGCCTTGCACGGGGCAAAAAGTACACAGCCCGGTCCTCCTAAAGCAGGACGACAAGGTCTGACACCAAATTAATACCTACTTTCTCTCTGATGTGTCATTTCTTTGATGCGCGTGCAGCGCAAGTCAAACGGGGCAGAGCTCACCACAGCACTGCATGCGCTCACTCGCGCTGGTATACCGTAGCCTACATGCAGGCAGCAAACAGAACAAAAAGCTGCTGAGCTGGTACACTTAGGTCTACTTGTTGTTGTAGTTTGAAAGAAGCTTATTAATTCTGTGTTACCCATCCACTGTCTGTCTGTAGTCTACTCCTACTGTCCCTGTCACTGTGTTAATTTTGTGTCGGGAAGCGAAGCGCTTCGCCTCCGTGCATGAGCAGTGCAGGGGCGGCCTTAGCTATTTTTTCACCCGTTTCACCAGCCTCCAAGAGCTGGCTTGTTTTGGCTGTTTTGTCACTCACTATTGATAATGAAACACTAAGGATGCTAAGTTAACTTCTGTATGTGATTGTTGCGCAACTAAAGTTATTATTATTAATACCCTTATTGTTTTATTGCATTTTGCTATTTGGCTATATATATAAAAAATAAAAAATAAATTAAACAATAATGAAAAAAATAAAAAATCATTTCCTTGCATCTTTTAAATGAAAACAAAATTGTTGAAACAATGTATTATTCTTTTAACAAAAAATCGAAATCGAAATCGAAAATCGAGATTTCAGAGAAAATAATCGAGATTTTATTTTTTGGCCATATCGAACAACCCTACCACGCGCCAATCTCTTTGATGTTTACGTGTGCCCACGACGCATTCGACGCGTTGTACAGTAAACTATACTGTACTGTAGCTACTGCACTTGGCTACCGCGGTGATGAAACAAACTCCATTTCCCAACATGCAGCGTGAAATTACGTCACCCGGACGTGCTGTCTGTCTCGTTGACTTCCTGTTTAGCGGCTGCACAAAAATGCTGTTTTCTCCGGATTCTCTTCCTTTTTTCTTTTTTTTTCTCAAAACGGCAGCCTCTTCTACCGGCCGTAACACAAACACTGTGGCTTAGAATTGATAAAAAACGGTCCTGACTGAAAGAAAAGATTTTCGCGAAATAAACAGGACATACTTGGATTACATTTACTCGGATTACTTTTCTCGCCAGTACTTCGAAGGTAGGTAAAATGGCGGGTTGCCATGGGCACCAGCAAATTAAACGTTGAATAATTCTGGGCACCCGATGTGTTAATGTTCTTAACTCATTCACTTTTTTTTCAAAATGGCCCCCCGAGTTCCTCACTGCCACGTTCCTAAATTTCTAGTGCACGGATCATTTTTTTGTGCACGGATCGTGCACGCCCATGCCTAGATCATGCACCATAATGTGTAGTACCTTTGAAACAAAAGAATCTGCTTGGAAATCCGTTCAGGCATTCATGAGATAGAAGCCTTCAGTCAAACAAAACAAACAAACATGGCTGCCATTTTGAAAGATGTGTTTGTTATGGGGCTAAACATGCAATTTCGCGATTGCGATCATGCCTAATACATTTTAGGCATTTTTTTTTTTTTTTTATGGCTGCCAACTCAGGAAACTCGGGCCGTGGCAGTCTGGGGGTACTGAAATAACTCGGGAAACTCGTGGCTTGGCTATGAATGAGTTTAGAGGTGCAAAAGCTAATCTAACTAATTCACCCCTTGTCAGCCTTCTGATTGGTCCCTGACTGGCCAACCAGAAAAATCATTCACTTTTGCTACAGGGGGCGGAGTTATGCAGTGGGACAAAGTCATTTCGTTCTTTCACCGCGGTGCGGTGATGCGCGGTACGGCTGCGGCGCAGTACGGCGCTGCGCGGTCATAGTGATTTCGATAAGTATAATGAATAAGCTTCAACAAACTAGTTCACATGAATGATATTGATTAGATGTAACTAAGATATTCGATTGGGTACATATATTTATTAAACTAATTAAAACATGTATTTTTCGGGGGAAAACCCCTGTTTTGCAATCTAACTACTGTACTTTTTGTTCCTTCTTTATTAATATCACATAGATGTTTTTCTTTTGGTACTTAAATTAATTTTTTCCCCCATTCACTTCCATTATAAAAAAGTCTTCCCTGGCTTTTTTGTCCCACCTAGTAACAGAGCGACATGGGGTGGGACTTGACAAAGGGTGAATTGATTGAACTAGTAAGACACCTCAGGGTGACTTGCGACCTCAGGGTGACATGCGGCGCCAATTCTTGGCCATCTGGCCAACCACAGCGTTTCTCTGACGATTCTAGTTGTTGTCATTCTGGGGGGAGATTGTTCATGTTTTTGTGAGGGTATCAACCCTAGGAGACACGGGGAGAACATGCAAACTCCACACAGAAAGGCCCTATCACCAACCCCACCTAGGGTGTGGGCGCTGATGACGCGGAGGGAGGAACACACCACCCATATATGTCCTTAATATTGATAAAATAATATCCTTAATAATGTCCTTAATATAGACAATATAGGAATCTCCATATATGGGCATAACATGTACGTAATTAATGCCAAGCAGGGCCTTGGTGAGTTAGGGCCTTGGTTTGATACCTGTGGATCTCCATATATGGGCATAAGGGGGTACCCTAACATCTAATTTTCAGCCTGGGATTTATGACATCAGAAATCTCCATGTATGGGCATAAAAGGTTTTTCTTTTTCTGGGAATGACCATATATGGACTTTTTATTTTATTTTATCCTTTATTAATAATAATATGTATCCATATACATACAATATTGTTATGCCCATACATGGAGATGGGCATACAAAAAAAGTATGTTAATTAGTAATGCCAAGCAGGGCCTTGGTTTGATGCCTGTGGATCTCCATATATGGGTGGACTTTTACACCCTGAGAAATCTCGTAGCTTGTCTGACTGTCATTACAGGAAGTGATGTCACGTGACATCCTTTTTATGCCCATATATGAGTCATTCTGTACCACATCACTGTGACTCTCTTTTTCTGGGAATGACCATAATATGGACTTTTATACCCTGAGAAATCTCGTAGCTTGTCTGACTGTTAGTACAGGAAGTCATGTCACGTGACATCCTCTTTATGCCCATATATCTGACATCACACTGACATCACTTCCTGTACAGCCGGACGGACAGACAGTCAGACAAGCGACACGTTTTTTCAGGGTATAATGCGACCTTCGGTCGCAACAATAAATAAGGTACTGCTATGCAGCGTTAACGTTTCACCGTCCTAGACAGACGGACCTTTATTGATCCCATATGGGGTTCTGTCTGAATTAAATGAATCTTTAAAAAAACAAAACAAAAACAAAATCCGCTAAGCTACAACAGCAAAGAGCAGCAGGCTGGTGGGTTCTTCTCCGAGGCTTGGCGTGACCTCAGCTGACCGCACACTGCGCTGGCCGGCTGCTGCCACCCTGCTGTCGGGCACCGAGGTCACAGGTGGCCCCGTGGCCCCTGGCTGCCCGGTGCCAGGGCAGGGGGGGCACGGTGCCAAGGCTGCCCTGGCTGCCCTATAGCCTATACTGGCTGCCCTGGCTCTGTCTGCCCATCTCAGAGTGGCGGAGTTACAGCACGGCCATCTCCGTCTACTCGCTCTGTTATTATGATCAGTGGTGTAAAGTAACTAAGTACATTTACTTAAAGGGGAAGACCACCCATTTTCAATATTGAACTGTGTCATTAATATACCTTAGAGGAGTTGTGTGGAAATAGAAAAAAAGAGTTCCCCCCCTTCTGTGTTGCCTAGAACTGGAGGATTGATTTTGGGGTTTGTATTGTAAAGTACAATGTGTGATGTCATCAAGTTGTAATTTACAATACAAACCCCAAAATCAATCCTCCAGTTCTAGGCAACACAGAAGGGGGGGAATTTTTTTTCTATTTCCACACAACTATTAATGACATATTTCAATATTGAAAATGGGTGGTCTTCCCCTTTAAGTACTGTACTTGATTACAATTTTGAATTATTTGTACTTGAGTAATTCCAATTTATAATACTTTTACTTCTACTAAATACATCTTGGATCCAAATATCGTCGTTGTCGGGTGGAAACCCATGTCCAAAACCGTTCGTTTTTTGTATTTATCATTTTAAAAATGATCTAGTGAAAACAGCCGATCTACAAGCACACAACGCCTCGCGGTGCGAGGCGTTGTGTGCTTGTAGATCGGCTGTTTTCACTACTTTTGTGCGAATGCCTTGTGTGATGAAGCAGTGCTTTACTTTGCAAAAAAAAAATTACAAATTTTAAACTTGGAGATACAAGGTTTTTGCCCGACAGTGACGATATTGTACTTTTACCCCACTACATTATTGGAAAACTTTAGTTACTACTTTGTAGATTTTTATTATTATCACAAAATGTATTAACCGATTTAGTGCCAATCCCGAGAATACTCGTGAAAAGTACTCGAGTACCCGGAGTGCCAATCCCGAGTATACTCGTGAAAAGTAATATATTACTGTAACGGCGGTTATATTACCGGATACAATGGCGGAAGGTCCGGAGCCGAAATCCGTCGCTGATTTCTCATCATCACGGCTCCACGAGCACAAAATAGTCATCCCATAACATTGAGGTGGACGGGGGATCTCATCTTTAATGTCCATTATCTCAAAACTACACTTTAGAAGCGAAGATGGAGGCAGATGCTCGCTTATATAACACATGGTGAAAAGCTCCGAGCCGATCCGCCATGACACCACGTAAACAATGATCGATTCCGGCGCAGGACGCGATGACGTCAGACCGGAAGTGTTTACGCTGTGGACTTTTGGCCTTCAAAATAAGATAACGGGAGTGAATGCAGCCTGAGGGTGGCATCGTGGACTTTATAATCCGTTAAAGTCAGGGGCTCTTATTTAACAACTTCCGCCATATACATACAGTTTGGCCATTTGAAAATGGCCAATCTACAAGCTTGTGATGCAACGCATTGTGGGCTTGTACATCTGCTATTTTCAAAAGATGTTTGTACATTTGAAATGGAACATTCTGCATATTGAGTACTTTTGGTACTTAAAGTACATTTTGATGCCAATATTTTTGTACTTTTACTCAAGTACATTGTGAATTCCGGATGTTTACTTTTAACAGAGTTAATTTCTATATTGCCGTATTGATACTTTTACTTAAGTAAACATTTTAGATGTTTCACTTAACCAATTTAACTCTCTAAACAGGACCAGAGTTCAGGCTCCGCTCTTATATGTACTTTTCCACTCTTACACCAAATCTCTTCTAAAAATGTTGAGCTTGTACAGTAGATGGTCTATTTTAAGAAAATGT
Organism: Nannobrachium achirus; assembly: GCF_963921795.1. Taxonomy (NCBI): domain Eukaryota; kingdom Metazoa; phylum Chordata; class Actinopteri; order Myctophiformes; family Myctophidae; genus Nannobrachium; species Nannobrachium achirus. The sequence goes on along the minus strand of NC_137829.1, from coordinate 45,198,540 downwards.
GGAAGATTATTTGTATTAATAGTTTAATTTGATTAAACTAGCCTAATCTAAATTTGCCAAACACTGTCAAATAATTGCAGCGGAGTAAAATGTACAATATTTGCCTCTAAGATATAGTTGGGTAGAAGTATAAAGTATCAAAAAATTTAAATACACCTACTAAAAAAATACATTAGATTTTACTTGATTACAGTAGTAGAGTAAATGTACTAATGTGGTTATATGACACACCTGTGGACAGACAGCCTACGGCCATCTCTGTGTTATTATATATGCCTGGGCACTGCTGCTAGGCCTGAACACACGCCAGCACACACGCACGCACGCACGCACGCACGCACGCACGCACGCACGCACGCACGCACGCACGCACGCACGCACGCACGCACGCACGCACGCGCACGCACGCGCACGCACGCACACACGCACACACGCACACACACACACACACACACACACACACACAGAGCCTCACAGACATACAGATACACAAGCAGATACAGAACACACACGGCCACACACATTTTGTATAACTATCGTCGTTGTCGGGTGAAAACCTTGTACGTCCAAAAACGTTCGTTTTGTATGTATCATTTTGAAAAAGGATTCAAACTAGTGAAAACAGCAGATCTGTTTTCACTACAGCCTTGTACGATGAAGCAGGGCTTTACTTTGCGAAAGAACGTACAAATTAGAAACTTGGAGATACATGTTTTCCAGCCGAAAACAACGCTATACTTTTTGACTTTTTAACCCCCGAGCCCCAAAAAATGGCTTCCTTTTTGGCGTGCGACACGCTGTGAGCTTGTAGATCTGCTGTTGTCGGTGCGGCGACACCGGTACTTCAGGATTCTTTCAGGATTCTAATTGAAGAGCCTCAAATGTAGCAGATCTACAAGCTGTCGAGCTTGCGGACCCTGCTACTCTTGATCCCCCACTCCTCCACACAACTCTCTCTCTCTCTTTCTTTCTTACCTGGTGCGTGCCAAGATGGCTTTCACCAGGAGCGAGAACACGTGATTATTCCTGGCACTGTGGCCGGTACGTGTGTGTGTGCGAGCGCACGTGAGTGTGCGTGCAACGTGCGTGCGTGCATGCTTGTGTGTGTAAACGTTGGCAGGCGTGAACACTGCTGCATATGGCCACTGATAATGAAACTGTGTTTATCTTTATAGGGGGAAAATCACTAATTAAACCAAAGGAAATTAAACATTTATAAAGTCTCCAACTGTGTTTATAGGACGGTCATAAAAGCACCGGGCGTGGAAGTTCCACTCAAGCACTTTGAGGCAGATTAGATGTCAATTTATTGGGGAGACGTGTTGTGGGCATGAGCTTATATCCCCGGGTCTGTAAAAAGGGCTGCAAATATCGACTCTTTTCTTAGACAATATTCTAAACGATTTCCTTTTCGATTAATCAAATATTGGAGAAGCAGTTTAAAGAGGGAGGAGGTTTACCGTTTTCAAGGGCCTCGTCATAAACATTTTAAAGTAACGGTAGTTCCTTGGCCTAATACAGATCCTTCTCGAAAAATCGGAATATTTTGTAAAAGTACATTTTCTTGAAACCTTTCATATATTTCTTGAAACTTTCATATATTCTACATACATTGGACATTCAGTGAATTATTCCAAAACTTTTTTTGTTAAAACTTTGAATTTGTATGGCATACAGCTCATGAATATCAAAAGTCCATATTTCAAAATATTACACTATTACACAAGACCACTCAAAACAAGGATTTATAATACAGAAATGTCAACCCTCTGAAGTCAGAGTTGCTTGAAGTCCAGTGGGAACTTTCCGAAGTCAGTTATGATTTGGGGTGCTATGGCATCTGCAATGCTTTTTTTACACAATATTCTATTTTTTCATGAAGGATCCTGTATACAGTGTGGAATTAAAGAAATACATAAAACTATGAAATAACCGTATCTGACAACTGAGGCAAAAGCAGCGAAAATGTTACTTTTTTTTTTCAAAGTAACACTTTGTCACACTTGTCTGACTTTAGATAACTTTAAGGTACGAGTGTAACAATTTATGGTATTTCAGATGAATACAATGGTTATGAAAGGAATTGCATGCAGTGCATTTTGTGTAGAGCAGGGGTCTTCAACGTTTTCAGGCCAAGGACCCCTTAGTTGAGAGAGAGATGAAGCAGGGACCCCCACAACCTGTTCAAAGATTCCATATAGTTTCAGTGTTTGACAGCACAATCATCAGTGTATCATCAGATTTATTTTTGTATTAGTTCCCTGTATAGTAAAGTTAATGGGACACAAACACAAATCATATTTTTTATGAGGTTTCCCCCGGGAGTTGAATTTCAACCTTTTAGTACAAATTATTACACGCCTTTAGAAACACATTGGTGAAGAAATTACTTGGTAACGATTTACTTCGCAGATTTTCTTATGTTCCCCTTACTAATAGACATCTACTGTATGCAAGGCTGGAACCTGCTCATCGTGCAGCAGATTGTGAGCTTGTAGATCTGCTATTTTCAAATGTTTTAATTATTTTGGGAAATGTCTCATACAGGATTAAATATTAAATAGAAAATGTACTTGTATAATTACTTGAGTATATACTGTTACGTGCTTTAACCACCACTGCTTTTTATACAGATTGGTGAGCTGGGTTTGGTTCTTAACTGCTTCACAGCCAAATCGCCAAAAAATCGCCATTTTGGGGGGGACTGAGGCAGCCAGATCGCCAAACGTCGCCTTGCTGATGATTTTCAGATTTTTTTGGTATTTTTTTGACATTTTTAGAGCAAAAACTGACCTTTCTAGCGTCATTTCAGTCTAAAGAATGATTCTGCGACGGAAATGACATCATCAATGACGTAACCCGGAAATCGTTTGCCCATAACATAGCATAGGCCTTTTTTTAGCATGGAAAGCTAACGTTTCTTTATCAAACTTTACCATATTTAGACGGATTTTCATTCGGAAAAAAGTGGCTGGGCTGACAGAGTGGTCACCCAGGAGCAAAAACGATTGTACACGGCGTGCGCACGACGCGCACGGAGTCCAGGATCGCTCCCGTTCGCCCGGACCGGCCCCTAATGGCGGCGCCCATAGGCGGCCATTATGGTCCCGGCTGGTCCAGCCCATGGTCCAGCCTGGAAGACCTAATCGTTGGGCACTCTCTAGTGGTATAGTACGTGTACTACAGTCTGCAATCATACTTATGCCTGCTGGGTTTCTGTACTCATAACTTGGAAATTAATAATATTCCTGGCAGTATAGGCGCACAAGAATATTGTAAATGGCTGTGTTGGATTCCTCTAAGCTAGGGATGGGACGTTAAGCGATATTATCGTTTATCGTGATAAAAAAACACTCACTATAATCGTATCGTGGAGATTTAATTCATCAAGATATCGTCCTCTGTCATGCACTGGGATCAATTCACCTTTTATTTGCCGAGCAGCATATCCGGTACCACTTAAACCCTCTATAACTGGTAAAAGGTACTTACTTCATACAGTATTTTTTTCACTTTCTATCAAATATCTTTGCCAAAAAATAGCCGATCTACAAGCTCACAACGCGTCGCGTTTGCGACGCGTTGTGAGCTTGTAGATCGGCAATTTTTTGGCAAATGTTCCGCCCCCGGGATAATGGATTTTGATTATCGCGATAACATCGTAAATCTCGATTTCCTTTGTCACAATGATCGTGAAATGACATTTTCATATCGTCCCATCCAGGCCCGCATCCACCTTATGGGCACTTTGGGCACGTGCCCAGGGGCCCTGGGCATCAAGGGCCCTCCAAAAAAAAAGAAGAAAAAAAAGTTTTTTTTTGTTTCTATCTTCTTTTTTTTATCTTTTTTTTTTATCAGAATGAAATAAATGATGTCCACCACCTCCTGAAACAAATGCTGTGAGAATGCTGCTGAAAAGTGCTGATTGTGTGTTAAGTAAAATGTACAATGTTTCATGAAAGTCAAGTCAACTGATTAAAACTCCGCCGGGCCGCGCTGAGCCAACTGCTGCTGCAGATGTTATATTGGACCTACATGCCTACATATGCCTACAAAACATTTTGCGCGCACACGGGGGCCCCTTGGCGCTTCAGTGCCCAGGGGCCCTCTGAGGTGTTAATCCAGCCCTGGTCCCATGATCCCTATTCTAAGCACAGCCACTGGTCCAGACCGTAGGGCACCAAAACACCTACATTTGACCATGACCATGTAGACGTCGATGGTGGAGATGGGGGGCTGGGGCAGCCGCTCCCCTTTCTCCAGCAGGTCTGGGATGTCCCGCGTGGGGATCCCGTCGTACGGCTTCCCCCCGAAGGTCATCAGCTCCCAGATGGTCACCCCTTCGGAGGCAAGGGGGACAGGAGAGGGGACAGAGGAGGGGAGGGTGACAGAGGAGAAGAGAGCAGGAGGAGGAGGGGAGAGAACAGGGACGTGCAGAGAACGTTAGAGTGGCAGGGGCTGACATTTCTAAAAAGGCCTTTTGGTGAAAATAATATCGAAAATAGCAGACCTTCTTGGAGGTCGGCTGTTCTCGGTGCGTGATACCATACTGAACTAAGCATAATCAAGTCAATTCTCCTTTTGCACAAAGTAGTGCAATGCAAGATAGAGGGCGCCAGATCCCTTTGAGTCACACCCTACCACTACTTCCTGTTCATCCACAGAGCATTGATTCTAGCTGTTTTCTCCATTAGATTAAAGTGCTTTCTTTTCACTTTTTGAGCGGTGGTAAACCGCTCCTATATGTGGCTGTGCGTGTGTCTGTAGCCTTTTTCCTCAGCGTTTTGCCATAGTAAAATGTGTGTACGTAGCATCATGTTTGTCTAGTGATGTCATATGTCGTATGTCTGTAGCCTTTTTCCTCAGCGTTTTTCCATAGCAAAACGTGTGTGTGTAGCATACCCTGTACATCCTAGACTCAAATCCTAATCTGAAGACGTTATGCAAGCACAACCACCGCTCACTTCACATTGGGTGTGATTTTTTCAACTTTTATTGCTTGTCAAAATCCATTTTATTTGTCTGCTTCATCTTTTTACCATCCCAAGAAATAAAAGTTGAAATAAGTGAAAAGAAGTCTAAAGAAGAAAACAACTAGAATCAATGCTCTGTGGATGAACAGGAAGTAGTGGTAGGGTGTGACTCAAAGGGATCTGGCGCCCTCTATCTTGCATTGCACTACTACTGCAAAAGGAGAATACTGGAGATGTGGTGTAATGGCATGGATTTCTACACAGAGAGGGCAATTCTTTCAACATAAGATGCTGCGTTCAAGTTCAGGAGAGTTTGGACAAGGAATCCTGCCTTGAATGCTTGGCATGGAAAGCAGGCATTTGCATTTCTTTGACCATAGTGAAAACTGCATTCGTGGTCTGGAAGAGGGCACTTTTTACAGACGGATAAAAGGGCAGGGGCTCAAGCCCCCTTTGATGTCTATGTGTGCACGTGCCTGAGTGAAATATATTGTTGTTCGGTTCCTCCGACATCGTAGCAGCATACTGTAGTATAGGGCATTCACCAAATATTCGAATATTCGAATATCAAAGTCACTATTCGACGTTGTTCAACGAAGTTGAATATTTTCTTTTTTTCTTTTTTTTTCTTTAAAAATATATAGTTTATAAAGCTTGGCTAGATAGGAAGTCATAAGAAAGAGTAGTCAATGCCCTTGGTCGATGAATTTGTTAATGCTCTATACCAGGGGTTCTCAAACCTTTTTAGGCCATGACCCCAAAATAAACATATTTGAACTGGGGACCCTGGGGACCCTGGGGACCCCCCCCACACTAAAAATCACTATTCGTGAATGCCCTACTGTAGTACCAGACATAAAGAACAATACTATGAAAGGAAAAACAACCTAACATATTTGTCTGTCGGGTGGAAACTGGTACTTTTCAGGATTCAAATTCAAAATGTAGCAAGGGTAGCAGATCTACATGCTCGAAATGTGTCGCCTCCTGACACATTTCGACCTTGTGGATCGGTTATTTTGTTATTTTTTCTGTAGTATGATATGGAGATAAGAGGTTTCTGCCATACATGCAACGATACACAATTGCAGCCAGTGTATCCACCTGTTTCTGCCAGAATTTACTGTAGAATTATTTGTGGGACACATCCGGTTAACAGCAGACATACAAGCTCACGTCGCGTCACAGATGCAACCGCTGTGAGCTTGAAGATCACACTCGGCTGCGACGCCGGAAATGCCGCACGCCTTCTGCGCAACGCACGATGGGACGTTGGAAACAGGTGGATAGAAACCACAAATAATTTAATCTAAATTTAATTTTTTCACCTATACAGATATACAGTCAGAGCCCTGGAGTGGCCATTGATAGAAACAATTATAATAATATTAATAATATACTGTACTCATGGCCACAAATTAGTATTTTGTGCCCAAGAAATACTAATTTGTGTCCACAAGTTATTGATTTTTTCTGTCAAAGGCCACTCCGGGGCGCCGTACAGACATGCCCAAAATAGGGATTAATTATTAATGGATTATTAAAAAAAATATATTGATTATGTTTTATAAGTGATTATATCGATTAGTTAGATTAACTGTCGCAGCCCTAATTGGCATTTCTCGAGCTCCAATCGGGAGAACAGTGGAGAAGCAAAGAGACAATAAGACGAGACGATCAGTTTTCAAAGCCGTCGCTCCGCATCTGAAGTCTCTTCATTCGTTAATTAGACTGGCGTTAATGAACTAATGAGGAGCAAGCAGTGTAAATGCATATCATTAGCAGTGAGGCTAAAAGCCCCTGGTCATAAAAAGACCACTGGGGAACCGAAAAAAAAGACACAGATATATTCTTAATCCATTTATGCCTGGGATTATTGAATGCTTTAACTATTGAAAAATAGCAGATCTACAAGCTCACAGCGCGGCACCGAGTGCCGCGCTGTGAGCTTGTAGATCTGCTATTTTTGAAAAATAGTGAAAATGTGTGCAAATCTTTCTCTATATATTTTTCAAAGCAAACTTTTATAACTCAAATCTCTGCTTCTGGGGGGGGGGGGGGTCCCTGGAACAACATGTTTTGAGATGGGGGGTCTGCGGCCAAATAAAATGTAATTTTGGGGGTCCTTGACACGAAAAAGTTTGAGAACCACTGATTTAGAGGAAGGATTTAGAAGTCGGGTCAAAGATCGGGTCAAAGATATTCAAAGACTTTTTCAAGATTTTTCAAAAATAGAAGATCTACAAGCTCGCAGCGCGGCACTCGGTGCCGCGCTGTGAGCTTGTATATCTGCTATTTTTCCAATAGTTAAAGCACGAAATAATGGTTAAAGTGGTTAAGATCTTAACGCGACTCGAGCGCGTTCCAGTTATTTGAGGGTTAATCAAACATGTGCTATTCTCTTTGATATGACCAGTCTCACATATTAGCTTTGAAAATCATTTCCTTAATGACTTTGTAAAGAGGCCTACTGTTGAAGAGGGGGCCTCAGAATAGCCCAAAGAAATATCTGGCTAGATTCGGAGCCCTTGTTATTGTTATTTGAAACGCAGCAATAATAAAAGCCCACATGGAAACTGCTTACATTTCACTGATGAGGCTTTGGGTGCGAAAACATTCTCTGATATTAGAGGGATAGATCACCCATCTTGCATCATTTTCATACGGTGTTATTACCGGTATGTTCAAAGCATTATGCCTGGCTGTACCGGTGATGCTATAATAACAAATATTCATCCGCATTGTTGTGTGCACACACACCTGCCGCAATACCACAGTTTCCCTTATAGTCGGGGGGCCTTGGGGTTTTTCCGTGCTAATCAGTCTTAAAGCGCAAGATTTTGCACAGATATATCCCAGGGCATGCTCTAATGAATTAACAAGGGCGCCCGAGTCGGCAACCTTTGGGGTCGTCACAGTGGCCAAATCAAGTTGGGCTCCCATCGACTTTCTATACGGGAGGAAAATACCCAGAAGAAAATCTGCTTTAAGTAGGATGTGAGGGGTCTAACTAGGGGTTTGTCATGATGCTGAATCCATTGCAAGCATTTGTTTTGCACAAAAAAAAAGAAATCCTATAAATGGCCCCACAAAACGCCCACAAAACGATGGTTTCACTTTTCACAGTTTTGTGGGTGTTTTGTGGGGCCATTTATAGCCCAAGGAATGTTTTTTTGTGCAAAACAAATACTTGCAATGGATTCAGAATCATGACAAACCCCTAGTTAGACCCCTCACATCCTACTTAAAGCAGATTTATTCTTCCTCCTGTAGTACAGTGTATAGAAAGTCAATGGGAGCCCAACTTGATTTGGCCGCTGTGGCGACCCCGAAGGTCGCCAACTTGAGCGCCCTAGCTAAATCATTAGAGCATGCCCTGGGCTACATCTGTGCAGAATTTCGCGCTTTTAGACTGATTAGCACGAAATTACCATTTTATCTCCCTAAGGCCTCCGACTAACCTGACGCCAGATGGTGGCAGCAGTGCGTACCGCCCTACTTTACCATCTGAGACTACTCGGGGAGAGTTGATAACACTCGTAAAGTCCCAGACCGGACCAATCAGTGGCAGCTACGGGCGGGCTCTGAGTGGCTCTGAGCCAATAGAGTCTGACTGCAGACCACGTGGAAACCCAGGAGGCTGATTCTGGGTGTAACGTCATGCAGACAGGCCAATATGAGTGGTTGGAGTTGGCACTCCCAGACTGTGATAGACAGACGGCCCCATCCAATCACCTGCTAAATAATTTGAAAAAATGGCCCGCCCCTTACATCGGGTCTGCCCGAGCAATTCCAGATGGTAAAAGTAGGGCGGTATATGCAGTATACGCACTACTGCCACCATCTGGAGGAGTCAGGTTAGCCTCCGACTATTAGGTCCAGAAAGCGAATAGATTCCCTGTGGCTAACATTCACAAAAAGAGTCTGATGAGCGTTTTTTTTCCCTCCGTCTAATTAATTGATTTTACATCTTCTTATCACGTCTCAAAGTGGAATTAATATTTTGCAAAAAGTTATTTGTATTGAGAGCATATATCAGTCACCTTAGGAATGAATGCCTGCCGATAGGGGGGTGTAAAGGGTACTGTTTCCCCCCTTCCATTAATTTATTGGAAACATATGGACTAACATATGGCGAGGAGTTGGCGGGTCGGTAGAAACAGTTTTGACAATGCGGTGAGCACCTTTTATATTGATTTTGTACATGTTTGGAGCAGAAGATGGACGCAAAGGACTCTGCCAGCAAGAGCGGGAGCGTGTTGCTGTTACTACATGACATGTCATCTTTTCGACACCCGACTCTAAACCTCATCCTAACCTTAACCTCCGTGGAGTGAGTCGCTAACCCTCCGGTCGAAATAATGGGCGTTCGTAAAAGTGAGATTTCCCCGCAAGAGCATCCCTGCTCGCCGTCATAACTCTTGTAGAGAGAAAAATAGGAATATCAACTCGTCTCGCAAGGTTAAGACATCATGCTTTATATAAACCCTATTATATTAAGCCTAAACGGTTCTGCTGCTGTGTAGAACCGTTTTTAACCAGTTTTCGACTTTAAAAGTTAAAAGGAGGAAGTGTGCAGTGTTCTTACCATAGCTCCATACGTCACTCTGGTGGGTGAACTTCCTGTAGTGAATGCATTCCAACGCCATCCATTTGATGGGCATCTGTCAGGAGACACAGACATTCATCAGGAGGCAAGACCATTGTTACGGGATACTGTAGCATTCAGTGGTGTAAAGTAACTAAGTACCTTTACTTAAGTACTGTACTTACTGTAAGTACACTTTTGAGATATTTGTGTATTTTTACTTCTACTCCACTACATCTCAGATGCAAATAATGTTGACATAACGACTGCACGTTATGTCAATCACGTTTACACACTGCCGCCCGTTATTTCGTCCGTATTATTAGTTTAATTCGGAGGAAGGTCGATTTCCTTTCGTTTTTCGTAGCTGTCGCCACTGGTTCCCTGCTTTCTCTCTCTCTCAACTGAAAAACGGTAAGATTTTTTTCTTTTCTTTTTTTGCGGATTTTAGATTTCGAAAACGCAACGAAAAAACGCAGCAATGTACAAAGACCTTTAGTCTTTGGGCCGATTAGGGTCCCATGACTCCCATCCCATGTCCACAGAGAACGCCTCCTTTGTTGAGTTGAGGAGAGCTTCCCTTATACTGCAATAGACTGCATTGCATTAATTGTTGCAATGCATTATTGTTAATTGTGGCACGTTTACTAACATGCCAAGTTTTAGCTGCACTTGAACAACCATTCCAGGCTGCCATATCCAGCCCATGAAAGAAACCGTAGAAACGGGGGGAAAATAGAATGTACTTCTTAAAATAAATGTATCATGCCTGTTGCTAAGATATGGCAACATGACTGGTGTCTTGCACGCACGCGAAGGCGTGTGTGCAAGACACCAGTCATGTTGCCATACCATGTTGCTCTTTCTGAACTGACGCCACTGAGACTAACTGTGCTGCTGTGTGCGTTATGGCTGACTGGGCAACCAGACAGTCAGACACCATATATTGTAGTTGTGTTTTTGGGGGGGCAGCAGTGCCTTTTACACACAGTAAAAAGAGGAGTGACATTAGCGTTAATTAGACTCCAGAGTCCCGAGGGAGCAGCCCACACACACACACACACACACACACACACACACACACACACACACACACACACACACACACACACACACACACACACACACACACACACACACACACACACACACACACACACACACACACACACACACACACACACACACACACACACTCAAGAGGACACTTCCAGTGAAGTCAGCAGAAACAATATTCTGCTCCACTGATCTGCTTTATTTACTTTGGGGAAATGGTAAGCTCATAACCTAATGAAAGTGGAAAACAAATGTGTCCCTCGGGGCTCTCCGTACACCGTTTTTTTTTTTTCTTTTTTTTTTTGCTTCGCCTAATCTCAGACAGTGATGGAGGAAGACACTTTCTTTTTTTTTTACTGAAGTAAAAGTAGCACAACCATATAATATTATAAAATACTCAGTCAAGTTAAACGCCTTTTTTAAACGCTTTTTCTTTTAAGAGCAGATCTTCAAGCTCACTAGTGTTGCACGAACATAGCAGATCCGACGCCTTGTGAGCTTGTAGATCAGCTATCTTTGAATATAGCCACATTCTAAAATAGGGCATAACTGTATATGGTTTGTAATAATAATCTAAAATTAGCAAAGTAACTAGTAACTAAAGCTGTAAAAAAATAATAATTGTATTGGAGTAAAATAGTACATCATTTGCCTCTGAAGTATAAAGCATAAGAACATTAAAATAAAAGGGTAATTGTATGTAAGTAAAGTATACTCTAGTAAATATACTTGAGTTACGTTTCCACCCCTGAATATCAGCTCCCTCCGCTCTCTTCCCCGTGGATCCCGGCTGATTTTGTTTCGATTCCCACCCTTTTTTGCCCTTCTATTTATTTATTTTTTCTTTCGGGGAAAAGCTTATCTCATCTAATCTCGTCTCGTTCGGCCCCCTCGGCTCGTCCATCAGGGTTTGTGTCAGTGTCAGCCTGTGTCTTGTATTATCCCCCCACTTGTACTATCCCTCCACTTAGGTTGCTTGATTGAAAACCTTGTATGTCCAAAACCACTCTTTTTTTTACCAGCTTGCTTGAAGTGCTAGCCGGTCTATATCCAGTCGGCGCAACTAGTCAAAACTCTTTTTGATCATTGGCTGTCCTCTAAGCCAACGGGGAGACTTTCCCATACTCTGAACGCCGGTGTTGCGTCATCACGTCCTCTCAGGCTATGGCTTCGTCACAACTGCAGACGGCCGTTCTCTCTCGTCTCGGCAGCAGCTGATTGAAATCAACAGTGTCTTAAACAATACAGCGTGCCAGCCACAAACAAAGTTGGCCATGGAAGTAGATAACACTTTTTCCCCTTTATGCATTTTACCGTAGCTGCCCGCCGCTCCTTGATTCTGGGCCGCCATGGCTTGATTTTTTAGGGACATTTCTTTTTTATGAGGAGCTTCGTGAGCTTCTAGATATGTCACACAACGGCGTGGGACAAAGTATATTTGGGCCACCCGTGTTATGCTCTCCTCGGTCTATGGGTCTCCTGTAAAAGACACGCTGTGATTGGCCAGTACAGTCACTCTGATTGGCAGTTGTGCCGAATGCTCACCCCAAAACATGATCTATGAGACTGTGGCAGCTCGTGTTGGGCGGTGCCATGGCATTGGTCCGAAGGTTCAGTAGTCCGAATTTGTTAAGAATATGCCTAACTCTAACCCTAACCTTAACCTTTACCTCAGTAACCCTAACTAAATTCAGACTAATGAACCTTCAGACTTATGTGCAGTCCTCGTGTTGGACAACCAAGGCATGGATGTGTTAGTAATGACACCTATTAACACATTCATGAAAAATAGTAAACACTTTTGACCGCAAAACAAATAGTGTAAAAGCTTATGGGCTCCACTCTATGATATGACATCTGCTGGGTTCCGCTGGGAAAACTGGACAACAGGAGCATTTCTGCCTAATAGACCCTATGGATATAGTCTTTTGGTATCATCAATAAGTAGGAAAATGAGCCTTGATGTTATTTAGGGCGGAGTTGTCCTTTAAGTCCAAGGTGTGAGCAGTGGTGAAAAGTAACTAAGTACATTTACTTGAGTAATGTAGTAATGTAAAGTACAATTTTGAGGTATTTGTACTTTACTTGAGTATTGCCAATTTCCAATACTTTTACTTCTACTCCACTACATCTCAGATCCAAATATTCTACTTTTACTCCACTACAATTATTTGAAAACTTTAGTTACTAGTTACTTTGCAAGTATAATTATAATTTTATAAAACATACATTAACCACTTAGGCCCTATTCTATACCTTGGCTATTTGAAAATAGCCCACCTACAAGCTCGTCGTGAGCTTGTAGATCTGCTATTTTGAAACATTTTTTACTTTTACTTTTGGTACTTTGAGTACATTTTGATCCTAATACTTTCGTACTTTTTGAATTACAGACTTTTACTTGTAATAGAGTATTTTTATGTTACAGTATTGATACTGCAACTTAAAGGGGCACTCCACCACTTTTCAACCTATGTTGATATAATTGGTCCTCACTCAAAAATAGCTTTTTTGATTTTTCTTTTTTTTTTTCCTCAGAGGAGGGCTGTGGGCAGGTCAGAAACCCATCGTCTTGTGACATCATCGATTGCCAATCCAGCTTATAGAAACTGCAGGATTTCTATTCCTGAAAAGTTGCAATTTTAAAGTGGAAGCCATTGTTCTCGCGATAATAAAAATCTAAATATTTTTTTCAAAAATATTGATTAAATGTCTTTTTTTTGGGGGGAAAATGATGATGTCACAAGACGATGGATTCTGAACTTCCCACAGCTCTCCTAGGAGACTTGGACTGAGTAGGAAAAAAAATTGATATTTTATCATGAACATTAGTGAGGACCTATTATATGAAGACAGGTTGAAAAGTTTTGAACTACTCCTTAAGTGTATCTGTAAAGCACTCTGTGCATTCGTGCTGTGAAGATGTGCTATATAAATAAAGTTCATTCATTCATTCATTAAGTAAAACATCTGAGTACTTTTTCCACCACCGCAAAATAGGAAAAAAGGAGATAAGAGGTTTCTGCCCAACAGTTACGACTTGTATTCCTCCTCCACTTAGTTGAAGAGGCAGACATGAGACCCTGCCCCTCTATGAGCCCACCCACCCTCCTGCATGCCCCCCCCCCCCCTGCCACCGCAATCGATAGGATTGGCCAACAAATCCAATCACTGCATCCCCCTCCCCCGCTGCCTGGCCTGCCACTCTGCCGCACCTTTCACATCCAATACCGTCACAGCAAACCCTCTGTGTGTGTGTGTGTGTGTGTGTGTGTGTGTGTGTGTGTGTGTGTGTGTGTGTGTGTGTGTGTGTGTGTGTGTGTGTGTGTGTGTGTGTGTGTGTGTGTGTGTGTGTGTGTGTGCGTGCGCTCGAGCACTCAACTGTATTACTGTAGTATACTTGTGAGGGCCAAATATCCCTCAAGTGCACTAGAATCTGGAGACAGGTAAGACGCCCTAAGGCCGAGAAGCAACCGCGAAGAGCACACACACGCACGCACGCACGCACGCACGCACGCACGCACGCACGCACGCACGCACGCGCGCGCGCGCGCGCGCACGCATGCACGCACGCACACACACACACACACACACAAACGCGCGCGCGCTGCGCCCCAGTTGTCAGAGCATGCGCTCCGTTAAACAGCGTGTTAAACAGCAATCCCCCCCAAAGAAGATGCCGTGAACTCTTATAGACGGGAGAGTCACGGCAAAGACATTGTGGGGGCCGTTTTCCGGGACATAATTGTTGGAAATTATTGTTGTTTCATGGTCAAAAAGGTTTTTAGAGTTACAAGGGTTGCTCACATGCTCACAACGCTCGCGTTGCAAGGCGTTGTGAGCATCCAGACACCCAGTCATCCAGACACCTCAGTGAAAGGTTATTCAGTCCAGACCCCCAAAACTCCCTTAGTCAGTCCTCCTGTTGCCAAGCCAATGAAACGCCAAGACCAATAGAAAAACAAATGCTCTCTCCAGTGTAGGGCTCCAACAATCCATTTTGTGTATGATTTATTTTTACTAATGATTAATTACCTGTTCAAATGATCTAATAATCGACAAGTGCGGTGGGTGGGGGCTCCTCACTGTCAGGCGAGTCACAACAACAGCAGTGACAACACACGCAAATGTGTGTGAGGAGGAATCAAATTAATGACTAAATTGGGGAGAAAAGTTCATAACGCATCGCAAGTTAACTCTACAGCAGGGGTCTTAAACAGGGGGTCCGGGACCCCTATAGGGGGTCCTCAGAGTTACTACAGGGGGTCCTCCAAATCTTTGTGCGATAGAAGCTTTTTTTCCCTCCTATTTTATTAACCACTTGAACCCTAGCATCCATATTCGGAGAACTTTTGCCAAAAAATAGCAGATCTACAAGCTCACAGCGCCTCGCAGCGCGAGGCGTTGTGAGCTTGTAGATCAGCTATTTTTGGCAAAGAGCTTTGGTGCAGAGGGGAAAAAGAGCAGACTAAGTACAGAGTGATAGGTCAAGTGTTTTAAGTATTGACGGTTCAAGTGGTTAAATATCTGAAAACACAACATTGACATGAATCCAAAATACACTGACGATTGTGCTGTCAAACGATGAAACTATATGGAATGAAGAGGTTGTGGGGGTCCCTGCTTCATCTCTCTCTCAGCTAAGGGGTCCTTGGCCTGAAAACGTTGAAGACCCCTGCACTACAGTATATCTAATCTGATGTACGGTCACAACAGTTTAATAAGTATGTGGAAGAAGTACTCGGATTGTTTGTACTGTTAGTACACAGAATATATGTTTTGTCTACAAAGTAACTAAAGTAAATGATCCAAATAATTGCAGTGTAGCACAAGTATTTAGCACAATATTTACATCTACGATGTAGTGGGGTAGAATTATTAATTATAGAATTAGTTTTTGAAATACTCAAACTAATAAAGTACCTCAAAGGACAGTACTTTATGGAAAAAAACACAAAAAGTTAGATAATAAGATAACCGAATTGGAGATGGGTCGCTGCCTTAAGCCCCTATCAGAGTCGGTACCGCGGTGAAGAGCTATCCACCGCGGTGTAGTCTTATTGAGTCATAAACGTTACGTCATTCCTCGCGGTGAAGAGCTTTCCACCGCGAGTCCCGACACATCTCTCTGTTTTTACTTTCAGACAGATAGGCTCTTCACCCCGTTCACTGATTGGTCGATCTAGACCAGTCAGTCACGGTTAATAGGACTTCACCGTGACTGACTATGATGGCCTCCACTTATTTTCTGACTTGAGGTGGAAAGCTTTCCACCTAAAATTTGCGGTGGATAGCTCTTCACCCTGGACTCTGATAGGGGCTTGACAGTGACAATGTGTGGGATGAAGCGGCGGCGTTACCTTTCCGCCGTCGGCGTTGTACTCCTTCTCGTTGACGTCCAGGAGACGCGCCAGGCCGAAGTCTGTGATCTTGATGTGGTTTGGAGACTTGACCAGGACGTTCCTGGCTGCCAGGTCTCTGTGGACCAGCCTGCGCTCCTCCAGGTACATCATCCCCTGTAACACACACACACACACACACACACACACACACACACACACACACACAGACACACAGGGACGCGCTGTCAGCTTACTGAAGAGTAGAGCAGGGGTTCCCAAACTTTTTTGTCTCAGGGCACCCCATAAATATTTTTTTTTTAAATCTGAGGCACCCCTACATAATAATTTTCACTCCCAGCACCTTATATTTATAACATATCGTCGTTATCGTGTGGAAACCTTATATGTCCAAAACCGTTTTGTATTTATCATCTATAAATTGTACTAAACTAGTGAAAACAGCAGATCTACATGTGTGCTTGTAGATCGGCTGTTTTCACTAGTTTTGTGCGACAAAGGTTTCTGCCTGAAAGTGATGATATTTTAGTGATTATGTTGCGAGGAAAAGGTTGAGATAATAGCCATTTTGGTTAGAACTGACTGAAAATAACTTTGTACTTCAAGTTTAAAATGATACTAAATATTTTAAGTGTCCAAATAAATTCCAAATATTATCAAATGATCTCGCGGCACCCCTGGACTGCCATCGTGGCGCATCAGTGTGCCCCGTCACCCACTTTGAAAACCCCTGGAGTAGAGGTCTTCTCGGGTCCAAAAAAATGAAACGAAATCGAAATGGACCTTCACATTTCGTCTGATTCCGACCCATTTCGAAATAATAAATCCCAAATCCTAACCTCGGTAGAACTATGCCTAAACGTAACCCTAAAACCTAATCCTAACCCTTAGTCGAACAAATGACACGCAGAAATGGCGAGTTTTCTCCGTTCTGGGGAGGATGAAAAGAAGTCACATTACTATAATATTAAGGAAAATAAATACAAAAACGTAAAAAAAAAAAAAACAAGCTCGAGATGTACTCTTTGGCTTGCAGAGAACACCTTCATGATGTCACTGATCACATGACCCCACACTCAATCCTCCCGTTCTAGGCAACACAGGAGGGGGAGGACTTTTCTTTCTTTTTTCCACCCAACAACTCTAAAGGCCCTCAGAGTCTGACCACTACCTCACATTTAACGATTGAGTAACGACCGAATCACGGGAGCGCGCCGCGACTCGTCTCGATTTTATTACGACTGAGAAATCTTTTCAAAGTTGTTAGGTGTAAGGCTAGCTTAAGATATGTTAATGAGTTGTTCAAAGCTGTAAATGAGTGGTATTCCCCTTTAAGGACTTTTAAGACTTTTTAATACCTTAATTACTGCATTACTGCATCAAAAGTAATCAACAAACTATACTATAAAAACTGATCAAACACTGGTCAAATTGTCATAAGAAAGAGGCAAAAATAGCTGATCTACAAGCTCACAACTTGTAGATTGCGACACTTAAATACGACAAAAGCAGCCACATTACATTTGTGAAAAAATTAAACAGTTGAAATATGGAGACACAAGGTTTCCTCCTGACAGTAACGATACCCGAGTTTTCACACATGAACATTCACACAGTCCAGCACGAAATAACCAAGAGAACTTTGGAGGCCTCTTTCTTTAATTACCAGCGATGGCCAGTCGTGATAAGGACCGAGACGCTTGGACCGCGGCGGACATCGATTTTTTTTCTGGAGCACAGCAAACAATACGGGCAATTAATTTCAGGGAAAGCGGTGCAGAGATCCTTAACGTCGCAGCACTTCCATTGTCACACATTGATTCCTTGTCTGCCTGCTTGAATGTCACGCAGCAAAAACATGTGGGAATGTTAATTTCACTTTAAAAAAGTGTGCTTTCACAGTCAAATGAACGCTGGATTTTATTGTGTCGGCATTGCCTCGGCCCAATTGATTCACAAACACTCACGCACGCACCCTTTCCCTCTCTCACACACAGACACAGACACACACACACACACACACACACACACACACACACACACACACACACACACACACACACACACACACACACACACACACACACACACACACACACACACACACACACACACACACACACACACACACACTATATATTTACATCACTTGTGGGGACATATACTTCCATTCATTTGTATGCAAGTCCTGTGGCCTTACCCTAACCTCTATCCCTAAACCTAACCCCTAACCCTAACCTTAACCCTAACCCTAACCGTTGTTTTTTTTGTCGATTTTGTCCCCTCACTGTCAGAGGTCCCCTGCAGGTGACTGTGTGAACATGCGTTTAGTCCCCATAAGTATAGCTAGACAAATTCACACACACACACACACACACACACACACACACACACACACACACACACACACACACACACACACACACACACACACACACACACGCACACACACGCACACACACACACACACACACACACACACACACACACACACACACACACTATGTCACCAAGGTTTCAGTCCAATCAAAGATGGTTCATGTATGAAGATACACCATCCTGATTGGAGCCAGTAGAGGCGACATGGTACACACATCCTACAAATCGTCTCCTAAGTGGGCGCCGGCGTCAGAAGGCAAATCTTGTGAATGTCCTGTTCACTGGCGCTAGATCCCGCGAGATGCGGCAAGAGTGTCGTGCTGGGACAGAGACAGGTCAACAAGGTATGAAAATCTTATCCGATATTTAGTTCAGTGACCATGGGTCTAAACCAGGGGTCTTCAACGTTTTCAGGCCAAGGACCCCTTAGTTGAGAGAGAGATGAAGCAGGGACCCCCACAACCTGTTCATAGATTCCATATAGTTTCATCGTTTGACAGCACAATTGTCAGCGTTGTCATGTTGGATTCACGTCAGTTTGTGTTTTCAGATATTATAACCACTTGAACCGTCAATATAAACTTCACCTTTCACTCTGTACTCAGTCTGCTCTTTTTCCCTTCTACACCAAACCTCTTTGCCAAAAATAGCCAATCTACAAGCTCACAACGCCTCGCAGTGCGAGGCGTTGTGAGCTCGTAGATCTGCTATTTTTTGGCTTAAGTTGTTAGAATATGGACACTATAGGGTTCAAGTCTGGTTAGTATAAAAAAGGAGAAAAAAGTTTCTATCACACAAATATTTGGATACCAGGTAACCACATGCCTCGCGTGGCTTATTGCTTCATTATATTACGAGTCCATAATTTGGTTCCATTTGTATGACCGACTCCAAATTGTACTTAATGTAGTAAATGTACTTAGTTGCTATTCAACAGCTCCCCCTGCCCTGCACGGTTCTCTTCAACTCCCCCGAGGGAACGGAAAGAACAAGCACAGAAAGGGGTGACAAATAGAGGGGTGTGGGAGAGAAACACTGAACTGTTTAAAGTCGCTCTCACAATAACACCGGCCACTTTGGCTGGAGCGGCAGAGGGACCGAAAAAAAGAAAATCATCAACAACGGCAGCAGCAGCAAGAGGCCTTATTTGAAACCATAACAAATTGGATTTAGATGGAATAGGTTGAAACACCAGAACACCAGGAAGAAGGGGGGGCCTTGTAAGTGCGTGTGCGTGTAGGAGGGGGCACACATAAAAGGTGAGATTACATTGGTAAGGCTATAATCACAATGCCTCATTTGGATCCTTCTCAGGAGAAAACGCACGCACGCACGCACGCACGCACGCGCGCACGCGCGCACGCGCGCACGCATAGACAAACAAGGAGGGATTTGGGCTCTCCTCCGTCACACATACAAACATGTACCTTCCATTAATATATTGTCGTTGTCGGGTGGAAACCTTGTATCTCCAAGTTTCAAATGTGTACGTTCTTTCGCAAAGTAAAGCCCTGCTTCATCGTACAAGGCCGTCACACAAAAGTAGTGAAAACAGCAGATCTACAAGCACACAACTTGTAGATCGGCTGTTTTCAATAGTTTAGTTCTTTTTTTAAATGATAAATGCAAAACTAACGGTTTTGGACATACAAGGTTTTCACCCGACAACGACGATATGTGTGTGTGCGTGTGTGCGTGATGGAAGAGCACCATTGGAAGGCAGAACAAGACATCCATACAAAGCAGGAGGGAAGTGAAAGCGCCAGAGACAGAGAAAGAGAGAGGCAGAGGGAGGG
This sequence comes from Nannobrachium achirus, assembly GCF_963921795.1. Lineage (NCBI taxonomy): Eukaryota > Metazoa > Chordata > Actinopteri > Myctophiformes > Myctophidae > Nannobrachium > Nannobrachium achirus. Next base: position 45,178,388 of record NC_137829.1, on the reverse strand, counting down.
AGGCAAATCGATACAGCTGTTGATTTGACTCCATTACTGGGGCTCAATTGAAATAAAGCGATAGACTGTGTGCAGGTTGTTAAACTGCGACTTTAATTAGTCTCAACAACACAAACACACACGCATTAGTACACATTAGCAAACCTTCTCCCTCTCTCTTTCCCTCACACCTCTCTCTCTCTCTCTCTAGGAGAAAAGAAAGATACCTCCCCTGTCCCGTTACCCTGATATCTTACTCTGCTCATCCGCTTCTCTATTCTCTCTCACCCCCTATACAAACCCATTATAACTTCAAACTCCATTTTAACCATGACAGATTCAATGAAAACAACTGTCCTTTTTTTCTGGTGACTCCTGACACCCTCTGAATACGTGAGCAGGCCATGTTTTTTCGATAACATTTTTCATTGATTTCTATAATATTCGGGGGGAAATTCAAATTATTAAATACAATAAAAGATTATAAAAAAATTATGAAAAAGGTTATCGAAAAAACAAGGCCTGCTCACGTATTCGAAGGGTGTTAGGAGTGGTGAGACAGTGGTTAGCAGAAACAAAGGACAGGTGTTTTAATTGAATCTATCATGGTTAAAATGGAGTTTGACGTTATAATGGGTTCGTATAGGAAGGTCCATGAAGGGGGCAAAATGGGGGGAAATGAATATCAAATATCTAAATTAATAGTGAATGAAGAAATTCAAAAACTGTCCTGGGTTTCCCCAAAAGCTTGATTAGACGATACTATGACAAAAAGTTTTTTTGAAAGTGAAACACCCCTTTAATGTTAGCTTGAGGATGGAGCTGAGAGCAGCCTCCCCGAGCCGCTTGGAGCAAGGGATCAGTGTACTTACTGTACACCAAGTGTAGCCTAGTTCCAGACCCTGAATCGCTAGCCACACCCCTTTAAATTTTTGTTTTGGCGATTCAGGGGTCTAGAATTGCTCTCAATGAAGAGGCCTTCCTCGTTCGAAAATCCGTACGGCGAATCAGCGTCGTGAATCAGCGTTTTGTGATCAGCGTGGGTGGGGGTTTCCCAGAACTCATGTGCATTTCCAAGTAAACCAGCACCGCCGCCGTACCGTACCGTGCATCGCGTCGCGGTAAAATGCGGTAAAATTACTAGTTCGTAGTGCTCCTATTCTGCCTGTTTCTTTGGTTAGCAAAGCACTAGCAAGCAACAGGCGCGCCAGCCACACATAACAACAACAACACTACGTCATCTGCTTTGCTGCTCTTTGGCAACGCCCATCCTTGAAATTGCCTAAGATGAGACAAAGTTCAGACTGAATAATGGAGTGAAACGAAATGTCAATTCAGGCTGAGTGTCAGGCTACACCGAGTGTTCACTTCAGCCTGTTTCTCGTCAAGATTGCCGGAAGTATAGGCCTACTGTAGCAGGGATTCCCAAAGCTGTGATGCCAGGCCAGGGGTGCCGCAGAATAATTTGATCATATTTGGAATTCATCAATATCACTTCAGTAAGTTTAACCACTTCATAAAACAGACCTGATTTGCACTGTACTTGATGAGTTTTTTTTCCCCCTTCTACCCAAACTCTCTTCACCAGAAATAGCAGATGTACAAGCTCACAACGCGTCACAATGTAGGTAGACAGGCTATTTTTGGTGAACCTTCCCCCCCAGAAAAGGGATGCTGCGGTTCACGTGGTTAAATGTCAAGTTATGTTCAGTCAGTTCTGCTGGAAACGGATGTTTCTCAGTGCCCTACCGTACTTCAGGTGGAAAGATGTGCATATTTACTTAACGTAATATGATATCCACAACTTTCCAACATCCCATCGTGCATTGCGCAGAAGGTGTGCAGCCGCTTCTGGCGCCGCAGCCGAGTGTGATCTACAAGCCCACAACGGTTGCATCTGCGACATGACGTGAGCTTGTATGTCTGCTGTTAACTGGAAGTGTCCCGCAGATAATGCTACAGTAAATTCTCACGGAAACAGGTGGATAAGATTCTCAAAAAGTAACAATGTAATTCAGGCGTGCCATGGATACAAAGGTTATTTACAAGGGTACAAGCACAAGCACAAGTACCGCGAGGCGTTGTGTGCTTTTAGATCTGCTGTTTTCACTACTTTTGTGCGACGGCCTTGTCTGAGGAAGCAGGGCTTTACTTCGCGAAAAAAACGCACACATTTGAAACTTGGGAGATACAAGGTTTCTGCCCGACAGTGACGATAGAGGACTGTCTCCTCAGGTGATGGGATGGAAACCACACCGTCTGGGAGATGGGATCCAAAAAGCCATGGCGCGTGTCGCGGACTTCGAAGGGATGATTTAAAGGCGCCGACGACGAAACGTTACGATCTGCTCATGTAATATAATGCTCATTATGTAAACATGTTGTAATGGACCAATCCCTGGAAAGAGAAGCAGGTCATCGGGTCGCCATGCCACGCCCCCCAGGCCTTACCTGAATGTCTGATTGTTAATTCAACTGGAAGGGATTTATCGGAATAATAGCGATCAATCTGCTGAATCTCGGACAGGCCCACCGTACCGATTTTTGGGAGGGGCGTCAAGATCAAAGACCTGCCCCCCCCCCCTCAACGTGGATCCCCCTCTGTTTAAAAATATATGGGTTTTTCACAGTAAATTATTCATTTTTAAAGTAAAAAAAAAACAGTTAAAAACGGTTCTACAAATCTTACCTACACAAACTAGACTGCTCCCGAGTCCCGTTGAACTCATGTGTTCAACGGGGCCCCCCCCCCCATCCGGGAGGGGGGAAAAGAGTACCCTTTACCCCCCGTTATCTACGGCCCTGATCTCGGAGGCGGGACTAAGTCACGAATGGAGAAGTGAGGATGGAAGTTAAAGTGTTGTTGGAATTTGACCTTTGAGCACCTCTCCCTCTCTCCCTCTCCCTCTCTCCCTCTCCCTCTCTCCCTCTCTCTCTCTCTCTCTCTCTCTCTCTCTCCCTCTCTCTCTCCCTCTCTCTCTCTCTCTCTCTCCCCCTCTCCCTCCCTCTCTCTCTCTCTCTCTCCCCCCCTCCCTCTCCCTCTCTCTCTCTCTCTCTCTCTCTCTCTCTCTCTCTCCCCTAACCTCCCTCCCCCCCTCATCAGCCCTAGAGCCACTCTGCTGGGGGAGATAATTTACAGTGCTTTAATTGTCCATTAAAACGCAATTACCTGTGGACTTGGAAGGCTAATTATTGGATTGTACGGAGGGTGTGTGGTGTAGATCATAACACGATCTGTCTGGAAGTACCTCCGTCGGGCGGCACAGGACCATGGGGGTCCGTGTTCTCCTCGGAGCAGTGCTCCTTGAAGGACCCCCCGGCAGGTTGACATGCACACAAGGGCCACGGACCCCCCCCCACATTTGATTCTGTACACTCCCTGTCTGGGGGTCTCTGGACCCTAGTCTGAGAACCATTGCCCTAACAAAATGAGGAGCCACGAGAGAGAGACAGAGAGAGAGAGAGAGGGCCCAAGGTGGAGGGGCCCTAGTAACTTTTGCTATTGAAAAATAGCAGATATACAAGCTCGCAGCGCGGCTGTAGATCTACTATTTTTGAAAAGTCGTGAAAATGTGTGCAAATCTTTGAATATAATATGTATTTTTTAAGCAGACAATTGTAACTAAAATTTTGCTTCTGGGGGGTCCCTGGAACTAAATATTTTGAGATGGGGGTCCGTGGCCAAATACATATCATTGTGGGTGAGCACCACTGACATGGAAACATAGGTTTCTTGCACACATTTTCACAATTAAAAATAAAATAAAATAAATAGCAGATCTACAAGCTCGCAGCAAGGCACTCGGTGCCACGCTGTGAGCTTGTATATCTGCTATTTTTCAATAGTTAACATTCATGGGGGGCCCGCAGTAAATCCTTGTACCCAGGGCCCAGAATTTGGTGTGACGCCCCTGTGTGTGTGTGTGTGTGCGTGTGCGTGTGCGTGTGCGTGTGCGTGTGCGTGTGTGTGTGTGTGTGCGCGCGCGTTCGTGTGTGCGCTGAGGGGCATCAGCCAGCGCTCGCCGCCAGCCAGGGTCCCTGACAGAAATCTTATTTGTACATAAATGGCACTTTGTAATCTCCTCAATTTTCAAGACAATTAAGCAGTGGAGGCAGAATGGATGGCTTGTGTGCCAACCTGTGCATTTTAATTAGCCCACACAATGAGAGAGAGAGAGAGAGAGAGAGAGAGAGAGAGAGAGAGTAGTAGGGGAGCCACAGGCCCAAAAGCTCAAAGAATAGGGTTTTACCTGTGACGTCAAGACATACTTTTTATTTTAGTTTTTGAGCGGTGGTCACACCGTCTCCTATACGTGGCCGTGTGTGTGGGTATGTATGCGTCCGTGTCTGTCTGTCTGTCTGTATGTAGCCTGCAGTACCTTTTCTGACCACACATGTTAAGCTAGGGAGGGGCGCTGTTGTTCAGACTCACATTCACACACACACACACACACACACACACACACACACACACACACACACACACGCACGCACGCACGCACGCACGCACGCACGCACGCACGCACGCACGCACGCACGCGCACACGCAGCCTCCACCGCTCAGTTCACACAAGTGTGATTTTTTCTATTCATTTGGTCATTAAGGTACACAGAATGAGAGGCCTGCTCTGCCGGAAACATTGCAAAAAAGGGTTATGGCCATTTGTATCACTGTCCCATCGACTTCACTATACTGGAAAAGGTTACAAACAATAAATCTGCTTTAAGTACATGTGAGAGGTCAAAGTAGTAGTAGTAGTTTGCATGAAAAACATTCCTTGGGCTAGATTTCGGCCTCTCAAAACTGTGACTTTTCATGACTCACTACTTTTCACCGTTTTGTGTGGCTGAAATCTAGCCTAAGGAATGTTTTTCATGCAAAACAAATGCTTGCAATGGATTCATAATCATGAAGAACCCCTAGTTTGACCCCTCACATGCTACTTAAAGCAGAATAATTTTTTGTATTCTTTTACTATATAGTGAAGTCGATGGGACAGTCGAATTCGCAATGTTTCCGGCAGAGCAGGCCTCTCATTCTGTGCACCTTATTGACCAAATTAATAGAAAAAACAAAAATAAAAAGTATGTTATGACAGCGGTTCTCAACCTGTGGGTAGAGACCCCCAGGGGGGTCCCCAAATTATTTCAGGGGGTCCCCAGGTGATTAGCTCAATGTGCAACGTTGTTTTCTCACTCAACTGTAAACAAACCAACATAAAGTTTAAGTGTATAGAGGGTATTTGCACATTTATAAAGTGACAATTTACGGACTTTTTAACACCTCTAAAATGACAAACTAAACATTGGCCAAATTGTCAAATATATAGAGCAGAAATTGTGACAATAGCAGATCTACATGCTCACAACGCCTCGCAACGCGAGGCGTTGTGAGCATGTAGATCTGCTATTTTCACAATAGAACCGTGTTATAGAAAATGTAATTCCTCAACTCTTAGTGCTCGTCAGGGTGGGGGGTCCCCAGTTAAAATATGATTATTTTGGGGGTCCCCAGTTAAAATATGATTATTTTGGGGGTCGCGGCCTGAAAAGGTTGAGAACCACTGTGTTATGACATCACAGGTCCTCTCAAATGTTGGGCCCGTGGCTCCCCGGCTAGAGAGAGCGAGAGGGAGAGAAGAAAACCCAAACTTTCTTTTCCTGTCCTTTCCGCCTGCTCTGAGCGCGCTGCCCTCCCGTGTGGCGTGGATGGATGAGAGAAACACAGTGTGAGAGTGGGTGTAATTGCTCTGAGTGGGAGGCGAGAGGGAGGGGGTGGAGGAAGAGGTATTTTTTCTTTTTTTGGCGTATAAGAAAAGAAAAGCAGTGTTATTTCAGCAGAGGTGTCGCACCAAATTCTGGGCCCTGGGTACGAGGATTCACTGTCTGTGGGCCCCCCAGCATGAATGCTTTAACTATTGAAAAATAGCAGATACAAGCTCACAGCAAGCTTGTAGATCTGCTACTTTTGAAAAAATCGTTTTCAAAGACTTTGAATATTTCAAATTCTTCTAAGGTTTTTTTTTTTGAAAAAACACCTATGTTTCTGGGTGGTGTTTTTCATGTGAAGGACCCCCCCAAAATGATATGTATTTTGGCCACGGACCCTCGTCTCAAAATATTTAGTTCCAGGGACCCCCCCCCCAGAAGCAAAATGTGAGTTACAAATGTCTGCTTAAAAAAAAGACATAGACAGATTCGAAGATTTGCACACATTTTCACGTCTTTTCAAAAATAGCAGATCTACAAGCTCGCAGCGCGGCACTCGGTGCCGCGCTGCGAGCTTGTATATCTTCTATTTTTCAATAGCAAAAGTATAAAAAAAATACGGCCCCTCCACCTTGGGCCCTAGTGACTCAGTCCCACTTCTCCCCCCCATGTGACGCCCCTGTATTCCAGGTATATATGCCTGGTCGCCGCGGCGGCGCGGCGGCAGCAGACAGCCTGTGTTATGATAACACCTCCAGACGAGGGGCTGCTTTCCAATCAGCGGGGATCAGCTTTGTGCCGCGGTGCCCCGCAACACTCACTTCCACCGGAGAAAACACTACAAGACAGCTTCTCTCTCATCGCTCTCTCTCTCTCTCTGCTCGTCTCTCTCTCTCTCTCTGCTTAAAGTGCTGGTGCCATGATTTTCCCCCCTATAAAACATGATTATCTACTATTATGATTATACTAGGAGGAAGATTTATTTCCAAAAAAGTGTACAGAAAGAGTCAAAATGATGTTTTTATGTGGCCACACCCACCAGTTAATTGGTATGCATGGTTGTCATGGTGGGTGGTGACCCAGCTGAAGTTAGCCACACCCACGTGTGTTGGGTGAATGGTAATTAGGGGAGGGGTTGATTCTGTGATGTAATAAGTATCTGTGTTTTTGGACCGGCACGTTTGACCCCACAAGGTGGCAGCCTACAGCTAAAACCCAAATAGAAAGGCAATACATAATTCCTCATATCAACCACACCAGGGGTTCTAATGAAGTACTGTCAACCTCCTAGACACATGAAAACTAGAAAAAGTACAAAACTATGGCACCACCTCTTTAAAGCTGAAGGTTTGAATGTTATGCAGGCACGTGCACACATAGACATCAAAGGGGCCCTGCCCTTTTATCAGTCTGTAAAAAGTGCCCTCTCCTGACCATGAATGCAGTTTTTACTATATGGTGAAAGAAATGCAAATGCCCCTCTTTCCATGCCATACCTGAAGGCAGCGTTCAAGAGAATTGCCTTGTCCAAACTGTCCTGAACTTGAATGCAGCATCTTATGTGGAAATAATTGCCGTCTCTGTGTAGAAATCCATGCCATTGCGCCACATCTCCAGTATTCACTTGATTATGCTTAGTTCAGTGTGGTATCAAGCACCGAAAATAGCCAACAACCTCCAAGCTCACAAGGTCTGTGATTTTTGGTTTCGGTCCATGTGAAGAACCCTCCCCATCACGATGCATCCATATTCTTTTTTATTAAAAAGTCCTTAAATTGTCACTTTAGAAATGTACAGGCACCCTCTATACCAGGGACGTGCTGGGCCCCTGATTCAGCCCGGGAAAAAGAGTTGGAGAGGCCCTCAAAACCGTTGTATTTAATCAAAACTGTTTTGTAAAAGATTTAAACTAGTGAAAACAGCCGATCTACAAGCACACAACGTTTCGCACCGCGAGGCGTTGTGTGCTTGTAGATCTGCTGTTTTCACTAATTTTGTGCAACGGCCTTGTATGATGAAGCAGGGCTTTGCTTTGCGAAAAAAATTACAAATTTGAAACTTGAGATACAAGGTTTCTGCCCGACAGTGACAATTTACTTTGTTGGCCGCCCAGCCCCCAAAATGGAACGAAGGCCGACATTTTATTTTTAATTTTTTCCTAATGGCCGGCCTGGACCGGCCGGGAATGAACCGGCCGTTCGGGAGTTGTCCCGCTTTTCCCAATGGCCAGCACGTCCCTGCTCTATACACTTAAACTGTATGTTGGTTTGTTTACTGTTGAGTGAGAAAACAATTTTGCACTTAACCTAATCATCTGGGGACCCCCAAAATAGTTTGGGGACCCCCAAACTATTTTGGGGATAGTTTGGGGACCCCCCAAACTATCCCCCGATCCCCCGATAGTTTGGGGACCCCCGACCCACAGGTTGAGAACCACTGCTTCAAAAGGCCTTCAAATCGTTTAGTTTCATTAAATGTTCTTCCCCTAATAGTTACAATGGAGAGCTGCCTGCCGGAGCCCGCAGCAGAAAACTAAGTAGTTTAGTTCTCACCTTGAGCTGCAGGTATTCAAAATGCAATGAATTCTGGGACGGCGTTCTGTCTGGCTAGAGATTAGTGAGCACAAAGGAGCCTTTGTGTCACATTTAATCACAATTCTTCTTCTAAAACAACAGTACAGGGAGAGAGAGAGAGAGAGAGCAGCTGAAAATAAAGTTTCAGACTGAAACTGGGAGGAGAACCTGATGGAAATGGAGCCACTCAACACTCAAATACCTGGAACGTGCCCGAGTCGCATTAGATTTGAACCACTTTAACCATTATTTTATGCGTTAACTATTGAAAAATAGCAGATGTACAAGCTCACAGAACGGCACCGAGTGCTGCACTGCGAGCTTGTAGAGCTTCTATTTTTGAAAAATCGTGAAAATCTGTGCAAGTCTTCGAATACCCCCAAAATTGCATTTATTTGGCCGCAGACCACCATCTCAAAATATGTTGTTCCAGGGACCCCCCCAGAAGCAGAGATTTGAGTTCCAAAAGTTTGCTTTGAAAAATATATATTGAAAAATGTGCACACATTTTCACGATTTTTCAAAAAAATAGCAGATCTACAAGCTCGCAGTGCAGCACTCGGTGCCGCGCTGTGAGCTTGTATATCTGCTATTTTTCACTGGTTAAAGCATTCAATAATTCTAGGCCCTAAATGGGTTAATCACAATTCTTCTTCTAAAACAACAGTACAGGGAGAGAGAGAGAGAGAGCAGCTGAAAATAAAGTTTCAGACTGAAACTGGGAGGAGAACCTGATGGAAATGGAGCCACTTAAAACATTATCATATTTGCGTTGAGCGACTATACCAGTGACTTTTCTGCTGAAAATCGCCGATCTACAAGCTCACAACACGTCTAAAAAAGATCAAACCAATGACCAATTTAATCTTGCTCGTGTACATATGTTAATCACATGATCAAGAAGCACGTTTTCTTCCCCTTATAAATCAACAAGAAAACATTTTAATCGATTTTTAGTCTAATTAACCACTTAAGCCCTGTATTATACATTGTTGTACAATGGTGACAATGATGCAACATTGTGATATTCTAGATCTGCCATTATCACATTATTTTCGTTAATCGTTCATTAACCGCAATCAAGCAAAAGTCTGGAACAATCGTAACAATGATTTGAAGTCGTATCGCCCAGAGCCACCTTAAAGGACAAAAAGGATAAACTAAGATACAGTGAATTTGAGCTGTTTTATTCAAATTTTGTTTGCAACATTAAAACTCCTAAAAACGGGAGCGTGTCGATATTAGCCCTATTCACGGCCCGCCCACTCAGCATCCCCCGGGTGCTGAAGTCACATTTTGAAGGTGAAAATCCTACTATAGCCTAGAGTTAACACAGAAATCTCAAATGTAATGCAATTTCCGAATAGTGAAGTATAAAATACGGCTAGCATGATCAAGAACACAAGATAGTAAAAGGCACAAAGCATGATAATTTACTTTACCGTTCGAAATAATGATTTGTTGGCTTTAAGTCCAGCTATTTCTGTTATAGTTTCCCCTTCTAAATTGATGTCAGCACCCGGGGGAAGCTGAGAAATTTGCTGAGTGGGCGGGCGTGAATAGGGCTTATTGTGAATTTGCGACATAGCATCTGTTCGACGGTTCATTCTTTTGACACGGGTGAACGTTAACCTGGTGAAATGCTAACCTGCAGACGCGGGTGAATGTTAACCTCTAAGCCAGGGGTCGGCAACCCAAAATGTTGAAAGAGCCATATTGGACCAAAAAAACAAAAAACTAATCTGTCTGGAGCTGCAAAAAATTAGCCTTATATAAGCCTTATAATGAAGGCAACAAATGCTGTAAGTGTCTATATTAGCCTACTATCAAAATGACTAAGTAGGCTCCAAATACATAATGAGCATGATTAAATGTTTATTTTCCCTGCAGCATCCTGGAGAGAATGTTGAAATGTAATATTTATTCTACACATTTGTACAGCATTGGAAAACGTTAAGAATGTTTGTGTCATGTCTGTCCTCCTACAGAAACCATATTAAAACAAAACATATCGTCGTTGTCAGGCGGAAACCTCGTAGCTCCAAGTGTCAAATGTGTATGTTCTTTCGCAAAGTAAAGCCCTGCTTCATCGTACAAGGCTGTCGCACAAAAGTAGTGAGTAGATCTACAAGCACACAAGCACACAACGCCTCGCAACGCGAGGCGTTGTGTGCTTGTAGATCGGCTGTTTTCACTAGTTTAAATCATTTTTAAAATGAATAATGCAAAACGAACAGTTTTGGACATACACGGTTTTCACCCGACAACGACAATATATTTTTCCCCCTATCTTTTTCCATTTTCATTTTCATACATTTTTAAAAAAGCTCCAGGGAGCCACTAGGGTGGCGCTAAAGAGCCGCATGCAGCTCTAGAGCCTGCTGAGCCCCGCTCTATGCCTAAACCTAAACCTAACCCAAACCCTAACCTCAGTAACCGTGGCACGGGTGAGTAGCTAAATTGCCGACGCTTGTAGTCGAAAGAATGACTCGTCGAAAGAACGAGATTTCCCCCCAAAAAAACTCCTTCTCTCGACGACATTAAAACTCCTAAAACTAAAACTCCTCTCTCTGTCGGGCCTCGTAGTCTGTGTCACCGCTGAGGCCAGAGAATTACCTACCGCACCGTGGGGAAATACTCCTACACCGCTCTCTTTCTCTCTCCCTCTCTCTACGGGGCTGCGCGGGTTATTTATGCCCATTTCACTGGGCCAGGCGGACAAAAGCTGAGTGGACCAGATTGTACCTCAAATGCGTTTTGTGGAGATAGATTTGGCAGCGGGCAGCAGCATGGATCTGAGGAGATTGAATCGATAGGGGGGGGGGGGGGGGGGGGATTCTGACCATTCGTCAGCGAGACTGACACTTCTTCTCAACCGACGCTGTTCTTTACCTCTGGCACGAGGCGGCGATCCACCCGGTCGAACACGCACACACACGCGCATGCATTATGTAAGTGTGGCTAACGCCCCGGGATTCGAACCCGGGTTGCGCTCATGGAAAGCAAACATCTTTTATCCCAGGGGTTCTCAAGCCATTTTTTTTATGCTGTGACCCCCAAAATAAACATATTTGAACTGGGGACCCCCATCCTGACAAGCACACGGAATTGTAGGTATTACATTTTAACGTCACTCGGATTGTGAGCATGTAGATCGGCTATTTTCACAAAGTTCGCCTCTTGCTTACTTAATACTTGACACTTTGGCCAGTTTGGTATTAAAACGGTCTTGAAAGTCCTTAAATTGTGACTTTATAAATGTGCACATACCCTGTACACTTATACTGTATGTTGGTTTGTTTACCGTTGAGTGAGAAAAATAAATGGCATTTAGCTAATCGTCTGGGGACCCCACAAAATAATTTGGGGACCCCCTTGGGGTCCTGACCCCAAGTTTGAGAACCGCAGTGGTTCTCGAACCTGCTTATTTTGGCCACATGCAGTCCCCCATCTGAACATATTTTTGTGCCATGGGGAACCCCATGAGACTAGTTTGGACAAAGATGTCCATGACCTGTCTGTCAACGCATTGTGAGATGGTAGATCGTCTATATATCAGACGGTATAATATTATTGCCGCCGTCGGACGGAAACCTGGTATCTCTATTTCAAGTTATTCATTGATTTCCCTAAATTAACGCCCGACTCCACCGTACAAGAGTGTCACACTGTCTCGAACAAAAGTATAGTGAAAGTAGCAGTAGCAGTTGAAAGAGCTCCTAAGTTGTTTTTCTTTTTATATACGAGGTTTCCTTCCCGTTGAGTCCATGGCCATCCCTCACATTGATTTCTAATTGCTTTGGAACAAGCAGTGGTGTAAATATTACATGTAATATGGAGAGGCAAGTACTCACACTTTGTACTTTGTAAGTAAAATTACCAATACAACAATGTAAAAGTACTCTGTTACCTGTATTCAAAATGTACTAGAGTGAGGGAACCATGTACCAGTAAGACTCCCTAATCGGGAGATAAGCGAAGGTCAGGTCGCATGTCACAAACTTTAGAAGCCAATCAGCAGGGAATATGGGAAATGGGACAGTGTTGATGTAGCCTGATTTCAGACTCTACGCTGGAGCTTGAGTCTGAAGTTGTCCCCATTCTATTTGATTGAAAAGGGGAGGGGATTTAAAATTTGAAATTCCCAATCACAAGAGATCTGGTGGGAGGGGTTGTGTTTGACTTTTGCACACAAAACATTCCCTCCTCCCCCTCCCCTCAATGACATGCACCAAACAGGTCATTGTCTTTGATGTTTCATTGATTAGAGAGAATCACTAACTATCGACAGTGCTCTTTTGAAGTTCAAAGAACTCTTCATTAAGAACTCTGATGAGCCACCCCTCCCTCCACTGTTTCTGTTGATTTTCAAAAGTTAGATGCACCCCTCCTCCGTCTTGCATTGATTTCATTGGTCGGTTTCGGTAGAAAGAGACGCGTCATATGACAAAACCAGACCAAGAGAAGCAGTTCACTCAGAGAGTGGGCGGGTCTATTGGCTGGAGCCAGGCTAGTGTTGATGACATGACTTTAGAGATACTGTGTACTGCTTTGTGTGATTTTAGGGCAAAATCTGTAGGAGCAGTGTCCAAAAATGTGTTTGAAAAAAAAAAAAATCAGCCTGATGGTGGCGCTAGAAGAGGGCCATGTGAGAAATGAGGGGTGGAAGTTGGGATTTGCCATCCAAGGAGTGTGTGTGCAAAGTTTGGCAAGGATAGGGCCAACGGTGGCAGAGATATGACTAGGGCAAAAGTGTGACTAGTAACTCAAGTTTTCAAGTAATTGCAGTGGAGTAAAAAGAACACTATTTGCCTCTGAGATGTAAAAGCCTCTGAAAAAAGTATTGAAATTTGGAAATACTCCAGTAAAGTATAACATATACTTCATAATTGTACTTAAGTACAGTACTTGAGTAAATGTACTTAGTTACAGTACTTCTCACCACTGGGGCTGCATCATCCTCATCCCAGCCGATCAGTAATCAACAGCCATTGATCTCCTGCCCTGGCCCTCCTCAACTAATCCATGTGATCTACTCCACTGCAGTGCAACTCGAAGACCCCAGGAGATCTCCCTCCCGCGTCTAGCATTACGACTGGCAGTAGCCTACTACGTTTCCTAGAGCAGGGGTTCCCAAACCTTTTTGGCTCAGGGCACCCCTACAAATGTTATTTTATGCCATATTTTAGCGATTATGTTGCGAGGAAAACGTTGAGATAATAGCAATTTTATTTTTCGCAAAGTAAAGCCCTGCTTCATCATACAAGGCCGTCGTTGTGTCGTACAA
>NC_137829.1:45148024-45164640 GCF_963921795.1 Nannobrachium achirus | reverse complement strand
TTTTTTTTAACTGACTGTACGTTTAAAATCGTCACTGTCGGGCAGAAACCTCTTATCTCCAAGTTTCAAATGTGTATGTTTTTTTTTCGCAAAGTAAAGCCCTGCTTCATCATACAAGGCCGTCGTTGCGTCGTACAAAGGTAGTGACAACAGTTGATCTACAAGCTCACAGTAGATCGTCTGTTTTCACAATAGTTTAAATCATTTTTAAAATGATAAATGCAAAACAAAGAGTTTTGGACATACAAGGTTTCCACCCGACAATGACGAAATTATACTAAATAAGTGTCCAAATAAATTCCAAATATAAAATTATCTCGCGGCACCCCTGGACTGCCGTCACGGCACCCCAGGGTTCCCCGTCACCCACTTTGAAAACCCCTGTCCTAGAGTACTGCACTTTATTACATTGGAGTATTTAAAAATATATATTGTCACTGTCTGGCCAAAACCTCTTAACTCCATTTTTGAGGTTTTTGATTTGTTGGCATAAATCAGGGCTATTGAACACCCTTTACATCTGAGGGTTGGTTAAAATAATATTGAACCAATGGAAAGTAGAAAAGTAAAAGTAAAAAAGTGCTTGGGACAAAACCTCCTAACTTCACACTTTCTGCCAACTCCACCCGATTGGCCCTCTCTGTTTTTCATAAATATGTGCTATTGAACACCCTTTACGTCTGTGTGTTGGTTAAAATAATATTGAACCAATGAAAAGTAGTAAAAAGCCTTTTGGTAAAAAAACTCCACTTGAGCTCATTTTCCCGAAAATGAACATTTTGGAGGAGGTTTCGGCCCGACAGCAGATATATATATATATATATATACAAAAACATTTGTTTTGTTTCTTTGCAAGCTGATGACTTTCACCTTCCGCTATACATTTTCAATAGAAATATTGTACTTTTGACCTCACTACATTTCTAGAAAGGGACTCTTGGGAACATACACAAATAGCCTACAAACACTTAAACAAATTTCTGAAAAATGTAACATAGTATGTTTTAAGCTCCTGTTTATTGGTATCAATTGAACAAGGCGTCTCAAAGTACTAAGGAAAATACCATAACGTTTTCTTTATAAATTAAAGGTGTATTCAGAGATAATGAAAGTGGCCGGGGGTCATCTTTGTCCCTAACTGACCTTACAGCGTGGAAATGTTTAGTTTTTTTACACCATTATAATGTTCTCGTTTTGGTCATTCGACCCTATCACTGAATATCGGTAGGCCTACGTCTCCAGCTTCAGGATATGATACTGATTTACTACGAGACTGTGGCATTTTATGAGTTCAGTAGTTTACAATCTAGGCATTTAGCAAATATTCTTAATTCAGAGCGACTTTATTGGTTCTCAAAACTTTTATTTTGACCATCATAACTCAACATCATAACATAACTACGGCCATACTCCACCCTGATTGGTCGAGGACTGGCTGGCCACCTCTGAAAACCGAATCCAGCTATGCTCGCAACACAGGCCATGGTGGAAGTTGTTGTGATTCAGTGGCAAAAAGAATTTTGTCAATCAGACAAATGATTCCAGAGATAGAGCTGTTTGAATCAAAAAAAGTGTCCATCCACTAGAATGAACACACATTTTCTCAATCAGCTAAACGAGGGAGCCAACACACAAACAGAGAAAAGCATCTCTCTGATCTCAGGTCATTTTGACATCTTTAAAAAAAAAAAACACAAAAGACGTCAAAGACGTCATTGGCACCCAGGGCCTTTGAAAAAAATACGTCAAGAGACGTCATTGGCACTGAGTGAGTTTGTTATAACATCACTAAAATGTAAGTATTTTTCCAATTCTTTTTTGGGAGGGGGGACTTTCAACAACACAGAGGAATCACTGGTCTATACATACAATGGCCGCCCCCGCCCCCTGACCCCCCCCCGCCAGCCCAGCACGCCGGCCAATTATTTCCACAGCGCGCCAACGAGGTCACAGCACCGAAGGCGGGACGCCCTAATCAATAGAAACCTCTTCTCCTGCCGTTTGCCAATCATCAATATTTCAGAGGAGCGACGTGTCCTGTCTGGAATTAATGGCCGTTGGAGGGGAGGTGATGCTAGGGGGCGCTGCTGGAGCCCCACAACAGGCAGCCCAACGGACGCTTGTTTTGAACCCTGACGGTAGCCTATGGGATAGTGTTTTCTGCTGGTGTTTCAGTCCGAGTGTATCAAAGGGTGCGTTCGGAAATGCGCACCGGGTGTGTGCTCAGTGTAGTGAGTGCCTAAACCTAACCCTAACCCTAACCCTAACCCTAACCTCAGTAAAATTATGCCTAAACCCAACCCCAACCCTAACCTCAGTAAAACTATGCCTAAAACTAACCCTAACCCTAACCAAAACCGGTGTGCATTTCCGAACGCACCCTTTGATACACTCGGACTGAAACACCAGCAGAAAACACTCTGCCGGTAGCCTATAGCAGGGGTTCTCAAATCTTTTTGTCTCAGGGCACCTCATCAATATTTTTTTTAATCCGAGGCACCCCTACATTATAATTTTCACTCCCAGCACCTTATATTTATAGCATATCATCGTTGTCGGGTGGAAACCTTGTATGTCCAAAACCGTTCATTAATCATCTATAAAAACAGCCGATCTACAAGCACACAACGCCTCGCGGTGCGAGGCGTTGTGTGCTTGTAGATCGGCTGTTTTCACTAGTTATGTGCGACGGTCTTGTATGATGAAGCAGGGCTTTGCTTTACCAAAAGACGTACACATTTGAAACTTGGAGATACGAGGTTTCTGTCCGGCAGTGACGATATTTTAGTGATTATCTTGCAAGGAAAACGTTGAGATAATAGCCATTTTTGTTAGAACTGACTGAAAATAACTTTGTACTTCAAGTTTAAAATTATACTTTCAAGTGTCCAAATAAATTCCAAATATTATCAAATTATCTCGCGGCACACCTGGACTGCCGTCGCGGCACCCCAGGGTGCTCCGTCACCCACTTTGAAAACCCCTGGCCTATAGCACGGCTGGACACTTATATCTGGTGGTCCTTGAACTTTTATTTCACGTCAAAAGGACCGGCTGGACACTTATATCTGGTGGTCCTTGAACTTTTATTTCACGTCAAAAGGACCGGCTGGACACTTATATCTGGTGGTTCTTGAACTTTTATTTCACGTCAAAAGGACCCCTCAATGGATATCGTCGCAGTCTGGGCAGGAAACGCTTATCTCCATATTTTAACTTTTGTGTTTTTTTTTTCCCTACCGTAAATTAACGCAGTATACTTGATCACACTCAGCATCACATAACATCATCAAAATTACCAGATACGCAAGCTCGACATGTGCCACAAAGCAAGGTGATTTGAGCTTGTAGATCTGCTAATTCTTTTAGTTCTTTTGAATCCTGGAAAGTGACAGTTTTGGACATAATATAGGTGCACCCGACAGAGACGTCATGTATTTTGGGCCGCAACGGTCCGCTCAAAACCTTGTAGATGGTCTAATTTCAAATGTATAGGGATAAAGAGGCTAAATGTTTCTTTTGTAAACTTTTTAAGTGGTTAAGTTTTGCTGACCCCCTTGAACCCCTTCAAGGACCTGTGGGGGTCCCCGGTCCTTCTCGCTCGCTCCCTCTCCCTCTCCCTCTCCCTCTCTCTCTCTCTCTCTCTCTCCTGACCTCTTGAATGGAAGTGTGAGATACAAGACTGACTGTAAAACAACTCTCAGCCCAGGAGGATCAGACTGATCGTTAAAGGCATTTTTTTCTTCTAGTCTATACCACTTAAAAGAGAAGTCTTGGAAACCCCTTTGAGATCTCTTCAAATGCAGGCTGCATTCAGGGTAGAATTAACCTCTTATTGGATCTCCATATTCTAAAGTTTTTCAATGTTTTGGGAAATTAAAGCCCTACTCGATCAGCGCCACACAGCTTTGCACACAGGACCGTTGCGTTTTTTTTTTTTTTTTTTTTTTCGTTTGCTGCATGATTAAAAACGCATTGGATATGGTGTGCAAGGCTGTGCGGAATCCACACTGCGGATCCGAAAAGGAGTCATAAAAGGAGTCAATGAGTTTTTATCGCATGCGACAAGACGCACAAATCAAACTGGGTTCGATCAAAAATTCTGAGCCGGTGTGCACGAGGTCATAGAGAATCATTGTTTTCTTTAAAAAGATGAAATCGTACGTTTTTTTTTTCTTTTTTTTTTTGTGCGAAAAAAAAAACGCGTCTGTGTGCAAAGCCCTTGTGCAAAGGCGTGAGGTGAGCCACATCAACGTGACACAAGAGAGCAAACTGTTATGGGGAGAAGATGAATAATAACCATAATGAAAAGAGTGGAAGACGTTCAATTCATTTGGTGGGAGGAGAAGACTTGTCCATATTCATTTATTCACTCTGATGACTCCTTAATACAACTGGTTATGCACTGTACAGCAAAGAGAAAGGTCTCTCTGCCTCTCGCTACCTCCCTCGCACGCAGGCACGCTCGAGCGAGCACACACACACACACACACACACACACACACACACACACACACACACACACACACACACACACACACACACACACACACACACACACACACACACACACACACACACACACACACACACACACACACACACACACACACACACAGTCGTCCACCCTCCCCCATCACCCACACAGTAAAATCCAGTGTTGATTTAGATCTAAAATTGTAAAAATAGAACAGGATTTTTTTACTGCGAAATAATTTTCCTTCGCTTCTCGTTTTCTCCACCCCCCTCTCTTTTCTCTGTCTCTCTCCAGGGACGTGCAGAGAATGTTAGAGAGGCAGGGGCTGAAATTTCCAAAGGGGCCTTTTGGTGGAAATATTGAAAATAGCCGACCTCCAAGCCGAGCTTGGAGGTCGGCTATTTTCGGTACTTATACCACACTGAACTCAAACATAATCAAGTCAATACTGGAGATGTGGCGTAACGGCATGGATTTCTACACAGAGAGGGCAATTCTTTCAACATAAGATGCTGCATTCAAGTTAAGGACAGTTTGGACAAGGCAATTCTATTGAATGCTAGCTTCAGGTATGGCATGGAAAGAGGGTATGCATACCATAGTAAAAACTGCATTCATGGTCTGGAGAGGACACTTTTTATAGAATGGCTAAAAGGGCAGGGGCTCAAGCCCCCCTTTGATGTCTATGTGTGCATGTGCCGGCTCTCTTCTCTGTTCACTTTCTATTATGCTTTACTGGCACTTTCTGTGTGTGTGTGTGTGTGTGTGTGTGTGTGTGTGTGTGTGTGTGTGTGTGTGTGTGTGTGTGTGCGTGCGTGCGTGCGTGCGTGCGTGCGTGCGTGCGTGCGTGCGTGCGTGCGTGCGTGCGTGCGTGCGTGCGTGCGTGCGTGCGTGCGTGCGTGCGTGCGTGCGTGCGTGCGTGCGTGCGTGCGTGCGTGCGTGCGTGCGGGCGGACTTGCGTGCGTGCGTGTGTGTGTTTTTATCCTCTTCCCGTCTGTCAGGTTCTGTCTATTATCTATTTTCTTTCATCGGCCTCTCTGTGTGTGTCTCTCTCTCTCTCTCTCCTTCTCTCTGTAGGGGGTCAGGGGGTCGCTCTTCATACATTCATTCATAAGGATCGGTGCTGCGGCGGTGAAAAAAAGGGCTCAGACAATATTAGCTCAACAGCCTCTTCTGTGGAGTGCAGCCATCAGAGCAGAGCTGACTCCCCCCCTCTGTTTTTCTCTTTCTGTTTGGTGTCCGCCGGCTTCGATGTCGCTTTATTGGGACTCGGCCGTGGCGTGTGATGATGATGCACGACAAAATACAGCCGACGATGGCCTAGCGCAGGGGTCTTCAACGTTATCAGGCAAGGACCCCTTGGTTGAGAGAGAGAGTCATTACGATGCCATCAAGGCCTGCCAAATTACATTTCAGTTGACTAAATCAACTGTAGATTTAGTCAACTAAAATCTCATGATATTTAGTCGACTAAAATGAGACTAAAACTAAAACTTTTCAGGTGACTAAATTATGACTGAAACTACGAAATCAAAATTTGCTGTCAAAAAACAACACTGGTCATTTTAGATGTTAAATCGCACATGTGGTACCACATGGTATCAAAAACGACACAAAAGCACATCTCCTTGTATGGGCCGAGCTGCTGTGGTGATGTCCTGTCTCTGCGATACTGTCTGTGACGTTAGTCTCGTGTGGCGTTAAGTCTCGTACACACAAAGCCAGACATATAGGGGCGGGTAGTACCGCTCAAACATAGCAGATCTACAAGCTCACAGCACGTCACTTCGAATTTGTATTGAGCCGAGCCAGAAAGGGGAGGGAAATGTCTGGAGCAGAGCGGCAACGATGCTTGGAGGGTGATGATGTCACGTCTGTGAAAGGGATTTCAGAGTTTGTTTGTGTGTTTCTAATGCAGAGAGAGAGACAGAGAGAGAGAGAGAGAGAGAGAGAGAGAGAGAGAGAGCAGCAGGCACGTGCACACATAGACATCAAAGGGGGCTTGAGCCCCTGCCCTTTTATCTGTCTGTAAAAAGTGCCCTCTCCAGACCATGAATGCAGTTTTTACTATGGTGAAAGAAATGTAAACACCTTCTTTCCATGTCATACCTGAAGGCAGCATTATGTGCCTTGTCCAAACTCTCCTGAACTTGAATGCAGCATCTTATGGTGAAAGAATTGCCCTCTCTGTGTAGACATCCATGCTGTTACGCCACATCTCCAGTATTGACTTGATACTCCTTATTAGTTCAGTGTGGTATCAAGCACCGAAAATAGCCGACCTCCAAGCTGCTACGCATTGAGCTTGGAGGTCTGCTATTTTCGATATCTTCACAAAAGGCCCTTTTAGAAATGTCAGCCCCTGCCTCTCTAACATTCTCTGCACGTCCCTGGCGAGCAGCATCTGGACGAGTGTTTCTTTCCCTCCGTTTGCAGCAGTCTTCGTTCATCCCCCACAGGCCACGCACTGCTCTGATGTCCTCTTCCCATTTACATCAGGTCACCTAATCACACGCTCTCTAGTCTGCCGCTCCGCTGCCTTTTATAGGTCATCTCAAAAGCCTCCACTGCCCGCCCCATCTGACCACAAATGTTTTGATTTCAAAGGCTGTGAGTGAACGAAATGGGACCAAATGGACCCGTCCATCAGGGTAAGTGCAGTGAATGTTAGAGAGGCAGGGGCTGAAATTTCTAAAAAAGGGCCTTTTGGTGAAAATATGGAAAATAGCAGACCTCCAAGCTCAGGCAGCGAGATGCGTTGTGAGCTTGGAAGTCGGCTATTTTCAGTACTTGATACCACACTGAACTAACTTTTGAATGCTGCCTTCAGGTATGGCATGAAAAGAGGGCATCTGCATTTCTTTCACCATAGTGAGAACTGCATGCATGGTCTTGAGAGGGCACTTTTTACAGACGGATAAAAGGGCAGGGGCTCAAGCCCCCTTTGATGTCTAGTCTGTGTGTGCACGTGCCTGACGAACCCATTCAAGGATCTCTGAGGGTCCCTGGACCACACTTTGAGAACCACGGATGACTGAAGTCACCTGCGATAATAATATTCTGTCGTGCGCATATAAGAAAGCGGGGAATCCCTTGGTGGCAATAATGCGGTGATGCTTCTAAAACGAACGTGATAATATTCGTTTTAGTGATAACGTTTCTAAAAGCGTCAGCCATATAGCCTTACAATGAAGATACCAGAACATTATTGTGTTATCATGTTAGTTTCAAAACATCACCACAGGTACCAGTCCAAATAATCATGTCACAAGGTGTTCAATTGTTCCT
This sequence comes from Nannobrachium achirus, assembly GCF_963921795.1. Taxonomy (NCBI): domain Eukaryota; kingdom Metazoa; phylum Chordata; class Actinopteri; order Myctophiformes; family Myctophidae; genus Nannobrachium; species Nannobrachium achirus. The sequence continues at coordinate 45,156,875 of NC_137829.1, read as the reverse complement.
GGGGAGAGAATGCTTTCACTTTGCATGAACATCTTAGTGGTTTCTAATGGCATAATGATTGTGTGATATATGTGTGTTAAATTAAGTGTTAAACAGCTTTGTATTGTGATAATAACGATTGTGATAGTGTCTCTCCAGTTATTGAAACAGAAAATGCATTCTCGGGTCGGAATACGGATGCATCCATTGCTTTAACATTCATAAAACCCCACTCTCACTTCCCAAAATAGCTAAAAATAGCAGATTTACAAGCTCACAACAACCCATCAAAATGCAAGGCCTTGTGCCGTGGGTAGATCGTTTATTTTGTGTCACTTGTGCACGACTGTTGTGCAACAAAGTGGGGCATTAATTCATAAAAAAAAAAAAAAAATAATAAAGCTAGAAAGAAAGCAGAAAGAAAGAAAGAAAGAAAGAAAGAAAGAAAGAAAGAAAGAAAGAAAAAAAACAACTTGGTTGATTTCTGTCTGACAGCAACAGAATAGACAGCAGAATGTCTCTGGAATTACACTCGCCTACAAACAGGGATTGTCTGGAGAAAAAGCTTCAATCCAATTTGGAACAGTCTGCTGCTCCGGCAGAGTTTAACCACGTTAGACCTGGTGGCCCCCTTTTGAGGATAACATTATATTATCGGCCACAAATTTCCCAAAAACTGATCTACCACTGGACAGATCAACACCGAAACGTATTGTAACTTTTTTGGTTCAGGGCACCCCTATAAATATTTTTTTCATCCGAGGCACCCCTACATTATATTCATAATTTTCACTCCCAGCACCTTATATTTATGCCATATTTTAGCCATTATGTTGCGAGGAAAGTTGAGATAATAGCCTTTTTGGTTAGAACTGACTTAAAATATGTTTCTACTTCAAGATTAAAATGATACTAAATATTTTTTCAAGTGTCCAATTAAATTTCAACTATTATCATATTATCTCGTGGCACCCCTGGACTGCTGTCACACACCCCAGGGTGCCCCGTCACCCAACTTTGAACACCCCTGGTGTACACAGTAGGCCACAGAAGTGCCTGCAGTAATCGTTTTTGTTTTAAGTACACTATTTTAACTTTTTTTGTATCCTAATACAATGGTGGTACCAGAATCGGGTTCGTCGGAAAGGCATGTAACGATATGCCTATTTATGGGCAACAACACCCACTCCCTGCCCCACTCCTCCTGTTACTATCACTTTCCTAGAAATGTTTGTACGCTGAAATGGATGCTCATGTGTGTGTGTGTGTGTGTGTGTGTGTGTGTGTGTGTGTGTGTGTGTGTGTGTGTGTGTGTGTGTGTGTGTGTGTGTGTGTGTGTGCCTGTGCCAGGGACGTGCAGAGAATCTTAGAGAGGCAGGGGCTGACATTTCTAAATCGGCCTTTGGTGAAAATATCGAAAATAGCAGACCTCTAAGCTTGGAGGTCGGCTATTTTCAGTGCTTGATACCACACTGAACTAAGAATTATCAAGTGAATACTGGAGATGTGGCGTAACGGCATGGATTTCTACACAGAGAGGGCAATTCTTTCAACATAAGATGCTGCATTCAAGTTCATGAGAGGTTGGACAAGGCAATTCTCTTGAATGCTGCCTTCAGGTATGGCATGGAAAGAGGGGGCATTTGCAATTCTTTCACCATAGTAAAAACTGCATTCATAGTCTGGAGAGGGCACCTTTTACAGAGGGATAAAAGGGCAGGGGCTCAAGCCCCCTTTGATGTCTATGTGTGCACGTGCCTGGTGTGTGCACACACACATGCGTGTTGGACACGCCAACAGATACCTACATATTGACCCTCTCCCACTCGTGCTCAAGACAGAAGCCTTAAGATGAGTCATGCTCTGTTGGTTGTAATTATAGGTGTTTGAGTGCGTGTGTGTCTCTACAATCTACTCTACACACTCAGGGGCGTCAATTGGGTATGGCAGGGGTATGCAGCTGCCACACCCTGGGTCCAGGGGAGAAAATAAAAGTTACTTTTAAATATAAATCCATGAATGTCTCTTTGTCTATCTGTAATGGTTATTATGTTGTTAAATTACATTAAAATAAAGTGCAACATTTTACAAAATGGTCACTTTAACAAGGTATTATAATTATATTCTCCACACTTGTATTCTCCCCATCTTGACAAGATGGTATATTCCCAGGTTCCGCAGGTCAGCTGCACAGGTGCAATGCATTATTGTTAATTGCGTCACGTTTACTAACATGCCAAGTTTTAGCTGCACTTGAACAACCGTTCCAGGCTGCCATATCCAGCCCAAGAAACCGTAGAAACGGGGGACAAACTTCTTAAAATAAATGTATCATGCCTGTTGCAAAGGCATAGAACAGTGTCTTGCACGACACCAGTCATGTTGCCATACCTTAGCTTTTTTCTGAACTGACGCCACTGCCACTCCGATCCTATAGTTGTTTTTCCTGTGTGTAGCACCTAGTCGGCCCCGCCCCCATCTCTGCACACTGGAACGTGGATCTAATCAGTGGCGTCAGTTCAGCAAAAGCTAGGGTATGGCAAAGATGGGAGTCCTCATGGAAAATAGGCATTACATTTTGGATAACACAGTTCTATTGTGAAAATAGCAGATCTACATGCTCAAAACGCCTCGCGCTGCGAAGCGTTGTGAGATTTCACATTTCACAATGTCTGAAAAAAAAGAAAAAACTTTTGTAAGTTTTTTACACAGGTTTCTACGGTTTCTTGGGCTGGATATGGCAGCCTGGAATGGTTTTTCAAGTGCAGCTAAACTTAGCATGTTAGTAAAGGTGCCACAATTAACAATAATGCATTGCACCTGTGCAGCTGACCAGCGGAACCTGGTAATATACCATCTTGTCAAGATGGGGAGAATACAAGTGTGGAGAATATAATTATAATACCTTGTTAAAGTGACCATTATGTTAAATGTTGCATTTGTAGTTATTTTACTGTAATTTAACAACATAATAACCAGCGCAGATAGACAAAGAGCCATTCATGGATTTATATTTAAAAGTAACTTTTATTCCCCCCCCCTGGACCCAGGGTATGGCAGCCGCATACCCCTGCCATACCCAATTGACGCCCCTGGATCTAATGGGATGTAATGGGTCACCGAGGGAGACCTGTTATAGTCTTCTGCTGCTGGGCTTCAACAATACCAGCTGACCCACAGTCCTCAACCCCCATTAACTCATGGGATGCCCACGGGGTGTCTACACGCCAATCTCTTTGATGTCGCTGGAGGCCCACGACGTTTTGACGTGTTTACTGTATTTACAGTATTAACTTTAAATCTCACCGTTAGGCTGGGGCTACGCCTGGATGTAGCCCATTAGCCGCTAGTCGCTTCGAGTCGACGCTGAGAGCATCGCGCGTCCGTTTTTCTCCATATACTCCAATGCATTTCCCCATCTTTAACGCCCTTTAACTCTGATGTTTGTTTTATGGCTAAAACTCTGGCGGGGTGCGGCAAAATGTCCAAATTTTGATCGGCAATGAACAGTTATGATCAACACTGGTCCATACAGAAAGTTAAACATCCTGTCTGCGCTCATGTGACCAAGTGACGTCATGACACATGCATTGACGCAGCAGGGCCGGATTCAATACAATGGTGGTGGGCCTGGGCAGCGACAGGGGATAAATGGGGCTCAAAAAATCTGCTTTAAGTAGCATGTGAGGGGTCAAACTGGGGTGTTTTCATGATTCTGAATCCATTGCAAGCACTTGTTTTCCATGAAACACATTCCTTGGGCTAAAAAACAGCGCTACAAAACTGTCAAAAGTGATAAGTCATCACTTTTCATCAGTTTTGCAGCACTGTTTTTTAGCCCAAGGAATGTGTTTTGTGCAAAACAAATTCTTGCAATGGATTCAGAATCATGAAAACACCCCAGTTTGACCCCTCACATGCTACTTAAAGCAGATTTTCTCATTTTTTTAAAATAATTATGTTTCTGTTCCGGTGTAGTGGAGTCAATGGGACAGTCAATACACAAATGGCCATAACTTTTTTTCGCGATGTTTCCGGCAGAGCAGGCCTGTCATTCTGTGGACCTTAATGACCAAACTAATAGATAAAACAGAAATAAAAAGTGCGGCAGAACATCACAGGTCCTCTCCCATTTTGAGGGACTGGGTCCCCAGCTATTATGGTGAAAGAATTGCCCTCTCTGTGTAGAAATCCATGAAGATTGAAGGCACAAACATGCAGACAGACAGCTGTGGGTCAGGGGCGACGCACCAAATTCTGGGCCCTGGATACAAGGATTCACTGTCGGACCCCCATGAATGTTCTTCATAGGGGGAGGGGGTTTAACTATTTAATTATTACGCGTTATTTTGTGCTTTAACTATTGCAAAAATAGCAGATATACAAGCTCACAGCGCGGCACTCAGTGCTATTTTTGAACATTTTTGAAAAATTGTGCAAGTCTTTCCTTCTAAGGTTTTTTGAAAACCTATGTTTCTATGTCAGTGGTGATCAAATTTCATCATGTCAAGGACCCCCAAAATGATATGTATTTGGCCAGGGACCCCCATCTCAAAATATTTAGTTCCAGGGACCCCCCCAGAAGCAAAATTTATTATAATCAATGTTTTTTAAAAAAAATATTGAACTCAAGTCTCCATGCTGTGAGTAATCAATAGAAAAAAAAGTCATTTTGGGGGTGAACTACTCCTTTAATGCAGGGACCGCACTGAGCGAGAGCGAGAGAGAGAGAGAGGGCGGGAGGAAGGAAATATAAACGTCAGAGCAGAGGACATCCATCTTTTCGGCGGCGCTAATCGAATCCCACTGCGCTCCCGGGTCACAGGGAAATGAAAGACACAGCCGTTTGGAGAAATAAAAGAGGGGCTGTTTTCCATCAAATCACTCTCTCTCCCCCTCTCTCTCTCTCTCTCTCTCTGTCTGTCTGTCTGTCCGTCCGTCTGTCTATCCATCATTCTGTTCTCTCCATTCCAGCGTCTCTGTCTGCGCACTCCTTTTATAGCATCTTCTGGATGTGTTGACAAAGGACGCTACCGATGCAACATGCAGCCCACGGTTGTATAGGGGTTTTCAAAGTGGGTGACGACGGCAGTCCAGGGGTGCCGTGAGATAATTTTAATAATATTTGGAATTTATTTGGACACTTGAAAAATATTTAGTATAATTTTAAACTTGAAGCACAAAGTTATTTTCAGTCAGTTCTAAACAAAATGGCTATTATCTCAACGTTTTCCTCGCACTAAAATATCACTGTCGGGCAGAAACCTCGTATCTCCAAGTTTCAAATGCATGTGTACGTCTTTTGGTAAAGCAAAGCCCTGCTTCATCATACAAGACTGTCACACAAAACTAGTGAAAACAGCCAATCTAAAAGCACACAACGTACATTGTCAGTACATTTAGTCTTAGTTTTAGTCATCAGCTTAGTTTTTATCATATTTTTTTTTATTTCGTTTTCGTCAGTGAAAAAAAGGTAGTCGACTAACATTTTTCGTCTTAGTTTTAGTTGACAAAATTAACACTAGAATGGACCGCTACCACTAGACACACACACACGCACACACACACACACACACACACACACACACACACACACACACACACACACACACACACACACACACACACGCACACACACACACAGATTTATTTCCCTCTCAGATTTGAGGTCATGGCTCGATGCTGGACCTACATATTCAACAGTGACCCACATAGAAGCTGGATACAAGCCTGCACAGTGCACACACACTGCCCCCGCGCACGCACGCACGCACGCACGCACGCACGCACACACACACACACACACACACACACACACACACACACACACACACACACACACACACACACACACACACACACACACACACACACACACACACACACACACACACACACACACACACACACACACACACACACACACACACACACACACACACACACACACACACACACACACACACACACACACACACCAGTCACCCCCCCCAGTCTAGAGGTGAGAGAAAGATGACATGTGAAGAAGACAGCAGTGAAAGAACAAAAGAACAAGAGACATGAGAGGAGACAGAGATATTATTCACTCATATATATACAGTAGATATACAGTATACTGTATAGATACACATCCAGAGAGAGAGAGAGAGAGAGAGAGAGAGAGAGAACCATAGATAGATCACGAGAGATAAAAGAAGGCACAAAGATAAAGACATGTAGGTGTGTGCGTGTGCGTGTGCGTGTGCGTGTGTGTGTGTGTGTGTGTGTGTGTGTGTGTGTGTGTGTGTGTGTGTGTGTGTAAAGCTACCTGACACATTGGAGAGAAGCAAACCCAAAAGCAGAGCAAACTAGAATGCTATTTGGCCCTAAACAGAGAATACACCGTGGCAGAATACCTGAGCAAGGTGACCGACCCAAAACAAAGAAAAAATCTTGACTAGGTACAGACTCAGTGAGCACAGACTCAGTGAGCACAGTCTTGCGATCGAGAAAGGCCGGCAGGCCGTCATAGGCATACCTGGCTCCCTAGAGAAAACAGACTTTGCACCCACTGCGCACAAAATGAAGTGGAAACTGAGCTACACTTCCTAACCGCCTGTCCACTGTACCAAGACATCAGAGACATACTTCCCAGAGATCATAACCACCCAAGGAGAGTTTGAAAACATGACCAATGATGATGAAAAAAAAAACTCCCATATCTGCTGGGTGAAGTACAACAATGTTGCAACGGGGAACCCAGCAAAAGTTCTAGATAACACATTTAATGCCCACCAGATGTCACCAGAGCCCATCATAGAGTGCCAACATAGGGTTAATATTGTAAACGCTGAAGCCCCTCCCTGCGCGTGTGCACATTTTCGTGCACGTCACACGTTTCAATGCATGCGCAGATGTTTTGATGAAGGAGACGGAGGAAGCCATTTTTTGCATTATTAACACAGGCCTGTGTTTGGGCCATGAAAAAATGCATTTTCTGCTTGATTTCGACATTATTGGGAGAAAAAGGGACTTGTTTGAAGCGCAATGAAGAAGGATGCGGAAGCTGAAAGCTCTTCGGAGCTGGCCGGGTGTATGGAGAACCGGAACGATTGGAGACTCCGATGGAAGCTCGTCTGAGGACGACCGAGAGATGAATGGGAGCCTATGGAGGATTGCACGCTTTGCGTGCACGTTATCGCCGAATGGAAGTGATCCACGGACCAGGGCTTCGCGCACGGGTGAGAACGGCGGCACGGTAACGACCCATAATATAAAGTGATATTCTGTAAATATCCCGGACTAGTTCGGCTTTTGGTCAGCCTTCGGCACCACAGGACCCTATTTAAAACTCCCGAAGTAGTTCGGTTAAGGCACTAAAAGAATTAATACAGCATCACAGTCAATTTAACCACTTTATCCACTTATCGGTCGTCTACTCAAAAATAACAGATGCACGATCTCACAGTGTGTCACTATTAAAGTGGAACATTTTTGAATGACTTTAGCTTTTATTATTTAACATAAATATCCTCTCCTGGGGATCTCTGGCCAAACCTTTTCATATGGGACCGAATGTTTGTGTATGAGCGCAAGTGCGTGCGTGCCCCATATCGTCACTGTCGGGCAGAAACCTTGTATCTCCAAGTTTCAAATGTCTACGTTTTCTAGTAAAGTAAAGCCTTGCTTCATCATACAAGACTGTTGCCCAAAACTAGTGAAAACAGACGATCTACAAGCACACGACGCCTCGCACCGCGTGGCGTTGTGTGCTTGGCTATTTTCACAATTTTAAATCGTTTTTAAAACGATGCATACAAAACTAACGGTTTTGGACATACAAGGTTTCCACCCGACCACAACAACGACATACCAGCATGCCAGCCAGAAGGCCGGCCTATAGTGTCTGTTGTCCTGCGTTCAGTGACAGAGCCAACCTTGCCATGGTGCGACCATGGCCCGTGTGCCAAGGCCCAGGGCCTGGTGTGTGTCCACCACATATACGCCCCCAACATGACCTTGTCCCAGGAAGGGGCTTCACCCTAGGCACCGGGGCCACCAGATGGGCATGCTAATGTACCTGGCAGTAGGGTTGTTCGATATGGCCAAAAAATAAAATCTCGATTATTTTCTCTGAAATCCCGATTTTCGATTTCGATTTCGATTTTTTGTTAAAAGAATAATACATTGTTTCAACTATTTTGTTTTCATTTAAAAAATGCAAGGAAATGATTTTTTTTTCATTATTGTTTCATTTTTTGATTTTTTTATATAGCCAAATAGCAAAATGCAATAAAACAATAAGGGTATTAATAATAATAACTTTAGTTGTGCAACAATCACATACAACTTAGCGTCCTTAGTGTTTCATTATCAATAGTGAGTGACAAAACAGCCAAAACAAGCCAGCTCTTGGAGGCTGGTGAGGCATTTTGGTAGGCATTTCGCCTACCAAAATGTAATTCCTGGCTACGCCCCTGCCCTGCACCACTCATGCACGGAGATGTTGACTGATTGTAAACGGAGGCGAAGCGCTTCGCTTCCCGACGCAAAATTAACACAGTGACAGGAACAGTAGGAGTAGACTACAGTCAGTAGGTGGGTAACACAGAATTAATAAGCTTCTTTCAAACTACAACAAGTAAGTAAGTTTACCAGCTCAGCAGCGTTTTGTTCTGTTTGCTGCTTGAACCATCGCGAGTGAGCGCAGTGCGGTGGCGGTCTGCTCAGTCTGACGTGCGCTAAACGCGCATCAAAGAAATTACACATCAGATAGAAAGTAGTATTAATTTGGTGTCGGACCTTGTCGTCCTGCTTTAGGAGGACGGGGCTGTGTACTTTTTGCGCGTGCAAGGCTCCAATGAGTAAGAATTTCCCTAATTAAAGTGAAAAT
>NC_137829.1:45105524-45143024 GCF_963921795.1 Nannobrachium achirus | reverse complement strand
AAAATCCACTCGTCCTAGACAATTTGCCCTCCTGGCCCCCAAACTGTGGAATAAACTCCCTGTCGCACTTAGAATTACAGACTCACTCCCTATAGCTTCCATTAGAACTACAGACTCACTCCCTATAGCTTCCATTAGAACTACAGACTAACTCCCTAACTTCCGCTGTGGACTGAAGACTCACCTCTTCAGACTCCACCTAAACCTAGCCTGATTTCAGACTCTACGCTGGGGCTTGAGTCTGAACTTGTGGCCATTCTATTTGATTGAAAAGGGGAGGGGATTTAAAATTTGAAATTCCCAATCACAAGAGATCTGGGTTGTGTTTGACTTTTGCACACAAAACATTCCCTCCTCCCCCTCCCCTCAATGACATGCACCAAACAGGTCATTGTCTTTGATGTTTCATTGATTAGAAAGAATCACTAACGAGCTATTCGACACTTGTATGGCTCAATCAATGACTGCAGTTCGGAGCCCTGAGCCACGCAGCCACCCCTCCCTCCACTGTTTCTGTTGATTTTCAAAAGTTAGACGCGCCCCTCCTCCGCATTGCATTGATTTCATTGTTCGGTTTCGGTCGGTTTGAGAAGCTTTCGGTAGCAAGAGACACGTCATATGACACATCCAGACCAAGAGATGCAGTTCACTCAGAGAGTGGGCGGGTCTATTGGCTGGAGCCAGGCTAACCTAAACCCATAGCACTACTGTAACACTCCCCCTTCCCTCAATGACCATACATGAATTAGGTGTGTGACCTATGTTATTGTTTTTTCTAGATTGATATTCCTTTGCATTTGTTATATCGTTATATTGTTGTAATGTACTGACATATTATCTTGCTTTTTATAGTGATGTGTATTACCTGCTTATTGTAAGTCGCTTTGGATTAAAAGCGTCTGCTAAAATGCCTAAACTGTAAACTGTAAACATTTTAATAACTTGGACACTTATTTCATTATATGATCCTCCTTCTCTTTCCCTTTAGGGTCCTGAATAATGGACTGCAATATAGAAACGATAATAATGACGATAGTCCTAATTGGAGTCCTAACAACAGGGCGAGGGGTAGGGCATAGCAGGGATGTATGATTGAATCTGTCACCCCACCCTGACAAGCACTTTACTCAGTAATGTAGGAGTTGAGACTCGGTTCCAACGTTAAATAGTGAAAATAGCCATTCTACACGCTCACAACGCAGCGCAGCGCCTTTCCATTATAACCGGAACTACCCTTGAATGGGACGATTGCCAATCTGCAAGCTCACAACGCGCCACAATGACACTCGAACGGCAAAGAAGGGAATTAATTTTTGTAACAAACAAGCAGGAAACCGATGGATTGTGCAGTCCAAGTAGGGAAGGAGGCTTTACTCCAGGGGTGAAGCCGGGCCGGATGTAAGCTCTAGTAGTAGGTGGGGCGAGAGGAAATGCCAGGGGGGCAACCTTTTTAGGGGGTCATAACGCCAGAAATGCATAAAAACCTATGCATTTTGGCACACTTATACCAATGACACACCACACCATGCTGTGTACAGTACAAGTCACAGAACTTAAGAAATAAAATACACAAAAAAGTATAAAAAAAAAGAAAATCACACCCGTGTGAACTGAGCGGTGGTTTACCCACCTCATAGATCATGTGTACCGATTTTTGTGACATTTGAAGAAAATATGTAGGAAAAGGAGCAAAAAGTGTGTTTTGGAGAAAATTCAAGATGGCGGAAAATCTATCCTGGCGCAAATGGGCGTGGCCTATATGGGGAGATGCGTCTTGACCCAAGGAATCCAGGGAAAAAAGAATTTTAATTTTCCGATCTACGGTTCAAGAGTTACGGGGCAAAACGTAAAGTAGGCCGTTATAGCGCCACCATGAGGCCGAGTGATGTAATTATTTTTCGATTCATTCTTAAAATCATTATGAATCTCCTCTCCGAGGTTTGAAACTGTAGCTCCAATGGTTTACGAGAGAAAAATACTTGAAAGTGATTTCTTGCATTGTCCCATTATAAGTCAATGGGGACAATTAAGCGTCGTTTTTTGCCGATTACGTCGGCATGGTAAGGCGGATCGGAACGAAAGGTAATAGCACACCATTCCCGGCCAAGCCGCACATTTTGATGTATATATTGCGCGAGTGGCGTAAATGGTGCGGCACTAGTTACGCGCCGAAGTTTAGGCTACATACAGACACGGACGGAGACAGACAGACCCACACACACGGCCACGTATAGGAGCGTTGTGACCACCGCTCAAAAAAAACAACAAAAGGTTAAAGAAATGATAAATAATGTGATGACAAAAGACAGACATGTTACTGTGATTGACAAAGATGAATGCAAATGATACTATAAACTGATAGATATAGATTGATACACTGATATGAGACTAGATGGATGATAGATATGATACTGGATAGATTGAGACACTGAGATGACACTAGATGGATGATAGATATGATACTGGATGGATAGATTGATACACTGATATGACACTAGATAGACAGACAGACAGACAGACAGACAGACAGACATGACACTAGACAGACAATGACATTATATTTCCTCCAAATTTGCGACAAGGAAAACAAAAGCACGCATCTAGCTTCACTGAATATTCCAGCCATGGTCTTCCTCCACGGTACCAGCCCGGGCTGAATGCGCGTGCTGTCTTGCCAAAATGACGTTTTGGAAACACAAGATTAGCGGGCTGTGATGGTGCTGTTGTGCTTAAGCCAGTGCTGTTAGCAGCGGCCACTGCTGCGTCGTGTACGGCGAAGCTTTCAGCTTGTGTTGCCGTGCTTGTGGAACTCAATTGGGGGTTAGGGTTTGGGTCGGGTCGAGGAGCAGCAGCTCTACCTCCTGCTCCCTGTGTGCTGTTGTCGGCGGCCGCTGCTGCGTTGCGAACGGCGACGCTTTCAGCTTGTTGCCGTGCTTGTGGAACTCAATTGGGGGTTAGGGTTTGGGTCGGGTCGAGGAGCAGCTGTACCCCGAGTCGACGACGGCTCGGAGCCTGCCTCTGGACTGACTGGAGCCGTAGCAGCAGTGCTACTCGCGTCGCGAGGTTTAGAAACCAGAAATCGACGCATATTGACCGAAAGAGCCAGAGAAAGAGAACAGAAGTTAAAGTGAAACAAGCTGCAAGCACAACTAAAAAACAAACTGTTCCTTCTCTCGATTAGTTCCTTAATGCGCTGGATAAAACTGAAGTTAGTTGGCAACCAGAAGTGGTGCGTGTACTTGTCTGTCGAGACGAGACTGACTGCTGTTCCCTCCTATGCATTCAACGCATATCGGGGGCGGAGCTGCTGGCCTGGCTGGAACATTATTATTTGTTTTACTTCTTTTGAGGTGCAGAGAGGGAGAGAGATGGCATTGGCGATCGGAGTTTTTAAAATGTATATATAATGAAATGGTGTTGGTTTTGGTGGTGCGACAGCTGTAGCATAATATTAAAAAAAAAAAAAAAAAACGAAATATATATATTTTTATTTTTTCATGCCATCTTGTTTGGTGGGGCAGACAGGGCATTTAGGGGGGCAATGCCCCCCCTTGCCTATGGGGAGATCCGGCCCTGGGTGAAGGAGTTTAAGTATCTCAGGGTCTTGTTCACGAATGAGAGAAAGGGGAAGACTGAGAAGGAGATCAGCCGGAGAATCGGAGCAGCAGGAGCTCTTTTGCAGTCGCTAAATCGCACTGTTGTGAAGAAAAAAGAGTTGAGCCGGAAGGCAAAGCTCTCTGTCTACCGAGCAATCTTCGTTCCTACTCTCACCTATGGTCATCATGAAGTGTGGGTCATGACCGAAAGTATAAGGTCGCGGGTGCAAGCGGCCGAAATGGGTTTCCTCAGATGGGTGGCTGGTATCTCCCTTAGAGATAGGGTGAGAAGTTCAGTCACCCGAGAGACTTGGAGTAGAACCGCTGCTCCTACACTTGGAAAGGAGTCAGCTTAGGTGATTCGGGCATCTAGTACGGATGCCCCCCGAGCGCATTCCTAGGAAGGTCCTCGATGCACGTCCCACTGGGAGGAGACCCCGTGGCAGGAGACCCCGTGGCAGACCAAAGACCAGGTGGAAGGATTACATCTCCAAACTGGCTTGGGAACGCCTCGGTATAGCTACTCCCTGAGGGAGTGGAGGAAGTTGCTTGGGATAAGGAAATCTGGAGGTCTCAGTTGGAACTGTTGCCCCCGCGACCCGATTCCGGATAAGCGGTTGAAGATGGATGGATGGACGGACAAACAAAACAACACATTAAAAAGTTGAAATACGAGGTTTCTGTATGTACGTTATTGTGTGTGCGTCGCCGGTGAGGCACCGAGCAACGCCATGGGTTCACAGACGGGGCGAGGTATACGTGCCCGCATCCCGTCTACACACCAGCCCCAACAAAGGCCATTGTTGTGAGGGGAGGATCCTGGCTGCGCTGTGATAACAGCAGCACAATGCCAGCCACGCACCCAGACGAGGAGCTCAAAAACATTTGGAAAGATTGTTTTTCTATCGTTTTAACCCATTTAGGGCCTAGAATTATTGAATGCTTTAGCTATTGAAAAATAGCAGATATACAAGCTCACAGCGCGGCACCGAGTGCCGCGGTGCGAGCTTGTAGATCTGCTATATATTTTTTTAATATTTGCACACATGAAAATGTGTGCAAATCTTTGAATATGTGTATTTTTAAAGCGAACGTCTGTAACTCAAATTTTGCTTCTGGGTGGTCCCTGGAACTAGATATTTTGAGATGGGGGTCCATGGCCAAATGAATATCATTTTGGGGGTCCTTCACATGAAAAAAGTTTGAGAACCACTGACATAGTAGTCTCTCAAGAACAGACTAACTGAGCTCCAGTTGAAGTGAAAAGGACCTTTTCTTTGACGATGGCTATCCAGATTGCTGACATAGAAACCTAGGTTTTTCAACAAAAAAAACCTATAAGGATTCAAAAGACACTTATAGAATCGGGTCAAAATTCAAATTTTCACAATTTTTCAAAAATAGCAGATCTACAAGCTCGCAGCGCGGCACTCGGTGCCGCGCTGTGAGCTTGTATATCTGCTATTTTTTAATAGTTAAAGCATAAAATAATGATACACGATAATGTGTACCCGTTCTGAATGGGTTTAATTTCTTCGGGGGGCAAGGGGGGGATGAGCGGTGTTTCAGGTTCCAGGGGGGGCCCCTTGGAGATCATAATAGCTGGAGTTGGGCTTCGAGTCATATTGCTTTTTTTTTAGCTGCTTGAGTGTTTTTGTAGGCCTGCGCAGCAAAGTCCACCTGGCCCCCCCAGGGTTGCAGAGAGGGGTTAAGGACGGGCAAAGTGAACATAACAATAATTAACATTCATAAGCTATACAGTTCTTGAAATTGGGACTAAAGAATGCACATTTGTATGCTCACAGAGTCCTGGTGCAGATAAGCTGAATTGTATAGCTGAAGGGACAAAGTGTCTGTTTTTCGACTCTTGTTGTTTATCCGGTGTTGACCCCAGCAGCTGTCTAGGACCAGAGAAATTACCTTCGCTAGTGATAAAAACAAAAGTTATATATCTTTTGTTGAATATTAACCCCCGGCATCATGGCCTGGCCATGATGCCAGTGCGTGGAAGTCCCACCTCCGCTACCCTGACCGAGCGCTAGCAGTCCATGGCTCCAAAAAACGTGGCAAAGGCTACTGGCTACTGGCTAATGAAACTAACATAGTTCCTACTATCGGTTTCACAATGAAAACTCAATTTACAAGGTTTGAAAGAAAAATATATAATGCTTTTGGGGAGTCCCTGGAACTAAATATTTTGAGATGGGCGTCCGTGGCCAAATACATATCATTTTGGGGGTCCTTCACATGAAAAGGTTTGAGCACCACTGACATAGAAAAACATAGTTTTTTTCAAAAAAACCTTAGAAGGATTTGAAATATTGCAAAGACTTGCACAAATATTTCAAAAACAGCAGATCTTCAAGCTCGCAACGCGGCTCTCGGTGCCCCACTGTGAGCTTGTATATCTGCTATTTTTCAAGAGTTAAAGCACAAAAGAATGCGTTCCCAGTCTAAATGGGTTAAACCCCCTCCCCCTATGAAGAACATTCATGGGCGGGGCCCGCACCGCAGTGAATCCTTGTACCCAGGGCCCAAGAATTTGGTGTGACACCCCTTGCCGTTGCTATCTTAGAATTTGAATCCAGAAAAGTAACAGTTTCGGACATAATATGAGGTTTCCGCGCGACAGAGACGATAATGTGAATGAGGAAGCTAACAGAGAGAGAGAAGGAGCGAGAGGCGGCTCATTATATGCAGGGCCTCGCGCGGCCCTTCTGCCTGGGTCCTCCGCAGCCGGAAGATAACAGATGGCGCGGGCCTGTAAATATGGCCGAGTTGACCCGCGCTGCTGTAACAGCCACTCCATCAGTCCAGGCCCGTTAAGAATTTACAGCTAATTGCATGGAGTGGTATATGGAGAGGCACTGGCAGGCAATGTAAAAAGAAAAAAAAAGGCTTAACAGCACATTGGGAGCTCTCGTCTCTGATTGCCTGCTATATTGCTCTGTATTTGTGGGCGTGCGGCGATAGCGGGTGGGTTTCCGCATCACTGGTTTTGGTTGGCGCAGGAGAGTGTTGTTAAAATAAAAGTGTTGTCAGCTGCTGTTTTCTCCCGCCTCAACATGGGCCGGAGGAGGACCTCTCCTCCTCCTCCTAAGACTGTCGGACATTATTACCAAGGACTGTTCGTCTGAAAATGATTCCTAGATCCGTACACAACTTTGGGTCTGCCGTTACAGCAACTGAGAAAGCAAATGCAAAATGGTACAAATGCATGGACCTTAAAGAGGTGATGCCATAGTTTTGAACTTGTTCTGGTTGTCATGTGTCTAGGAGGTTGACAGTACTTCATTAGATCCCCTGGTGTGGTTGTTATGAGCAATTATGCATTCTCTTTTTATTTGTGTTTTAGCTGGAGGATGCCACCTGCTGGGTCAGACGTGCTGTTCCAAAAACACCCATACTTATTACATCATAGAATCAACCCCTCCCCTAATTACCATTCACCCAACACATGTGGGTGTGGCTAACTTCAGCTGGGTCACCACCCACCATGACAACCACGCATACCAATGAACCGGTGGGTGTGGCCACATAAAAAACATAATTTTAACTCTTTCTGTACACTTTTTTGGAAAAATTCTTCCTCCTAGTATAATCATAATAGTAGATAATCATGTTTTATAGAGGGGAAAATCATGGCACCCCATCTTTAACGTGTGACAAATACTGTACCTAGACCTGGAGGCATGCATCTACATTGTGTGCCATAGATGTACAGTACATCTGCAACTGTGCTGTCATGCCACAAATACACAGTATACTACAGTGGTTCTCAAAGTGGATTCCAGGGACTCTGTGGGTTCCTTTAGGGGGGTCTAAATTGACCCATACAAGTCTGTAACTCTGACAGTGTACAAATGGAACCAAATGAACCCGTTAGGGTTCCTTTGGTTACATTTGTACACTGCCAGAGTTAAGGGGAGACCTTGAAATTTGAAAGTTTGAGAAACACTGGTATGAATACTTGAAGAAAAGAACATTTTTGGAAGAAACAAGACCCACGTGATGCAGAAGTGCAACTGAACATAACAAGTTGTTGTTTTACAAATGCCTTCATAATGTGGCCATAATAGAGGGTATGCATCATATGCCACTCAGCGCCACTCAAGCCATCATATGCCACTCAATCGCTCGTTGGTAAACTCCTCCTCACTCCTATCCTCGTGACTCCTACTGACTCAGTTTTTTGCCACTCAGAAGGTGTTCCCGCATAACTTCTGGGCACGATGATATCACACACATACCCTCCGTTAATTTTTCAATAGTTAAAGCACAAAAATAACGCAGCGAATCCTTGTACCCGGGGCCCATAATTTGGTGCGACGCCCCTGCTGAGATGTGTACTCAAATCATGCTCTGTTGAGCAGCGCACGCCATGCAGTAGCAGAAGGGCCCGTTAACAACCCATTTAGGCCTAGAATTATTGACTGCTTTAACCAGTGAAAAATAGCAGATCTACAAGCTCACAGCGCGGCACCGAGTGCCGCGCTGCGAGCTTGTAGATCTGCTATTTTTGGAAAAGTCGTGAAAATTTGTGCAAATCTTTGAATATATGTATTTTCAAAGCAAACGTTTGTAACTCAAATTTTGCTTCTGGGTGGTCCCTGGAACTAAATATTTTGAGATGGGGGTCCGTGGCCAAATACATATCATTTTGGGGGTCCTTCACATGAAAAGGTTTGAGAACCACTGACATAGCAGTCTCTCAAGAACAGACTGAGCTCCAGTTACTTTTCTTTGACGATGGCTGGCCAGATTGCTGACATAGAAACATAGGTTTTTCCAAAAATCTTAGAAGGATTCAAAAGACACTTATAGAATCGGGTCAAAATTAAAATTTTCACGATTTTTCAAAAATAGCAGATCTATACAAGCTCGCAGCGCGGCACTCGGTGCCACGCTGTGAGCTTGTATATCTGCTATTTTTCAATAGTTAAAGCATAAAATAATGATACACAATATGTGTACCCGTTCTGAATGGGTTGAAGTGCTCTACGCAGTGACTTTCAGGAAAAGCTTTTCAAAGCCTTGAGGCTTACAGGAGTGGAGATCAAGCATATCCTCACTGTCGGGCGGAAACCTTGTTACGTCCAAAACTGTTCCTTTTTCTCACTCTCGCGATTTAAAAAAAACCTTTCACAATACAGCGGAAATAGCCGATCTACGCACTCACATGTGTGATCCGCTGTTTTCTCTACTTTTGCGTGAAACTGTCGTACGACGAAGTACAAGGGCATTACGTTTAAAATAGTTTAAATACGGACATACGAGATTTCTGCCCGACGGTTGACGAATCCACGCGGTCGCCGTGTGGATTCAGTGATGAAATATAAATAAGTCACGTGTTGCTGGCTGCTGCTCCGCGCTCCTTTGATACGGGACCACTGCCTACTGTGGGGTCTACTAGTTCTATCTATCCACTACTGTATTTACTTTTTAGCACTTTGTTGCACATTACAACACATTTCTGTGTAAACAGACAATAAACTGACTTGAAACTTGAACATTATCTGGAACTGCCAGAAAAACTGCAGATCTTCTGGACATTCCCAAGACAAAGAAACAAACCTCGGCCCCTCCCTTCGGAACTCGCTCCCAGCTCACATAAAAGCCTCATCCTTGACCTGTTAAAGACCCAATGAAATGACTTGGGTATTTTATTTTAAAGTTTCAGTTTGAAAGGGAAGCCTGTGTGTTTCTGAACCAATCAGAGGGGACCAGCCCTTCAGGCGATGGGATTTATAATCTGAATAATGGGAGTGATGGGAGCCAGCAATGGGAAACAAACAGGTGAATGTTTTCAAAGGTTCATTTATATTCAAAAAGTCTATCTATGTCATCACTTTTTGAATTTCTGTTCACAGGAAGTAATTAAGAATGGCCTATTTAGGGACCTTTGATATAAATATACACACAAATCATTTATTTTCTATTTTTTTGGCATCTAGTGTTAGGTATGGCCACATTATCACTACAGATACCGATGTCTCTGGTTCACATTGACACATTTCCTGGGGCAATCTGCCCAGATCATGCATGTCATGCAGGTCTTCTCTTCTTTTTTTCGTTTTTTACTCTCAAAAAAGCATCTGCAATGTAGTGCATTTGAAACTACATTGCAGTGCACATCATGGGGTTATCACTGCTTGCCTCCTGTGAATTATTTTATTTAAATTTTATTTTATTTTATTTTATTTTTATTTTGTTGCTGAGTGAGGTCAGCAGACAAAATGACATGAGTGAGATGAAAAAACCTGAGTGAAATATGCCAATGTCAACCAGAGACATCGGTATGCTCTAAAAGTGTGAAAAAACATGTTTTTGATTTCACCCTGTCTTTAAAATCTCCCTCAAAACCCACCGTTTTCACCATAGCATTGCCCTTTGCTTATAACCATATACCAAACTGTGGCCTAGCGTGTCCCCGAGATGGAAAACACCAGTGAAACTGACACTACTATTCATTCCACCGTGCGAGTCGTCAGTGCATCTATTACTCTAGTGCAGACAGTACACAACACTGTACAGCTTTAATGCAGTCATGTTGAGAGTACACAACCACATGCTGGCATTCAATAAGGCATTCATTAAGGAGAAGGAGCAGCCACAGCTGTCAGCTAATAAAATGCATGGCTTGGATCAAACAAATCATTACAGGCACGCAGCAGCAGCAGCAGCTACTACTGAGAGTGAGTCGATTGATTCGTTCACAGCGCCATGAATGAACGCAGAAGAACTTCTTTTCTCTACTGAGAGTTTTCAACAAGTTTTCACCAAACCTGTGAACCCAAGACAGGCCCGGCGTTGAATTATTTACTCACTCTATTCTCTCATGGCCGCTTGCAGCTCCTGACCGCCGTGGCTGTTGTGACGCACGCACGCACGCACGTCCGCACGCACGCACGCACGCACGCACACAATCAAAAACGCACACACACGCTAGGGCCGTCACAATCGTTACATAATTGCCAATTGCCAATAATCTTATGCATAATCGTCTGAATGGTTTCATTTAAAAATGGAATAAGCAGGTCTACAAGATCACAACGCGTTACATCGCGATTTTTTGCTGGTACATCAGCTAAGTTCCGCAAGTTCAAAAACTATTTTAAGTATACATTTATGCCTGTGCCTGTTTTTGCTACAGTGCAATTGTTTGAATTTTAGATTAGAAGTTTTTGTTTGCAGAGCTTAAAAAAGGCACAGCAATGTACAATTAATGTAAAATGAATAGGGGTGTAACGATACGTTTTAACAACGATACAATACATGGTTAACACATGGAAGTAAACGCTGTGATTATCTAGCAAATACATGGACATTATATATATTTCAACACATTATGGACAAACCCACCTTGACATGAACACAGAGATTACACACATTTATCGATAGACCAAGAGTAGCTATATGGAATGGAAAGGTAATTAGACCTCTCTTTTTACATTTTCCCTCTTAAAACTTCCAAATACAAAGCACAAAAATGATTCGATACCGATTACCGCATTTTAGACCGATACTATACGATACAAAGCCAAACCGGTACGATATTTTGCTTTTGCAAACGATATAGTAGATCATTGCAAATTAAAATAGATTTTTCGATTCAGTTACTATATCGTTACACCCCTACAAATGAACAATGAAATCGCTGATTGCAAACAAATGGGACCCAATGCAATTGGTACTCAGTATCAAGGGTTGGATTGGGGGCCCTGTGACATTCCAGTGTCATGTCCATAGGGTGTTACTTGTAAATCAAGGTACAGAAGCAGGACATAAGCTGCCACATGGCTCGGGAATGGTTGATTCCCAAGACTACTACCGTATCTACCCAATAGCTCAATCACTTAAGAGTTAAAACAGTTTTTGGATTTCTGCCATGTACTGTACTATGTACACATAACTCACACACACACTCTTCCTCTGGTAATTCACTTGGCAACCTATTAGCTCAGAAGAGTTTCGTAAGCCGGCTTCCCAGGAAAAGCTCAACTATAGCGCTCCACACAGCAGCATGCATGAGCAGCGAGCGGAGGGGATTTGAGGTGATTCAAAATGTAAGCGAGCATGCAACCACACGCACACGTACACACACACACACACACACACACACACACACACACACACACACACACACACACACACACACACACACACACACACACACACACACACACACACAGACACAGACACAGACACAGACACACACACACACACACACACACACACAGAAAGATGGATGGTGTGTCCAGATAGGCAAAGCCGGGTGACAATCTGGCGGAGCGGCTGCTTAAAGAATGAACCCAGCGACTGATTGATAGTAAATTGTTTGCATACGTTTGGGAGAGCGCCACAGATAGCGCTGATGCTGCTGTTTGTGTGTGTGTGTGTGTGTGTGTGTGTGTGTGCGTGCGTGCGTGCGTGCGTGCGTGCGTGCGTGCGTGCGTGCGTGCGTGCGTGCGTGCGTGCGTGCGTGCGTGTGCGTGTGCGTGTGTGTGTGTGTGTGTGTGTACAATTGTATTGGTATACTGGTGAGGACCATTGTTTATAACGTCCTCCACAAATAAAGTAATATTAGAGAAATAGAAAAAGTCAGATTGATGTTTTGTGGTTAAAAATATATGGGGAGTTAATTTTACAATTAGGAAAAATTATGGTTTAGAGTTAAGAGTTATGCTTTGAGTTATAAGCATAGCATAACTACAAGATCGGCAACGCATTGTGAGCTTTTAAAATGGATATTTCACGGGCTTTAGACGCAAGGTAAACATGTTGGTGTCCTCACAGGTATGTAGTGGCACGTGCGTGAGATAACGACATAAAGCTAGCATCAGAGAAGGAGAGAGAGAGAGAGAGAGAGGGGGGGGGGGGGGGGGGGGGGAACCTTCCAGGAGATAACTGGAGGTGGGGTATGTGAGCGAAGAAGAGAAGATAATGAAAGAAATGGAGAAGCAAAGAAACACTTATCTCCACGTTAACTTTTTGGGGGTTTTGTTTTTTCTCCGTACATTAACGCTCTACTTGATCATAATTACAGCTTCACACAAAAGCATCAAAAGTAGCAGATCTGCAAGCTCAAAGCCTGGCACGAATATCTGCTACTTTTGATGGTTTTGCATTTGAATTCTGAAAAGTTACGGTTTTGGACGTATGAGGTCTTCACCCGACATCAACGATGTATAGTACACCACATTAAAAACACATAGACACACAGACAACACAAGACCAGCAATAAAACAAGTCCACCTGGAATTTGTCTAAATCTACAATTCTAAAAAGTTAATTCCGCCTATCTACCCCCCTTGCTTATTTAGGAGGGTGATGGCATGGGGCACAAACGATTTCTTTGCAGCTTGCACCGCCCGCCTCCCCGATGGGAGAAGCTCAAACTCCTGGTGGAAGGGGTGAGAGGCACCGGCTGCCATTTTTTGGGCCAGACACACTACTGCAGCATTCTGGCTTTCGAGGAAGCCTCGATTGATGGGCCGACCGATGGTTTTCGAGGCCATTTTGATGAGTCCAGTGTTGATTTTGTCGACTAAAACTGACTAAGCTGTGATGACTAAAACTAGACTAAAACGTTAAGGGACTAGTGCTGAAGAGAGTCATTTTAAGTTTGGTTGCTCTCAGGTGTTGCATGCTGAAAATAGCCGATCTACAAGCTCACAACGCGTCGCAGCAATCAAGTGTAAAATCAGTCATTACGATGCCATCAAGGCCTGCCAAAATACATTTCAGTTGACTAAATCAACTGTAGATTTAGTCGCCTAAAATCTTATGATATTTAGTCGACTAAAATTAGACTAAGACTAAAACTTTTCAGGTGACTAAATTATGACTAAAACTAAATGACATTTTATTCAAAAGACTATGACTAAAACTAAATCAAAACTTGCTGTCAAAAACAACACTGGATCAGTCCAGCCACCCTGTTTTTAACTTGTACCGTTAGGCTGTTGTACCACACAGTGCCACAGTATTGGATGATACTTGGAACGATAGAAGAGGTTCCGGGCCAACCCTGTGGGCCCTCTGTCTCCTCAAGAAGAACAGACTAGGGGCGCCCGCCGGCCTGGTGGTCAAGGCGCATACCACATACTAGGCTATGATGCCTGCTGGCGTCGCCGGTTCGATTCCCGATCCGGACAACCTTTGCCGCATGTCATTCCCCATCTTTCTCCCCATTTCCTGTCAGTCTACTGTCCTATCAAATAAAGGCATAAAAAGCCCAAAAACAAATCTTTAAAAAAAAAAAAAGTACAGACTAGGGCATCAACGACTTGTGATTTGCATGCTCGCTTACATTTTGAATCACCTCAAATCCCCTCCGCTCGCTGTCCATGCATGCTGCTGTGTGGAGCGCTATAGTTGAGCTTTGCCTGGGAAGCCCGGCTTACGAAACTCTTCTGTCGACTCGACTCAGTAAAAAGTTGAGTTGAAGTCGACTATCGTTTGATGACGTCATCTCATCACATCACACACCAACCCCCAATTATTTTGGGGGGTCCCCAGATGATTAACTTAATGTGCAACATTGTTTTCTCACTCAACTGTAAACAAACCAACATAAAGTTTAAGTGTATAGAGGGTATCTGCACATTTCTAAAGTGCCAATCTAAGGACTTTTTAATACCTCTAAAATGGCAAATTAAACATTGTCCAAATTGTGAAATATATAGAGGCAGATGCGAGGCGTTGTGAGCATGTAGATCGGCTATTTTCACAATAGAAAGTAGTATTATTTCATTTTTTTCAACTTCGACTTTCAACTTTCTCTGGTGGGAGTCGACTTGTGTAATGAAGTTTGTCGACTTTTTCGTTAATGCCCCAGTACAGACGTACTGCTGTACTTTGGCGCAGACGTGATCCACCTGGATCAACCAGCCCTGGGCTGATAATGTGGTTGATAAAAAAAACAACCATGTTTCTCCACACCATACATGGGCAACTGGCGGCCCGGGGGCCACATGCGGCCCCCACCTTCACTTAATGCGGCCCACAGGTTAATACTGATATATTATTGATTTCAGCTGTTACAATACCAAACATGACCTGCTACTATCTTAGTAGCTTAATGACTGGTATAGTAGTATTAAAAATGTATATTTTTTTGTATGTCCAATGTATTTGTATTTAAGTTCATAAAGTTAACATAAGTATATAACTAAATGCGTTGGAAATTAAATCAAAATGTTAGATTTCAGGATTCCAATTAAAAAATAACAAAAAAATATTCAGGATTCCAGTTCAAAAGAAGCAAAAATAGCCGATCTACAAGCTCAAAACGCATCGCAGCGTGATCAGACATGTCTTTTTGTCTCTAAAAACCATTCGGTGCTTTATAAACAAAACAGTACATTATTTTGTGGAAACGTTTCTGAGATCTGGAGCGACGCGTTCCTCTTTTCTTGGTATTAGTAAGGACTCAAGCAACAGCGTTCCGAATCTACCGCAGATGTCGTAGCCTATGAAACCGGTTACAGCAGTCGACTCTACTGAAGATGAATGCACAGACAGATTTTTCTCCGGATCCCGCTGAGACACGAGTCCTTTAATCAAGCCAGGGCTCCTTTTTTTTCCCCCTCACAGATTTAATATCTTATACAAATATTTCTTGCTGCCATTTTTGGCTGCGTTGGCGGTGGGCGGCTTCGGCTGCTGCTGCTGCTTCAAAGGGAGAATATTAAGCCATTTAGACCTATAGAATTATTGAATGTTTTAGCTATTGAAAAAAATCATGATTTGTTTTCGCAAGTCTTTGAATATATCTATTTAAAGGCGGACATTTTTAACTCATTTATTTACTTCTGGGTGGTCCCTGGAACAACATGTTTTGAGATGGGGGGGGTCCGTGGCCAAATACCTGCAATGCTGGGGGTCCTTGACATGAAAAAGTTTGAGAAAAGCATGATTTAGAGGAAGGATTTAGAAGTCGGGTCAAAGATCGGGTCAAAGATATTCAAAGACTTGCACACATTTTCACGATTTTTTTCAAAAATAGCAGATCTACAAGCTTGCAGCGCGGCACTCGGTGCTGCACTGTGAGCTTGTATATCTGCTATTTTTCCAGGTCTTTGAGGATTAAACCATCAGTTAAAGTTATAATTTCAACGGATGGCGGCCACCGCTATACAGTATAGCAGGGACACGTTCGCCCCATCATAACCCGCATAACGCGCTTATTTATAACAGCGCGGGCAAACATACGGTGAGTCTCTTCCGCACGCTGCGGAGCTGAGATATGTGCGCTGGCACGGCCGTTCGTCACGGCACGCAAATTACAACTCTGGGAAAAAGAGGGGGAGAGAGGAAAAAAAACGGATGAGTGTTCACCGCTGTCGCGCTGCACGCGCATAATAAATAAATTCACGCCCGCTGTGAACAACTGTCAACAACGCGGTAGCGATGTATAATTCATAAATGGTAGATGTATGGTCCATGCATTATTTACCTCTATCTTATTACATGTATGAACTGTGTATTGTTTTTAGCAAGTCGCGGTAATTGGCCACCGCGAGCGGAGACACAGGTGTGACCCCTCGGGGGAGGCCCTTGGTTAATAAGGTGCGTGGCAGTCACGCACGCACGCACACGCACACACACACACACACACACACACACACACACACACACACACACACACACACACACACACACACGTTCGTATTACTATGCTTGTGAGAACATAAATATTACAGCAGGGGTCTTCAACATTTTCAGGCCAAGGACCTCTTAGTCAAGAGAGAGATGAAGCAGGGACCCCCACAACCCATAGATACCATATAGTTTCATCGTTTGACAGCACAATCATCAGTGTATTTTGGATTCATGTCAATGTGTGTTTTCAGATATTTAACCACTTGAACCGTCAATTCTTAATAAACGTGACCTTTCACTATGTACTTAGTCTGCTCTTTTTCCCCTCTACACCAAACCTCTTTCTGCGAGGCGTTGTGAGCTTGTATAGATCTGCTATTTTTGGCTAAAGTACTCAGAATATGGACGCTAGGAGTGGTTATTAAAAAAAAAGGTTTCTATCACTCAAAGATTTGGAGGACCCCCTCTAGTAACTCTGAGGACCCCCTAGGGGTCCCAGACCCCCTGTTGAAGACCCATGCATTACAGCATTTGAAAATATCTCAAAAATGGCAAAAAAAAAAATGTCACTCAGCCCTTCAAGTATAAAATAGCGGGGAAAAACTCAGTACCCCATGCAGCCCCTGAACGTAATCTAGCGCTAACCCTTACCTCAATCCTTTTCGTTGTGGGCGGTGCTAAACCGCTCCTATGTCAGGCTTTGTGTGTGTCGGCGCACAGAATGAGCAAAAAATGAATGAACAAATGAATGAATGAACAAAAAATAGCAGATCTACAAGCTCACAACGCGTCGCGGTTGCGACACGTTGTGAGCTTGTAGATCTGCTATTTTTTGGCAAATGTTCAGCCCCAGGATAATGGATTTTGATTATCGCGATAATATCGTAAATCGCGATTTCGTTTGTCACAATAATCCAGATATGACATTTTCATATCGTCCCATCCCTATTTCTCACATTCTACTATACTTGTGGGGACATTTCTCAAAAGTATAGTAATACAAGTACACACACACGCACAAACACACGCACACACAACCCGCACGATGAAAACACCCAAATGTAAACAAGGTCAACGACTCTGCGTATCCGTGCCTCATCATGCATTAATAAGCTCCTCCATTAGCACCAGCCACCGTCCTCCCCCACACTAGAACACATTCCACCGTCCTCCCCCACACTAGAACACATTCCACCGTCCTCCCCCACACTAGAACACATTCCACCGTCCTCCCCCACACTAGAATACATTCCACCGTCCTCCCCCACACTAGAACACATTCCACCGTCCTCCCCCACACTAGAACACATTCCACCGTCCTCCCCCACACTAGAACACATTCCACCGTCCTCCCCCACACTAGAACACATCCCACCGTCCTCCCCCACACTAGAACACATTCCACCGTCCTCCCCCACACTAGAACACATCCCACCGTCCTCCCCCACACTAGAACACATTCCACCGTCCTCCCCCACACTAGAACACATCCCACCGTCCTCCCCCACACTAGAACACATTCCACCGTCCTCCCCCACACTAGAACACATTCCACCGTCCTCCCCCACACTAGAACACATTCCACCGTCCTCCCCCACACTAGAACACATTCCACCGTCCTCCCCAATACATACCTGCAATATCCGAATTGTACTCAAAGATTACTTATATTAGGCTTGATAATTAATCATGTTAATTATTGTCCTGCATCAAACAAAATGTTTTGTAGCCATTCAGAAATTATAGCAGAGATTATCAAATGGTTTATTCTTATTGGCACTTCTTAAACAAATATCTCTCAAACCAAATTGCTTTCTGCAACTGTGATACCAATAATGAAATTGCAAAATGTCAAACTAAGCCTATGGGAGTATTCTTTCTAATAATAAAAAAAATAATATAAAAACTGTACGTGTGTTTCACTGCATGCCAAATAGTAAATATACAGCTATCTGCATCTCCTTGTTAGACTGTTGTGTGGGGAATAAACACCCGAAACTGAAATAAAAAACACCCAAAACCGGATAAAACCCATCATATTTTTTATGCGCGTGGACAAACTCCATTCCTTGAAACACCCTAGATATTGGTCAAATTACGCCTCTGGTCCTCCCCCACACTAGAACACATTCCACTCAATTTCGCTGTATTTTCTTTTCTTTTTTTTTTCATATCGTCACTGTCGGGCAGAAACCTCATATCTCCAAGTTTCAAATTTGTACATTTTTTCACAAAGTAAAGCTCTGCTTCATCATACAAGGCCGTCGCACAAAAGTAGTGAAAACAGCCGATATCCAAGCACGTAGATCGGCTGTTTTTTTCTAGTTTAAATCATTTTTAAAATGATGAATACAAAACAAACTGTTTTGGACATACAAGGTTTCCACCCGACAACGACGATATATTCTCTACTGATGCCCGGGCCGGCAGGCGGGCGGCCGGTGCGTCTGAGTCGGTCTCTCAAGGCTCCGGCAGGGCGGCAAGGTTCGTCTCACCCGGAGGCGTCGCCACACCCCGTGCCCCCTGCCCTGACCGCCCCCCCCCCCCCCCCCCCCCCCCCCCTCCTCTCTCGCGCTGTCAGGGCCCCGCCAGGTAACCCGCCATACATTATTAATGGGCCAGGATCCACCGTGAGCCCCATGCCTAATGAGAAGATCAGGGGTGTCGCACCAAATTCTGGGCCCTGGGTACAAGGATTCACTGCGGGCCCCCATGAATGTTCTTCATGGGGGGCAACTGGAACGCATTATTACGCATTGTTTTGTGCTTTAACTATTGAGAAGTAGCAGTTAAACAGCTCGCAGCACGGCACCGAGTGCCGCACTGCGAGCTTGTAGATCTGCTATTTAAAAAAAAAACGTGAACATTTTTGTGCAAGTCTTTGAATATTTCAAATCCTTCTAAGGTTGTTTACGAAAACCTATGTTTCTATGTCAGTGGTGCTCAAACCGTTTCATGTGAAGGACCCCCAAAATGATATGTATTTGGCCACGGACCCCCATCTCAAAATATTTAGTTCCAGGGACCCCCCAGAAGCAGAATTTGAGTTACCAATGTTCGCTTATAAACTACAAGCTCGCAGCACTCGCACTGTGAGCATGTAGATCTGCTATTTTTCAATAGCTAAAGTATAAAATAATTAAGGCCCCCCTCCACTTTGGGCCCTTGTAACTCAGTCCCACTTTCCCCCCCTTGTGACGCCCCTGGAGAACATTCATCAGGCTGGCCAAAACGCATGCACGCGTCTGCACGACGCACCGCCAGCCAACCAGCCAAATCCTTCTGCTCTGGCTCTGTCTGTCTGTGTTCCAGTTATTTAGGGGCTGGCCGGGAGATATGACTACATGTCACGGTTTGTCAACTCGGATTGGGATCAATGAACGATTGTTAAAAGGATCCCTGGCTAATACGACAAATATGCCTTAATACATTATAATTGTCCTCTATAACTACCATGTAAAATTAAAAACACCTTAAAATGTGTATTTCTTCTAGAAATAGCTAATCTTTCACTCAATAGGGGAAATACCTGTCGCAAGTTGATGATGTCATAAAACCATGTGTGGTCTATAAAAAGAAAAGAAAAGAAAAGACACACACATTTGAATTATTGATTTGATGCTCATATTAACCATTTATTAATTATTAAGTTTGTTTTTATTTTCACATGCCATTATGTGAAACTCCCCGACGTTTTGCAGTTGCAAAATATAGCCATAAATAGTCATGCAGAGAGAAACAATGGAGCCGGAGAAAAAACAAGTCTGATAACAAGACAACAATATCAAATATACATAAGGTACGTGCTGGAAAAAAAAACTAAACGCAAAAAAAAAAATGAAACGAGGCAGAATATCACAGTCACTTGCAGGTGCAAGTCAGAGACATTTTGCTAGCAGCTGATACACAGTACAGTCATTGTATTGCATCAGATATAGAATATGTTAGTAGTTTCTTGTGCAAGTACAGTACGAGACATTACAGCATGCATGCATATCGCCTCTGTTTTTTTTCACCCTGCAGGTGAATCGGCAGTGTTTATGGAATGAGACACATCGCATCAGACAGGATACACTGTAGCTCAGACGTTTGTTGTCACATTTCATTTGCCGGTGTGGAATAGTAACGCCATTTGGAGACTCGCCTATGAATGTTCTTCATAGGGGGAGGGGGGTTGACCCATTTAGACTGGGAACGCATTATTTTGTGCATTAACTCTTGAAAAATAGCAGATATACAAGCTCACAGCGCGGCACTCGTGAGCTTGTATATCTGCTATTTTTTTACGTTTCTATGTCAGAGGTGCTCAAACATGTTCATGCGAAGGACCCCCAAAATGATATGTATTTGGCCACGGACCCCCATCTCAAAATATTTAGTTCCAGGGACCACCCAGGAGCAAAATTTGAGTTACAAATGTTCGCTTAAAAAAAGACATAAAATAACATGCAAAGATTTGCTCACATTTTCACGACTTTTCAAAAATAGCAGATCTACAAGCTCGCAGCGCGGCATTCGGTGCCGCGCTGTGAGCTTGTATATCTGCTATTTTTCAATAGCGAAAAATAACGAAGGCCCCTCCACCTTGGGCCCTGGTAGCTCAGTCCCACTCCCCCCCCCCCCCCCCCCCCCCCCCCCTTGTGACGCCCCTGGTCCCCAGCATTCTAGATAAACGTTGTGCTACCAACTCTTTACTCCTCTGTCTCCTCCGGTGCGACGTCCTCTTAGAACAATGACGTTTAAACAAGTGACGGCTCGCAGTCAGAGTGACAACAAGAGGAGTTGGTTTGTTCTTATTTGTTTCTCTGTGTCTTTACAAGAAAGGACAAGCGTTTTTTTTGGGGGGGGACATTTCAAGCCTCCGTCGGTGTGTAGAATTAGGGCTGTCTGCTTCCTCTTAAAGAGGAGGTGACAGAATTCTAGACGGTGTTTTCACACGGAGCTCACGCAACATCACAATTCAAAGAAACCCTTCACTGCACCCCTCTGTCTCTCTCTCTCTCTCTCTCTCTCTCTCTCTCTGCCTCTATCGACCTCTCTGTTCCATCTTTTTCACATAATAGCCTATATCAGGGGTCTTCAACAGGGGGTCCGGGACCCCTAGGGGGGTCCTCAAGAGTTACTACAGGGGGTCCTCCAAGTCTTTGAGTGATACAAAGTTGTTGTTTTTTCTACTTTTTTATATTAACCACCAGTCAATATTCTGAGAACTTTAGCCAAAAATAGCAGATCTACAAGCTCCACAACGCCTCGCAGTAGATCTGCTATTTTCGGCAAAGAGCTTTGGTGTAGAGGGGAAAAAGAGCAGACTAAGTAAAGATTCATAGGTCAAGTTTATTAATTATTGACGGTCCAGGTGGTTAAATATCTCAAACACAAATTGACATGAATCCAAAATACACTGCTGATTGTGCTGTCAAACAATGAAACTATATGGAATCTATGAACAGGTTGTGGGGGTCCCTGCTTCATCTCTCTCTAGACTAAGG
This sequence comes from Nannobrachium achirus, assembly GCF_963921795.1. Lineage (NCBI taxonomy): Eukaryota > Metazoa > Chordata > Actinopteri > Myctophiformes > Myctophidae > Nannobrachium > Nannobrachium achirus. The sequence continues at coordinate 45,121,333 of NC_137829.1, read as the reverse complement.
ATCCTTAAACGTTGAAGACCCCTGGCCTATATAAATATGGGCAGTGGGCACACATCATGTACTCATAATCAGTGCAGTCAATTACCTTCAACTCCATTCAGTCTCTCTCTCTCTCTCTCTCTCTCTCTCTCTCTCTCAAGCATCAAATGTAGCATCCACAAGCTCAAAACAGGTCGTTTGGGCTGTCTGTCTGTGGCCTTTCTATATCTACTGTATACCTTACATGGACATCCCTGAGGTCATTAATGTGACATCATAGTACTAAAGTCATAGGCTGGACGTCTGACATAACCAAAGGGCATCTATTATTCCCAACGGACATACATAACTGCATATAACTATAACTAGTTGCAATTCTAGGAAATTGCAAGTGTGAAAATATATCTTGCACGCACGCACACACGCACGCGCACACACACACACACACACACACACACACACACACACACACACACACACACACACACACACACACAGTCAGCTGCTGCCATATAGATATACACAGACACACGGGAACTTGCTCGCCACTCGCGCTCGTAGGTTTGCAGGCAGTCGAGCATGCACACGCATGTGAATGCAGGCATTATAGCGTGATGTATGTACATCCACACGTAACACGTGTGCAAACATACACGCACACACACACACACACACACACACACACACACACACACACACACACACACACACACACACACACACACACACACACACACACACACACACACACACACACACACACACACACACACACACACACACACACACACACACACACACACACACGTACACGTACACCTGTGCGCATGATGTGTGTGCACCCGTGTTAAAATGAACACTACAGATTTCACTGCGCAGTAAAATGTACCATTTATCTCCTGTCCGCTGATCACGTACGTACACGCGCGTGCACACACACCCCACACACACACACACACACACGCACACACACACACACACACACACAGGCAGGCAGCTATCCCCGATCGCGGCGAGGAACGTTCAGAAAGCCTAAACATCAAGTAAATTTCCACAGGGAAATAAAACGTAAAAGCGCAAATTCTCACAAGCAAACTGGGAGAAGAAAAAATAAAGCGTTTTGCCCGCAGCAAAAACTCAGAGGGGTTTTAGGTCTCACAAATCTACAATCTACTCCGTAATGAGTGGGCGTGGGCAGGAGCCGATGGGGGGGAGGGGGGGGGGGGGGGGGAGGTGCATACATACATGCAGCAGAGAGAGAGAGAGAGAGGAGAGAGAGAGAGAGAGAGAGAGAGAGAGAGTTAACTGTCTCGGATATTACAAATATCCAGGTCTTTTGCTGCTCTGTGAGTAGGGATGGGTACTGAAATCCGGTACCGGGACAGAACCGATAAGGACATGACGGTTCCTGGGTACCCACATTTTTTTCCCCCCCCGGAACTGCTTATCGGTTTAGTTTAGTTTTAGTTTCATTCCTGTGGCATCATACAATTCTTTTTTTAGTAATGAATACAAAGAAAATTTACTCCACAAATAAAGCCACATTTTTGACCAAAAAGGCCATAGGCTGAAGCAATGCTTATTATGCCTACCCTTTTACAAAAACTGATTGCAGATGGAGATTTCAAAAATGAAGAGAAAAAAAAAAACAAAGAACGCACCAGTAAAACAAAACTTGTATTCCTCCAAACACACACAGACACACAAGCACGGACACAATCCCCCCACAACGCAGCGTGTCGCGATGCCAGTCAACAACAACACTGACTGACTGGCTGCAATGCTAGCAACATTATAGCAGGCCAGCCACCAGTACAGCTGAGCCCTGCAGCCACAGTACAGAGACAAAACATTTACGACAGCGTGGCATTCATCTGAAAGATCGTACGGCAACAGTGCTTCTGTCTCAGTACAGTTATGTGGGCGTTATCAGCTATGTTTATGTCTGAGTCATAGTGACATCACATGCTCATATATGGGCGTATCGGGTTTGTGAACGATTATGTGTGAGTCATAGATAGTGGTCCGCCCACTACATGAGGCAATTTTGTTGTACAACGTGTGTATAGGTTTTTTTTTTTTTCGTTCTTTCTTTTTTTATCGACTGATTGCATACGTTAGAATCCATCGGCCTATTGCGAGTTGTCCCTTACAAGACAATAACTCACGTTGTGAGTAGGGATGTCAACGATTAACCCAAATAATAATATGTTAACTGGGGACCCCCCCACCCTGACGAGCACTAAGAGTTGAGGCAATACATTTTGTATGGACGGGTTTCTGGTCCACGTTACACTGATAAAACTAGATGTGTGCGCAGGGTCCGTACCAAAATTAGCCAATGAAACCAGCGCTCCCCAAAACAACAGCTTTGGGGATTGGACGGAATTGATTACATGATACAGTCAGCTGTGCATTTAGTCTCAATGTTTGTAAACAAGAAACCCGTCCATAACACAATTCCATTGTGAAAATAGCAGATCTACTATTTTCACAATTTCTGCCTCTAATATTTGACAATTTGGCCATTGTTTAATTTGTCATTTTAGAGGTCCTTAAAGTCCTTAAATTGTCACTTTCGAAATTATGCATATACCCTTGATACACTTAAGCTTTATGTTGGTCTGTTTACTTTTAACTCTTTGAGTGCCACCCCGTTCACCACTAGAGGGCGCCCAGTGGCCATAGAAAATCCCATAGAGATATGCTGGTATATGCAGAAGCCCTGCAGCCATGACTTGCCTGAACACTTTCCTTTGTGCATGTACAGGAAGAGGATGAAGTTAGCTTGAAGTTAGCTATTGGTTACCAAGCATTTTAGAAGCCTTATTTTCGTCAACTTAGCCATGATTAAACCTTGCACACCTCATGCATGGGAAAAAAACAGAGAAGAATGAGCTCTAAAAAATCCAATGCAATCCTGGATTGCATTGAAGTGGATTTGTGCAGTTTGTTCACAGCTTTCAAACAAAAAAGGCCGATTGGAAATCCGTTCAGGCATTCTTGAGATAATCGCCATTATGTTTTACATGTTATGTAAACAAACATGGCTGCCCTGTATGTTAGATGGGGTTGTATGGGGGTGGAACATGCAAAATCGCATTTTTTTTTTTTTTTTTTTTTATATCCCGAACATGTTCGGGATAGGCACTCTGGTATGCGATAATATATCCCGAACATATTCGGGATAGGCACTCAATGAGTTAAAACAATTAAAACAATATGTTGCACATTAAGTTAATCATCTGGGGACCCCCCAAAATAATTTGGGGACCCCTCTGGGGGTCCCGACCCACAGGTTGAGAACTACTGATGTATACAGACAGACGGACAGACAGACAGACAGACAGACAGACAGACAGACAGACAGACAGACAGAGACATTTTCTCTGCTGCTGTGCCCTTAATGATGTCTCTGGGACGATTACCCTCCCCTTCTCTCATCTCCTCCTCTCATTTACGACTTTTTTAACGTTATCTTGTATCTAAAGATTAAATATTCTCTAGATGTAGTAGCCTACTTGTAATGGATTCCTCCTCTGCTAATGCCTCATTTACAATAATGATTTTCAGTTACACATCTAAAGACTTACTTTATCAACTGTTTAAAACGAAGACAAGTTAATATGAGGTGAACTTGAGGGTAAGAAAGAACATCGTTTTGTAAATGAAGATCAACTTTTCTTCACCGTTTTCTTAAGTGAGTTAATAATGACTTGAGAAGACATTTCCTCTTAAAGCGACTACGCCATGAATTTTCATTTTTCCAATTTGTATGTATTTTTTTGGTGTCCCACCAGCACGTTCTATCCTCACAAAGTCCTATTTCTGACCATTGTGTCTTTCTCAGTTTATGGGCAGATCTATGTAAGCAGGTCTCAGAACGGGCTGTCTGACTTTAGGTCCGATTGTGACATCACAATCGGGACCTATACTGCTACTGCTGTACTCAGTGGGGGTTGGGGAGGGGTGGTCAGGGCTGAGAAGGAGGCAGGATGAGCTGGGAGAGGGTTGGGGAGGGGTGGGCAGGCCTGAGAAGGAGGCAGGAGGAGCTGGGAGAGGGTTGGGAAGGGGTGGGCAGGCCTGAGAAGGAGGCAGGAGGAGCTGGGAGAGGGGTGGTGAGGGGTGGGGGTGGGCAGGCCTGCTGAGCAGGAGGTGGGGAGGAGTGTGGGGCCAAAACTGTCTCAATAGCGCAGTCCTCCCACTCAGGACGAGGTGGTACTGCAGCTGAAAATGCTCTGAAAGCCAGGCAGAAATGGCAGGGGCTCTGTATTCAGGAGTGGTAATTTAGCCTCAAACCTTTTGAAAAACGTTTTTTTTGGGACACAAACAATGTTATATAAATGATTTTAAATGCATGGTGTAGAACCTTTAAGAGTAGCATATTATATCCAGCCCCAGATGTGTTATTTGGAGGACTGAAAGGATACAGTGTGGTAGCACGTGCTATAAAAACCTTCATCACACATTATTAGATTTTCTATAAAACCTGACCTTTCTGGTTTCTTACAACAACAGTTTTAAGGCTTTTTTATATTTAGTTGTTTATCATGTCAGGTATCAGGATGCAATATGGTAAATGGTAAAGCCATCATGATGCATTCTGTAACAATACAATCTGTGTTTTTAGATATTTTAGTATTTCAGCATGCTACAAAGCATCATATGATGCTTTGTAGCATGCTGAAATACTAAAATATCTAAAAACACAGATTGAACACAAAAAATAACTCAGGATTGTGTTGATCGTGTCCCAAACAACAATAAAATAATAAATATTGACTATACTTGTACTGTTCTCCATTTTTGTCTAATAAAATAATCAATCAATCAAAAATGTTGTGCCAGTGATGCTGACAAGCCGGCAATGTCAGACAAGCCTAGTCCAGGCAAACTGGGCAGCCAGCAGGGGAGTGAAACCTCTAACATGGTTGGACCTGTGCTGTTCACACAGGCTCCAGAAGATAACGTAACCCTGCAGAAAGTGTTAGGTTGTTATTTCACCGTTCCTGCTATGTAATGGGCATGTTTTTCCTTGCGTGTAAGTCAGCTTCGGCTGTGAAAGCGGAAATGTGTTGGGAACGCTGTTGCTGGAAAATTGTTTGAAGATGGCCGTGTGAACCTACAATCTAACACGTCCTCCTTGGGATGTTTGAGCAATTACTATGAGCGCAGAACAGAATGTTTAAGGACTAGTACAGCAGTGCTTCTCAAACCTTTTGGGCTTCAGTACCCCTTTTTCCTGATTGCTGAATCCAAGTACCCCCATTTGGGAAACACTGCTGTACAGTATGTTTCCGTGTCACCCCTACTAGAAAGAAAAAAACTCTCCAACCACACAGTCCCAACAACCACAACCAGCCAACCATCTAAAAAGCCAAATGAACACCGAGCTAATAAACCAAACAAATGAGTTGACAATGACATAAATAAAATACCAATTACTCAATTGTAAATATCGAGCAAGAACTTATTGGCGATTTCGGCCGAGAAAGAGGGTGTCAATCTCCTTTTCAATGCATTAGACCCCTGGGAGATGTTGAGGTGGATCGCAACACCTACATGTCTGATGTTCGAAAGGCCCGAAACACTCAATGATCTCAGGTCCATCAATGATGATGATTAGCTAGGCATCAGAAGATGTTTCACTACATCAACAGCTCACGGTACTTATAACCGCACATCTTAGTTACCCAATCTGTGCGACTCAAACGTAGAGTCGCCGGTACCTGAGATGGTATCCAGAACCTTATGATGAACTGCATTTTTATAGCACTTTTCTAAGTACTCAAAGCACTTTACAATGGTTCATTCATTCATAGATTGGGAGGTGAAGCGGCGAACAGTGGACGCCAGCGTCCTCACTTCCCACATTCACACATCAGTGGTCTCAAGCTAACACCGACCAACTCATTGGAGGCAACGTGGGGTTCAGTGTCTTGCCCAAGGACACTTCGACGTGTGGACGGGAGGAGCCGGGATTCAAACCGCCGACCCACGGATCATTGACGACCTACCTCCTGTGCCACAGCCTATGCTCTACCAACTGAGCTACCCAGAACAATTAAAGGACAAGGGTTCATATTTTAGATTGTAATTAAAGAATATAAAAGATGAGTGTTAAAACTTCTTTCTATTGTTTTAGAGATTCTTATTTCAGTGGCTGGGGGCATGCGTACAAGTGGCTAAATATGTCATTGTACACAGAATAAGCCCATTCCCAAGATACAACGTAACCTTTCATGGTTGGATGTGACTTATGGGGGCTGGAAGTGTTACTGTAAATAGCAATAAAGAAACTGCTGGCTTATTTTGTCTACTAAGACATATTTAGCCACTTACACATGCCCCCATGCGTACACACATGCCCCACATGTTAGCATGGTAAACATGATAAAACAATAGAACAAAGCAAATGAAAACATGTTAACACTCACCTTTTCTTTTCCCTAATTACAATCTAAAATGTGAACCCTTGTTGTAAAAAAAACAAAGTTGTCCTTTAAACAACAAGTCGACACAGCCAAATGTTAAATAACATGAAATTCTTGATTTAATTAAAGACAACAAGTACAACGAGATCCTGGTTCCCGGGCACCACCCACAGGTTGAGAATCGCTGTCCTGCTCCGATAACCACCCACGCACGCACGCACGCACGCACGCACGCACGCACGCACGCACGCACGCACGCACGCACGCACGCACGCACGCACGCACGCTGCTTCTCTTGGTCTGGAGTTGGCCTCTTTCTGTCGGTGTCTTGGCTCACCAACCAATGAAATCAATGCAAGACGGAGGAGGGGTGGGTCTAACTTTTGAAAATCAACAGAAACAGTGGAGGGAGGGGTGGCTCACCAGAGTTCTTAATTGCTCCCTTTGAACTTCAAAAGGATTCTGAACTGCAGTCATTGATTGAGCCATACAAGTGTCAATAGCTCGTTAGTGATTCTCTCTAGTCAATGAAACATCAAAGACAATGACCTGTTTAGTGCCTGTCATAGAGGGGAGGGGGAGGGGGGAATGTTTAAGTCAAACACAACCCCTCCCACCAGATCTCGTGTGATTGGGAATTTCAAATTTTAAATCCCCTCCCCTTTGAAATTTCAACACAATGGGACAATGTCAGACTCAAGCTCCAGCGCAGAGTCTGAAATCAGGCTAACACGCAGACACACGCACACGCACACACACAAAAGGAAAACAGCTCGTCCTTACCTTGGCGATCTGGACACACCAGTTGAGCAGCAGCTGTGAGCCGATGTGGTCCTTGTGCTCGTGGACGTAGTCCAGCAGGCAGCCGTGGGGCATGAGCTGCGTCACCAGCTGGATGGTGGGGCTCAGGCACACGCCCAGCAGACGCACCAGGTGGGGGTGCTCCATGCTGGCCATGATCAGGGCCTCCTGGTGGGAAAACAAGCGCACACTCATGATGGGCTTCTTTGACGGTGCGAGGGGAGGCCACGCGAAAACCGTGCCGTGAAAATAGCAGATCTACAAGCTCACATCTGCTATTTTTGTAAAATCGTGAAAATTAGAATTTTGACCCCGATTCTATAAGTGTCTTTTGAATCCTTCTAAGTTTTTTTTGGAAAAATCTATGTTTCTATGTCAGCAATCTGGCCAGCCTTTCTTGGATTAGCAAATGTATTTATCAATTCTTTTTCAATTTTGTGAAATCAAATATGTGATATTTGATATTTTTTTATTTAAATGGGGTAGTCATTACAAGCTTCGGCTTCGGCCTACACCTTTTCGGACCAGCTTTAAAGTGCTTAATGACTACTGTATGTACTGTACTATAGCCTACTGGTTGTCTAAAATGAGACAGAAATAAACTAAACTAAACATAAAAACGAAGAAGAGAAAATTTGTTTAAAAAAAAAACACACAAATATACAAGCTCGCAGAGCGGCACAAAGTGACTTGCGGTGAGCTTGTATATCTGCTATTTATTTTTTAAACACTGTTCGAAAACTAATGTTCTAAATCCTACGAGTTTTCTGAAAAAAAAACGTACAGTATGTTGAGGGCATTCAACACTCCCTGACGTATCTTTATCGAATCTGAACGGTCTAGACATCTGAACAAGAATGAATGTCTCTTGGTAAAAAAAAAACAAAAGAAAATAACAACGGGATGCAAATTTGTTCTGACTTTGTTCTAGCTAGCTCATCAAGGGGGGGGAAAACAAACTTCTTCCAAAAATTGTCAAGACTGTGGACGGTGGATTATTCTGAAGAACAAAGAGTATCATCCACAGAAAGGGAAATCAATCACTCACTGGATGCCGACCCAAAATATTAACTCATTTAGAACGGGTACACAGTATTGTGTATTATTATTTTATGCTTTAACTATTGAAAAACAGCAGATATACAAGCTCACAGCGCGGCACCGAGTGCAGCGCTGCGAGCTTGTAGATCTGCTATTTTTGAAAAATTGTGAAAATTAGAATTTTGACCCGATTCTATAAGTGTCTTTTGAATCCTTCTAAGGTTTTTTGAAAAACCTACGTTTCTATGTCAGCAATCTGGCCAGCCATCGTCAAAGAAAACGTCCTTTTCACTTAACTGGAGCTCTGTTAGTCTGTTCTTGAGAGATTACTATGTCAGTGGTTCTCAAACTTTTTTCATGTCAAGGACCCCCAAACTGATATTTATTTGGCCACGGACCCCCATCTCAAAATATTTAGTTCCAGGGACCCCCCCAGAGGCAGAATTTGAGTTACAGACGTTCGCTTTAAAAATACATATATTCAAAGATTTGCACACATTTTCATGACTTTTTCAAAAATAGCAGATCTACAAGCTCGCAGCGCGGCACTCGGTGCCGCGCTGTGAGCTTGTAGATCTGCTATTTTTCAACAGTTAAAGCATTCAATAATTCTAGGCCCTAAATGGGTTAACTCTCCTCTCCCCCATGCTGCCTGCAGAGCAGCTGGAGGCCTTCGCCTCTCACTGACATCAAGGATCAAAGTCTGGAGGCAGGGGCGTCACAAGGGGGGGGGGGGGGGGGGGGGGGGAGTGGGACTGAGTTACTAGGGCCCATAAGGTCGAGGGGCCTTAATTATTTTATGCTTTAACTATTGAAAAATAGCAGATATACAAGCTCACGGCGCGGAACTCGAGCTTGTAGATCGGATATTTTTGAAAAGTTGTGAAAATGTGTGCAAATCTTTGAATATGTATTTTTTTAAGCAAACATTTGTAACTCAAATTTTGCTTATGGGGGGGTCTGGAACAAAATATTTTGAGATGGGGGTCCGTGGCCAAATACATATCGTGTTCTGTCCTCACTAAACGTTGTCCTCATGGACGTATGTTTGGTTAGACAGGCAGCTAAACAACCTCCTAGTCAAGCTCCAAAGAACAGGCGGGTGCGTTGGATTTAGTAGCTTTACTGGAGTAATTGTGAAACTGTGAACAAAATGACAGAAAATTCACAATGATAATGATGCACAATATTATGAAACATAAATGGCACTGCACATATCACAGAAGTTTAGTAAAAGGCCTAACATGACAAAACAGAGGCATATACAGGTATCAGTTGCCACAGACCCAAGGTAGTCCTGTCTTCAGATACAAGGAAATAACATGTGCCTACATGTCTATCAAAGTACAGTGTCTGCAATCAAAGTACAAAACACTTAAATCAAAGAAACCATAACTTAGAGTAACCTGTTCAGAAAGCATGGCCAGTTAGCACTAGTGGTTAGTTAGCAATTATTATTACCAAACCTTACACTCCACATAAGTAATGGATATTCAGTATGAAGCTAAACAACAGATACACACTTCTATGCTAGTAAACAAGCAACTTACAGATGATGCCAAGTGTAAACTTAAGAAGAGAGAAGATATCATATGAAGGCAGCCAAACAGTGACATACAGCTGCCTCTGAACAAGGTCATGGGAGGAATGAGTTGCACTTCCTGACTGTGGAGCTTTCAAAATAAAATGCACCTGTACAAATAAAGGAGATATTACACAGAACAACCACTAGGGGGTGTCAAAGGTAATACAAACACTAGCAGTTCCATGACATATCGTTTTGGGGGTCCTTCACATGAAAAAGTTTGAGCACCACTGACATAGAAACATAGGTTTAAAAAAAAATAAAATAAAATAAATCAAAGACTTTTCACGATTTTTCAAAAAAAGCAGATCTACAAGCTCGCAGCGCGGCACTCGGTGCCGCGCTGCGAGCTTGTATATCTGCTATTTTTCAATAGTTAAAGCACAAAATAACGCAGTGAACCCCTGTACCCATGCAGGGCCCAGAATTTGGTGCGACACCCCTGGTCTGAGGCCTCTATTGTTTCGAGCACTGCAAAACGTCTCTGTTCACAAAATGTAGACAGAAAACTGTCAAAGATCACAAAGAATCCTCATCCAATCGAAGGGGGAATTTTCCCTGTTAAAAGACAGCAGCAGCCCAAGCTCTGGTTGGTAGATAAATCTTTATTTTTTTTTTGTCGGCCAGAAAAATGCCAGAAACTTTTTTGAATTTGAATCCTGAAAAGTAACAGTTTTGGACTAGGAATAGGTTTCCAGAGACGAATTATGTGCTATATTATCTGGCACGTGGAAACCGTTGTCTTTGTATTTGTATTTCACTTTCATTACTTGAACTTGAGTCCTCTTTCCAAATGAAACTGACCAATTCGAAGATAGGGATGCTTTTTTTCTAAGAAGCAAGGTTTTCTTTTTAAATTAATTTGTGCCATCTGCTGTGGATATTTTAAATGAGAACCCTCTGACCTCCTCAACATCTATGGAGCCATGATGATCACTGTTGCTGTTATATATGAATGTATTGCATGTATTATTAATTATGTTTTTTTTTTCTGCCTGTATACTGCATGCCAGAGTGCCGAAGGCAAGTTTCCATTTTGTGTTAAACGTAATAGACAATATAATATTCTCTATCTTTAAAGCTATACTGTGTAAGTTGCTCAACTAGTGGTCAGTAGCGTCCGCGTCTTTCGTCCGTTTTTCGCCGCGGACCGGGCCTCACACCCCCGCGTCACCCCCGCGTCTGCCTCCACCTCGCCGAGATCTATCTTTGGAGGGGTCCCTGGTTCCTGTGCGTTCAGGCATTCCGGAGAAACGGAGTGTTTCACCCGAGTATAGATAGAGACACACGGGCGCCTACAAATATGGCCACCCTATTGTGATAGCTAGCGACCCCACTTCAAGATGCGCTGTGATTGGCCGGCAGTGTATAACCCTCGCTGTGATTGGCCGGTAGTGTATGATGACGGCATTTTGCCGGGAAATCCCGCCCGTCACTGCTAGAAGAAAATATATAAAGAGAAGGCTTCAGAAGCTGAAAATAACGGAGTGGGTGTTCTAAAACTTTAGCGATTTAAGAGTTAGGACAATTTTAAGATTTGTTTTATAAAAAAAGTTACATGGTATAACTTTAAACACAGTGAAGTGACAATTTAAGACTTCTTTTAACTCGATGCGTGCCAAGGCCACAAGAGGGCGCTAAAGTGCCAGAGATAGTCCCATAGACCACCGCTGTAACATACGGGGACCCACGCAGCAGTGGCTTTTCATTTCACGTTGACCAGTGGAATGAAAATGACCCGGATGAAGAGCGCTACAAGATGGCTATAGGCTATCGCTCATTTTAGAAGCCCGATTTGCGGCGATTTAGCCGTAAATAAAACGTTTCTGCTTCCATAGGAACACAGTTCAGAGAAAATGGGCTCTAAAGATGTGAGAATGTATTGGATTGGGCGGCGCGATTCGGCGGCGTTACCCTCTCACGGGCCGTGTAAACAGAGCACGGTCTGGCGGCCTGGATGAAAATTTAGACGGAGGCTTCGTTAAGGCCTCCGATTAATTAATTCATTTTATCAAAAAAGACGATATTGCTCGGGATCGGCACCCCGGAATACGTCGCGCCGCCGACAGAATAGATTGAGTAAAAATTGGGGGGCTCTAAACTTGGCATCTGGCCATTTTCAATGGAATAAATCGTCGGACCACGTAGAATGGCTCGTTGGAAAGCGTAGGACGAGCCAGGACCACCCACGACTCTACAAGCAGCTCAGGGTAAGTAATATAGCAAAAAAAATATTGTATTGTAAAAAAGCCGAACTTGTTCGGGATCGGCACTAGAAGAGTTACCTCAACGAAAAGATAAAAATAAAAAGACCATTACTGCATCAAACTACACTATACAAACTGGTTAAACATTGGCCAAATTGTCAAATAGTAGATCTACAAGCTCAAAACGCCCGATGTGAGCTTGTAGATCTGCTATTTTCACAATATTTATCTGTGGAACCGAGTCAAACTAAATGCCTCAACTCCTACGTTCCAAGTGCTTGCCAGGGAGTGGGGTCCCCAGTTCAAATGGGATCATTTTTGGGGGCTCCGGCCTGTATAGTAAAGGTTGAGAACCACTGGTCTAATGCATATCAAACTGGGTGCAGTGTTGATTTTGTCGACTAAAACTATGGCGAAAAATGTTTGCCGACTGCGTTTTTTTCACTGACGAAAACTAAATAAAAACAAAATTAAAACAAAGCTGTGATGATTAAAACTAAGACTAAATATATTGACAATTTCGTCAACAAAATAAAAACTAGACTACAACGTTAGGGAGGGACTAGTGGAGAAGAGAGTCATTTTATGTTTGGTTGCTCTCAGGTGTCGCACTGCGACGCGTTGTGAGCTTGCAGATCGGCTATATTCAGCACGCAATCAAGTGTAAAATCAGTCATTACGATGCCATCAAGGCCTGCCAAAATACATTTTAGTTGACTAAATCAACTGTAGATTTAGTAGCCATTAAATCTTATGATATTTAGTCGACTAAAATTAGACTAAAACTAATACTTTTCAGGTGACTAAATTATCACTAAACTAAATGACATTTTATTCAAAAGACTATGACTAAAACTAAATCTAAATTTGCTGTCAAAAACAACACTGACTGGGTGGGGGGGGGGGGGGGGGGGAGGTCCTTGAATTGAAAAAGAATCCATTCATCAGGCCAGTGACAGTGAACATGACGCAAGAGGTAACTTATAGGTTCTGAAATGTTACCATGTCACAACGTCCCCATGCACCCGCTATAGAAAAAGAGAAGGGGACAAAAATAATGCGGCCACACAGCAACGCAAGCTGGCATTTCTCCTCCCCTGCCACCTCGGATATTTCTGGTGCGTGCACGTCGTCGTCCCAGCGTCGTGTCCGTGCACGCCTCTGGATGTGTCTGCAGTGGCGTCGGTTCAGCAAAAGCTAGGGTATGGCAAAGATGGGAGTCCTCATGGAAAATAGGCATTACATTTTGGATAACACGGTTCTATTGTGAAAATAGCAGATCTACATGCTCCTGAGCATGTAGATCGGCTATTTTCACAATGTCTGGGAAAAAAAAACGACTTTTGTCAGTTTTTTACACAGGTTTCTACGGTTTCTTGGGCTGGATATGGCAGCCTGGAACGTTTTTTCAAGTGCAGTTAAACTTAGCATGTTAGTAAACGTGCCATAATTAACAATAATGCATTGCACCTGTGCAGCTGACCTGCGTAACCTGGGAATATACCATTTTGTCAAGCTGGGGAGAATACAAGTGTGGAGAATATAATTATACCTTGTTAAAGTGACCACTTTGTAAAATGTTGTATTTGTAGTTATTTTACTGTAATTTAACAACATAATAACCAGAACAGATAGACAAAGATACATTCATGTAATTATATTTAAAAGTTACTTTTATGTTCCCCCCTGGACCCAGGGTATGGCAGATGCATACCCCTGCCATACCCAATTGACGCCCCTGTGTGTCTGTGGCTTTATGTCTATCCTATGTGTGCGTGCGTGCGTGCGTGCGTGCGTGCGTGCGTGCGTGCGTGCGTGCGTGCGTGCCACGACTGCAGTGAGACTGCTCCTGAGCAGAACCAAATGAAATAGATAATAGTCTAGTACCATTTCTTTAAACAATGTAATTTCTAAGGATGGCCCACGAGTTGCAGCCCACTGCTCTGTTACAACAAGCCTACACATATCTGCCCTGCTCACACTTTCTAAGGGAATCAGTCAGTGTCGCATTACTACATGCATAATTGCATGTAGTAATGCATAAATGCATATTTTTTGGACACGATTCTACAGATTTGGCCCTAAAATCACTTAAAGCGGTACACAGTATCTCTAAAGTCATGTCATCAACATGGATCTGTCCCATTTCCCATATTCCCTCCTGATTGGCTACCGTTGCCTTCTAAAGTTTGTGTATGCGACCTGACGGTCACTTATCTCCCAATTTAGAGAGTCTTACTGGTATTATAGCCACACACACACACACACACACACACACACACACACACACACACACACACACACACACACACACACACACACACACACACACACACACACACACACACACACACACACACACACACACACACACACACACACACACAGGTTTTGTTAATATATTTGTGAGGACACTTTAGGACTGCATAAAAAATATGAAAACAGATGCCGATTAGCCAAAGAATAGCTGAACAATAGACAAAAAAAGAGCTTGTAGATCTGCTAATTTAAAACATTTTGTTCTTTTACTTTTGATGCTTTAAGTACATGCCAACACTTTTACTCAAGTAGATTAAGAGAGTATTTCTATATTGCAGTATTAATACTTTTACAAGTAAAACACATCAGTGCTTTTGCCCTAACCCCTAAACCTGAACCTAAACCTAATCTTACTTCCTTAATGGTTATTCATCCCCATGCTAATCGTGGTGCCAGGGGAGGGAATGCTGGCGTTCAGGCTGCCCGTCCGCAAACACTCCCCGGGCGCTCCGTGTCTCCCTGGGAGCCTTGTGACGTGCCGCCTTGCACGTGCCGCTGCGTTTTGATTGCTGTTTAAATAGGAGCGTATATGACGACCTGGCCAGTGGTGGAAAATGTACTCTCATGTTTTACTTAAGTAAAAGTATCAATAGTGCAATGTAGAAATACCCTGTTACAAGTGAAAGTAACGGAATTCAAAATTGACTTGCGTAAAAGCTCGCAGCACGGCACTCGGTGCCGCGCTGTGAGCTTGTATATCTGCTATTTTCCATTAGTTAAAGCACAAAATGTGAGTGAATCCTTGTACCCAGGGCCCAGAATTTGGTGCGACACCCGTGCCCGCAAAACAACCAAAATCTACAAGCATGTAGACGTAGAAGTAGTACATCAAAGAGGCTCCCGGTTAAGAATAGAAACGCTAAAGCACCCAAACCTCTCTTTAATGTCCCCCCCCCCCCCCCACCCCCCACCCGTCGTAAAACGCAACGCCAAAACACAGAGCGCAATTGGGTCGCTACCAGTGTTGAGCGAGTGAACGAACAGGAGTTTGTGCTGTAGGAGAGGAAGGGGAAGCTCATTTCATCTTTGTTGCATCATCACAGCGCCATAATTTCATTTTTTTTTTCTTTTTTTTTCTTCTTTACTTTCATTTCTTCCTTTTGAAATGAGCGGAATGCTGAATGTTTAATAAATTGGGGGGAGGGGGGGGTGGGGGGCCTCATTCGCCGCGTTGGGAGCCCGTGGAAATGTGTGAGAGTGTGTGTGTGTGTGTGTGTGTGTGTGTGTGTGTGCGCGCGTGCGTGCGTGCGCGCCCGTGTGTGTAAGTGTGTGTGTGTGTGTGTGTGCGGATGCCTGTGGGGCCTCGATCGATCCACGTTTCTCTGGATCTTTGGATCAAACGTCGCTATTTTATGCATTTCCAGTCAGGGGCGTCAACTGGGTATGACAGGGGTATGCAGCTGCCATACCCAGGGGGGGAAATATACGTTTTAAAAAGTTATA